>NC_135655.1:120964744-121264744 GCF_964188315.1 Podarcis muralis | reverse complement strand
AATGTTAACATGGGCAGTTGGGATGCCGCTGCTTTTGCTGTTCACAAATATTAATGATGGCAAAGAGGGGCAAACTAATCTTCCTGAGCATTTCTGTAGTGTGTGGATTAGTTTTAAGATGCAAGGGTAAATCCATGCTGCCCTTCTACTCAAAGAAAAAAGCTATTGACCCATCTACCAACACAGAGGTAGGGAACCTCATGTCCAGGGCTCAAATGCATACCTACCAAAATTTATCCAATGAAAATAGGAACATCCTATTCAAGAAGAGGGATGCAGGTGGTGCTGTGGGTTAAACTACAGAGTCTAGGACTTGCCGATCAGAAGGTCGGCGGTTTGAATCCCCACGACTGGGTGAGCTCCCATTGCTCAGTCCCTCCTCCTGTCAACCTAGCAGTTCAAAAGCATGTCAAGTGCAAGTAGATAAATAGGTACCACTCTGGCGGGAAGGTAAACGGCGTTTCCGTGCGCTGCTCTGGTTCGCCAGAAGCGGCTTAGTCATGCTAGCCACATGACCCAGAAGCTGTACACCGGCTCCCTCGGCCAATAAAGCGAGATGAGCGCTGCAACCCCAGAGTCGGTCATGACTGAACCTAATGGTCAGGGGTCCCTTTACCCTTTACCTTATAGAAGAAGAAGAAGAAGAAGAAGAAGAAGAAGAAGAAGAAGAAGAAGAAGAAGAAGAAGAAGAAGAAGAAGAAGAACAACAACAACAACAACAACAACAACAACAACAACAACAACAACTTTATTATTTATACCCCACCCATTTGACTGGGTCACCCCAGCCACTCTGGGCGGCTTCCAACATAATATAAAAACATAATAAAACATTAAACATAAAAATCTTCCCTATACAGGGCTGCCTTCAGATGTCTTCTAAAAGCCAGCTACAGTGGTACCTCGGGTTACATACGCTTCAGGTTACATACGCTTCAGGTTACAGACTCCACTAACCCAGAAATAGTACCTCGGGTTAAGAACTTCACTTTAGGATGAGAACAGAAATAGTGCGTCGGCGGCGTGGTGGTTAAGAACAGACCTCCAGAATGAATTAAGTTCTTAACCCAAGGTACCGCTGTAGTCGTTTATTTCCTTGACATCTGATTGGAGGGTGCTCCACAGAGTGGGCATCACTATCGAGAAGGCCCTCTACCTGGTTCCCTGTAACCTTACTTCTTGCAAGGAGGGAACTGCCAGAAGGCCCTCAGAGTTGGACCTTAGTGTCCAGGCTGAATGATGGGGGTGGAGATTCTCCTTCAGGTATACTGGGCCAAGGCCATTTAGGACTTTCAAGGTCAGCACCAACACTTTGAATTGCACTCAGAAACGTACTGGGAGCCAATATAGGTCATTCTGGACCAGTCTTATATGGTCTCGGTGTCCGCCCCCGGTCACAAGTCTATCTGCCACATTCTGGATAAGTTGTAGTTTCTGGGTGACCTTCAAAGGTAGCCTCATGTAGAGCTCATTGCAGTAGTCCAAGCGGGAGATAACCAGAGCATGTACCACTCTGGCCAGACAATCTGCGGGCAAGGAGGGTCTCAGCCGGCATACCAGATGGAGTTGGTAGACAGCTGCCCTGGACACAGAGTTGATCCGCGCCTCCATGGACAGTCCAAAATGACTCCCAGTCCTAAGATTGCATCCTGACTCACCCAGAGCTGCTGATACTAATATTATTACTACTACTGCTTCTACTAATGCTAGTACTATGAAGCATAATTAATCTAACAAATGGTTATTTATGTTTGATTCTGATGTGATACTGAAATTAAGAACAAAAAGGGAATAGTAAAGGTGGCTTTCTGCACCAACAAAGGCTAGGAATTACTGCACATTTCCTTCAATAGCTGAAAGTGGGGTTTGAAAATATGCAGATATATTAAATGCAACCATTTAGCTGATCAGTTATTTCAAGGTAGAGGGTCAATCAAGTCACAATTCCTCAGTGGTGAACAGCCAAGACTTTATAATTCTTAGGTTGCTTTTTGGTTGCTCTCCAGCACCATGTTTATTTCCTTCAAAAAGACCCTGCTATGTCAGTTGTCATTGTGGAAGAATATTTCCAGTGTCAAGCAATTAACACCACTTGTGGCAAGTGAAGATTGAGGTCAAGCAAGTTTACCTGTCGAAAGAGTGCATTGTTTTCCAAAGCAGCTGGGGGAGATGTGCAGGGTGTGTGTGTGTGTGTGTGTGTGTGTGTGTGTGTGTGTGTGTGTGTGTACACTATCCATTTGCTACTAATTAAAACACGAAACAACCATTCTTTCCAGCAGCCATTTTTTCCCCTTGCAGCAATGCAGCTTGCTAGCTTTTGCAGAGATCATTTTGAAATGTACAGCTCCTTCTGTTTTATTTTTTTGGAATAGCCCCTAGATAGAGCAGTCCCACTTTACCCTTGAATAGGGTTGCCATATTTCAAAATCCAGACACAAAAGATGTTGAACAACAACTTCTTCTTCTTCTTCTTCTTCTTCTTCTTCTTCTTCTTCTTCTTCTTCTTCTTCTTCTTCTTCTTCTTCTTCTAAATCTTTAAAAAAGACAAGTTTTTGAGCTATTTTAAAGGTCATTCTTCCTTCCACCCACGGCTTTTTTCAGCTGGAACTCACCGGAACTCAGTTCTGGTACCTCTCGGGTGGGTGCCATTGTCATGGTGAGTTCTGGCACCTCTTTTTCAAGGAAAAAAATGGCCTCTTATCTGCTTCCACCTTGTTGCCTCTCTTCTCCTGATCCTTTCAGTTGGAATGGAAAGGACTGGGGGACTCACTTTGAAAGGAGTCCTGTCATCTGGTCACTGAGATTCACTGAGATGTTCTATGCAAGGCTAATATAAGATTCTACAAGGGTAAGGATGTGGGTAGCGCCCTCCCTGCACAACCCTCAGAATATGGTTATGGGTCTCAGTACTAGACAGTCTTATTCACCTTGCAGAACGCACTATTTTACAGGCCATGCCGGAAGGGCACAGGGAGGGAGAGAGGAAGGAGATCTCAGCATTCAAATGTGTGAAGCAGCACAGTTTGCTTTCCTGTGAATTTTGCTTTCCTGTGAATTTTGCAAACACAGAGTGTATACCCTGCAACTACTAAGTCTCATGGATATCAAATGAAGAGCTAGGCACGTGCTTAAATTTCTCCCACTGAAATTCATTGTTTTAAAGCATTTAATTTTAATGGAACCACACCAGCTATTTCCGAACTATACTTCCCTAAGGCATGGGTGTCCTTCAGTTGTTCTTGGACTCCAACTCCCATCAGTCCCATCAGGGATGATGGGAGTTGTAGTCCATCAACATCTCCTGGACCCCACATTTCCCATCCCTGCTCTAAGGTGAAGATACTGTTTCATTCTACAAAGATTTTTTCAGTTAATCCAATGAATTAAATCACGGTGTCACCAGACTCCATCACTATTACATGCACCAGTGACAACCCTAGTTCTATTACGATCACAGTGTGATTTCATCTCATTTGATGTTTCTTTCTTGGAGATTTATTATGCAGAAGACTATATTGCTTCTGAGCTTTTGTTTTTAAACAACAATTAACACAAAGAAGGAAGAATGGAATTAATTTGAGTCACTCCATAAATAAAGTGTGCTTTGCATTGTTCCATGCCTAAGATATGCTGAGAAAATGTAACTGAACTGCTAACATTGTTGTGTGCAGAACACACAACTCATTCTGAAAACAATCTACATTTATAGAATGTTAATTAAAAAGAAAGTAATGAGACAGTGCTATTTTTATACCATATCCATAAAAAGGAGTCTAAGATTGGGCTAGTGTACATTGCTCAATGTAGGGCTGCCCTTCAGGTTGGTTCATCAACTTCAGCTATTGCAGAATGCAGCAGTTAAACTGAGTCCATCAACATCTCCTGTTGAAGATGTTGACTGAAGCAGCCAAACTGAGATGGGTGGAGGACTAGGTAGTCATCTTCTTCCAAGCACACCTGAAGCTGAGCAGCCATCACCCTCTTTATGTCCTTGCACCCAAAGGATGATGGGTAGTAGTTGTCACATACTTCCAGGTGTAGATAGAACCTTTGGGGAAGGAGGTGCAGCAGAAGCACCTTCTTTAAGTTAGCTGACACAACAACAACCACCCACAAGGAAGCTTTAACCACTTCTCGGAGCCACCCAGTAAATTGCCTCTGACTTATACAATGCAGTCACACTCGGTGGCACTTGAGACACCTCCCTCATAAAAACCTGTCTAAAATGTATAAAATGTTGCTGGAGTGGCATACAAAAGCTGAAGAGGTAAAAGTAGTAATGATACACTGGGCAAGAGACTTTGGTTACAATATACAGTATGATGATTGAATGAAATTATGGAATGAAAGGCTAAAATTTACGGCATGTACTGCATTGAAAGAAAATGTAATGAAAATGTTTTACAGATGGTATATAACACCAGTTAAACTGGCCAAAATGTATAAAACATGCAATAAGTGTTGGAAATGTAAAGAAAAAGAAGGTACTTTCTATCATATGTGCTGGGAGTGCAAAAAGGTGAAAGACTTCTGGGAAATGATATACAATGAATTGAAAAAGATGTTGAAATATACGTTCGTTAAAAAACCAGAAGCCTTTCTATTAGGAATGGTAGGAAACGAAATCAATAAAAGAGACTGTAAACTGCTGTTTCAATATGCAGTGACTGCCGCAAGGATACTTCTGGCCCAAAGATGGAAACAGGAAGAAATTCCAACAGTGGAAGAATGGAGAAGGAAATTGACCGAATATGCAGAATTGGATAAATTAACTGGGAAGATTCGATACCAGAAAGACCAAAAGTTTATCGAGGACTGGGGAAAATTTACAGAATATCTGAAAAATATATGTGATGCACAGACAACGCTTGCTGGTTTTGAAGAGACTCTGTGAAATAGTAAGAAATACTGCAAAAAAGAGAGTAAGAGGAAAAGGAGCGGGGAAAGGCAATATCATGTTTAGAAATGCGTCAATAAATAGAATTTTTTTGAAAGATTGACAGAGGAACTGGGGGAAGTCAAAAATTGAAGCATGAGTGTAAAATAATTTGTTGACTGTATAAAATTTGTTTGGAAAATGAATAAAAATTATTTCTTTTAAAAAAAGAGACACCTCCCTCAAGCCTGTAATAACTGTGGTGTCAAGTTCAGTCTGAACGTGAGCAGGTTTGCTCTCAAAGTATCTTGCAAAATGGTCCCAGCAGGCTATCAAGGGACCGTCAGGAATGCAGGTTCTTTACTTTGGGTCTTTGTGAAAGCTATAGGGCTGTGCACTGAATTTAGCTGAGCCCTATGCAAAAGGATTCATGCATTGGTCTCCCACAGCAATGAGGGCCAGATCCTCAAGCATGGGTAGGCAAACTAAGGCCCAGGGGCTGGATCCAGCCCAATTGCCTTCTAATTCTAGCCCATGGACAGTCCGGGAATCAGCGTGTTTTTACATGAGTAGAATGTGTCCTTTTATTTAAAATGCATCTCTGGCTAATTTATGGGGCCTGCCTGGTGTTTTTACATGAGTAGAAAGTGTGCTTTTATTTAAAATGCACCTCTGGGTTATTTGTGGGGCATAGGAATTCATTCTTTCTCCCCCCCCCCCCCGAATATAGTCCGGGGGCCCCACAAGCATAGCTGTCAACTTTTCCCTTTTTTAAAGGAAATCCTATTCGGAATAAGGGAATTTCCCTTTTAAAAAAGGCAAACATTGACAGCTATGCCCACAAGGTCAGAGGGACAGTGGACCGGCCCCTTGCTGAAAATGTTTGCTGACCCCTGTCTAAAGGTTAAAAGGTAAAGGACCACCAGATGGTTAGTTCCAGTCAAAGGCCACTAAGGGGGTTGTGGCACTCATCTTGCTTTCAGGTTAAGGGCGCCGGCATTTGTCCACAGACAGCTTTCCGGGTCATGTGGCCAGTGTGACTAAACCGCTCCTGGTGCAACGGAACACCATGATGGAAACCAGAGTGCACAGAAATGCCATTTACCTTCCTGCCACAGCGGTACCCATTTATCTACTTGCACTGGCGTGCTTTCGAACTGCTAGGTTGGCAGGAGCTGGGGCCAGAGCAACCCCGTCATGGAGATTTGAACCGCCAACTTTCTGATTGGCAAGCCCAAGAGGCTCAGTGGTTTAGACCACAGTACCACCCTACTACCACCCTAATTAGGGACAGATGGGGCTCATCAACCTGGGAAGGTAGCCCATTGACAAGAAGGAAATCTCCTCTGACTTACAGCTATTCTTATTTGTGAGAAGGACTTTGGGAGTAAACCTGAATCCATATCTTCTGCCTTGTGGGACATCTTTGGGAGAAGAAAAGGCTCAGGTGTAAACCTTACACAAATCTGGAGTCCCAAATATGGCTGGATGGTATCTTGTATGCTTCCTTCCAGCAACGCCTCCAACCAAAATAGTGCTTTCCTTTCCTTTGGACCACATCAGCAAGACCAAGAGGGAAGAATCTTGTCATCTGTGCAGCCCAGGACCTCTACACACACTGCTCAGGCTTGTACACTCCTCCATTGTCTCCTGAGACAGCCGGATGCCAACAACCCAACAAAACTTAATATACTGCAATCCTATTGTGAATGTTTACCAGGGTGTGGGTCCCTTTGACCTCAGTGGGCTTTACGTCTAAGTAAACAAGCATAGAATTGTACAGTGAATTGAGATGTCCTGGTGACAATGGGTCTAATGCAACTTTCCCTCAACTAGTGTTCGCCAGAATATTGTTGGATGACAACAACAATAAGATGGGTGACACCTGGCTTGAGAGCAGTACATGTGAAAAGGATCTAGGAGTCTTGGTTGACCACAAACTTGACATGAGCCAACAGTGTGACGCGGCAGCTAAAAAAGCCAATGCAATTCTGGGCCTCATCAATAGGAGTATAGCATCTAGATCAAGGGAAGTAATAGTGCCACTGTATTCTGCTCTGGTCAGACCTCACCTGGAGTACTGTGTCCAGTTCTGGGCACCACAGTTCAAGAAGGACACTGACAAACTGGAACGTGTCCAGAGGAGGGCAACCAAAATGGTCAAAGGCCTGGAAACGATGCCTTATGAGGAACGGCTAAGGGAGCTGGGCATGTTTAGCCTGGAGAAGAGGAGGTTAAGGGGTGATATGATAGCCATGTTCAAATATATAAATGGATGTCACATAGAGGAGGGAGAAAGGCTGTTTTCTGCTGCTCCAGAGAAGCGGACACGGAGCAATGGATCCAAACTACAAGAAAGAAGATTCCACCTAAACATTAGGAAGAACTTCCTGACAGTAAGAGCTGTTCGACAGTGGAATTTGCTGCCAAGGAGTGTGGTGGAGTCTCCTTCTTTGGAGGTCTTTAAGCAGAGGCTTGACAACCATATGTCAGGAGTGCTCTGGTGGTGTTTCCTGCATGGCAGGGGGTTGGACTCGATGGCCCTTGTGGTCTCTTCCAACTCTATGATTCTATGAACACACATCATCCCTGACCACTGGCCATGCTGCCTGAGATGATGGGCTTTGGAGTTCAGTTTCAACTGAAGAACACCAGGTTAGAGAGGTTGGTCTAGGATATTATTTTCCATGCAGTTCTAAGCACATTACTTTCCCTCTTTTTCGAGGATCAGTCACCAGTCGCAGAACTGATATTGTGGGATGTTTCCCTTTGTGAAAACGTTTGCTGGATTCGATCCAAAGTGGTTCATTTCTTTCAGAGGAAGCCATCCTTTGAAGGAGTTCTATTTTTCCCCTTTGTTTGCTGAAGAGAAGCAGAGATTAGTAAACCAAAGTGTTACTATCAACAGAGCTTGACATCCATTATGGATTTCCATTCAGTCCTGACTACAACTGGCGTTCTTTCTGGCACCGAGACAGGCTTTATCCGAAATTGTCCTTACTGAGAACAGGAGAGCCTGATATATTTGGAATTAGAGTGGATGCATGCTCTTAATGTAAGGCAGGCCAGCATTTGTCCGTGGCACTTCCATAATGCATTGGGTGGGAAATGGACCAGATTAGACAGGAGAAATTATTAAGTCATAAGTCTAGGTTTTCCAATTGGTATACTGCAGGAATGGCCAGCTTTGGGCTTGTGAGTCACTGTCTGATGCTGGCTCAAGAAAGAAGAGGACTGTCTTGCTGGGAGACTGAAGGGTCCTGCCCTTCTTCTGTCCACCTGGCTTGGAGCAGGGCCTGACAGGCTTCATCAAGGAGTGCTGCTGTTGTTACTGGGCAGAGAGGGCTCTGCTTTTGTTTTCTTTTTTCGTTTTTTTTTAATAATATTTTTATTAATTTTACCATATAAATTATAAAATGTACCACAGAACTTATCACTTATACAATCTTTTTGGACTTCCATCAGCACCTCTGATGATCCACCGTTTTAACCACTTCTTATGCATTTCTCATGGGACGCGGGTGGCGCTGTGGGTAAAAGCCTCAGCACCTAGGGCTTGCCAATCGAAAGGTCGGCGGTTCGAATCCCCGCGGTGGGGTGCGCTTCCGTTGCTCGGTCCCAGCGCCTGCCAACCTAGCAGTTCGAAAGCAACCTCGGGTGCAAGTAGATAAATAGGGACCGCTTTCTAGCGGGAAGGTAAACGGCGTTTCCGTGTGCGGCTCTGGCTCGCCAGAGCAGCAATGTCACGCTGGCCACGTGACCCGGAAGTGTCTCCGGACAGCGCTGGCCCCCGGCCTCTTGAGTGAGATGGGCGCACAACCCCAGAGTCTGTCAAGACTGGCCCGTACGGGCAGGGGTACCTTTACCTTTACCTTTATGCATTTCTTAACTTTATATTGCCTTTACATCTCTTAACAAATCATCCTCCCCCTTATCCATTTTTACAATACTTCTAATAATACTCCTCACAAAACTTCTTGCAACCCTACAAACGTCGTCTGTCCTTCACTATTACTTTTCAAATAGTCCGTAAATTTACTCCAGTTTTCCGTGAATTTCTGGTCTCACCGGTTTCGAATGCTTCCTGTTAGTTTATCTAATTCTGCATAGTCCATTAACTTCATCCTCCATTCTTCGATCGATGCTAACTCTTCTTGCTTCCATTTTTGGGCCAATAATATTCTTGCTGCTGTTATTGCAGTTTTCTTTTTTCTTTTTAATCTGCTTTTATTTTTTATCTATGTCACTTTAAATTGTGATTGATATTAATGCTGTATTCTTAGTTTCAGATTTTATGATTTGTGTGGAAATTGTTTCCCATTTGGTTGTGTGCTTTTTGATGTGTTTTATTTATTGTTTATGACTTTTGTTATGTTGGTAATTATGTAAATCTTGACATGTCGTGAGCCGCCTTCAGCATTGTTTTAACTATGGAAAGGCGGCATACAAATAAGATGATGATGATGATGATGAGCACAAAAGGAGAGGCACTAGTCTGAGGCCTAAGGAGGAAGTTATTGTTCAAGAGAAGTCCTGTCCTGACCTGACCTTGAAAATTTGGTAGGCTTTTCTGGTCGGGGTAGACAATGGATGGGTGGGTGGGTGGAGTCATATAAGATATTCTGACAAACTATGCCACATGCAATATAAGATATTCAGCCAAACTATGCCACACACATCAAAAAGTACACAACCAAATGGAAAACAATTTTCACATAAATCATAAAATCTAAAACTAAGAATACAGCATGAATTTGTATTAATACAGCATTTGTATTCTGTACAGCAGGTGTGGACAGAAGGTAATCTGGGATCTAGTAGATATGTTGTCGACAAGCAAGTTTTCTGACTCTGTATAGTTTAACATCATCATCAACATTATTATTATTACTACTACTACTTCTCTCCTAAATTAGGCTGCAGAAATGCAGGCTAGACACATATCACACATTTTAAGCACACACAAACACACACTGCAAATTATCCTGGAAACTATAGTTCACCCCAGACAGCACCCTTAACAACTACAGTTCCCAGGATTATTTTGCCAGGATGCGGGTGTTTTAAATGTATGGTGTTTACACAGCCATAGAAAGCCTGGTGTGGGAGACCAGTGCCTTCTGTATAGGGCTCAGCTAAATTCAGTGCCCATTCCTAACTTTCACAAAGATCTAAACTGGACATGAACGTCACTGCAAAATAAAAGTTACAGCTGTAGTATAAGGGTACTACTACTTTATGTCACATGCTTAAGCCCTGCCCCCTTAGAGTCTGAATTATCCAATAGAGTTTGCCAATGACCTGCCCAGGAAGATGTGCCCAGGAAGTTCTAACCCAGAGAACTGCCATGGCACGCCTTTTGGGAGTCATGTGACCCCTCTACAATGATAGCAGGCTATCATGGACCAGTAGGCAGAGGTTCGGGGGGGACCAGTTAACAGGGGAAGGGGAAAACTGAGGGGGGCATCATGTGACATCACCTGTCAAACTCTAGGGGTGCAATCAAGCTCTAGGGGGCACAATATGTTGCACCCTTATACTACGCATAAGTGATATGCATTCATGGATTATGCTAAGTTGTAGCTAGGCAAATTTCATGCCAGAAGGCTAAGGAAAAAATACAAGAGTGTGTCCTCCAGTCAAATCTGATTTTAATAAGGTGTTCCTGTGCTTGATAGAAGGAGCATCACAGCATTATATGCTTGTTGGGTGGGGTCAGTTCATTTAAAAGGACAGGTTGATGGTTGTGTCATAGCTGGATATGGCATTGAGTTCGAATGCATATGCAGCCAATTCCTGCCTGTACAGGTAAAGTTAAAGGACCCCTGGATGGTTAAGTCCAGTCATAGGCGACTATGGAGTTGTGGCGCTCATCTTGCTCTCAGGTGGAGGGACAGTAGCGGAGAAAGGGGTGCGGTGGGGTGGGGTGCGCCCCAGACGTCATACCGGAGGGGTGACATTCGGCGCGCCGCCTGCCCACCCACGAATCCCAAGCCTCCCCCGACTCCCGAGCTGTCAAAACAAAGGGGGATGGCCACTGGCAAAGTGGCACAGCTGCCCCATTCCCCCGACGGCTTGGGGTAGAGTCCCGAGCCGTCGGGAGAAGGGGGGCTGCACCATTTCCCAGAGGCCTTCCCCCTTTGTTTTGACAGCTTAGGAGTCGGGGGAGAGTTGCAGGCGGACAGCTAGCCCCCCTGGGACCCAAGTGGCTAGCTCCACCTCCGCGCATGGCTAGCACCGCCCCTGGGTGCACAGCATGTGCACTGCTCCGGGTGCCGGAACATGTAGTTCTGCCTCTGCAAAGGGGGCCAATGTTTGTCCACAGACAGCTTTCTGGGTCATGTGGCCAGCATGATTATACCGCTTCTGGTGCAACGGAACACCGTGATGGAAACCAGAGTGCAAAGAAACGGCGTTTACCTTCCCGCCGCAGTGGCGCCTATTTATCTACTTGCACTGTCATGCTTTAGAACTGCTAGGTTGGCAGGAGCTGGGACAGAGCAACGGGAGCTCACCCTGTCGCAGGGATTTAAACTGCGGACCTTCCAATCAGCAAGCCCTCAGTGGTTTAGACCACAGCGCCACCCGCATCCCTTTTTGTGACTGTTGTATGTTGGGATCAGCATAAACTTCAACTTTCATGGTGGCTCTTTCTACTTCCCCCAGCGGCACTCACGTTTCTCCAAGAATAGCCAACTCAGATGCATACTATCAGAGCATGTATTTATTTATTGACTAAAATTTATATACCACTTGATTGCAATAAAACCTGCAAGCGGTTTACAAGAAATCTTAAAACTATCAATTAAAAAAGCAGTAATTAAAAGCAATTAACAAAAGCAATTAAAAACAAGTAATTAAAAACATTTAAAAGATAATTAAATGCAACAGGAAAAGATGAAAACCTCTCAACGTCTACGTGTCTGGAGAGGTTTGCCTAAGCAAAAATGTTTGAAGCAGCCACTGAAAAGATTACAGAAAATGTTCTGCCTGGTGTGCTCAGAGTTCCATCTTAACAGAGCTTCTTAGTATCAACACACAAGTATACCCATAAATATATTAATGTCTGTTTAAGTGAATATTTCTGAAATTTGGCAGGTTTCACATCCCTCATTTTGCATTTTTAAAAAAAAAGAAAAAAGAAAAGAAAGGGACATGCAAGTCCTCATGAACATTGATCAGCATTTTAGTATGAATTTCTAATATACAAATATTTGCCTGCAGTTTTGCCCAATACAGTGGTACCTCGGGTTAAGAACTTAATTCATTCTGGAGGTCTGTTCTTAACTTGAAACTGTTCTTAACCTGAGGTACCACTTTAGCTAATGGGGCCTCCCACCGCCGCTGCTGTACGATTTCTGTTCTCATCCTGAGGTAAAGTTCTTAATCCGAGGTACTATTTCTGGGTTAGCGGAGTCTGTAACCTGAAGCGTCTGTAACCCGAGGTACCACTGTATACATTATTTTTTACAAGGCAACTTTCCCTAATTTAATTTTGGCATGTTATTTGCACTCATGTGTGCATTTTATTCATGATCTACCCAGTTTCATTTTTGTACATGCTACTTGACTGGAGAACTTCATAGAAGTGCAAATTTCAAAAGACGTCTGTGTTTTGCTTTGTGTATTCTTTTGGAAAGTGGGCATTAGGTCGATTCACTTTTAAATGTGAACTTAATCTAATTTCTCTCACATCACTGGTTTGGCGGTGTTTAAGTGTCTCAAATGATTGCTCCTTTTACTACTATGTTGTCACAATATAATAATAATAATAATAATAATAATAATAATGTCAGCAGTGCCTCAGGTCCCAGCTCACAAAGGACCAACGCCAGTTGCTCTTTATAAACAAAAGTCTTTATTGTGATTCATTGTTGGTCTGACATCCGTGGCGCGCAGCGCTACGTCTGAGTCCTTAGACCGGCGATGCTCCATCTGAATCCGCCCCTCCTTTACACCAGTTCAAGACCCGAACTTTGCTCCACCTCTTTCTCTCCTCCCTCTGCTCCTTTCTCCTCCGGGTCCTCCTGTCCTCTGGGGTACCAACCCTCCTGGACTCTTCGGAGGCGGATTCTTCTGACTCCTCCCCCTGTCTCCGGCGGGCTTTGGGACCTGGCTCCCAATCCGGATTTTCTGCTGTCCCGCGCGCCTCTACATTTGAACTTGGCGCGCGCGCCCAGCCGCCCACTTTCCTCCTAACGGCTACACTGCTCCCTTCACTGCTTTCTCCTTCAGGGAGGCTGGCCGGCCCTGCTCTCTCCTCCGCCCCTCCCCTCTCGGACGGAGGCGTGTTCAGTCCTGCCTCACTCTCTCCTCCTGCAGGAGGAGGCTTTTGTTCTAATCTGTGGGATTCTTCCCCCCCGCTGCGCTCTGGTGGGGAAGCTAGCCCTGATTTCCAACTGCCGCTTGGAGACTCCCCACTGGCCCCCCTTGCCCTGACCCTGGGGGCCTCCTTCTGAGAATCTTCTGATTCGCTGGAGAGACTCATGGAATCTCTCTGGTCACTGTCATACCCTCCTGAGCTCCCCTCAGATTGTTCCCCTTCGCTCTCCATCTCCTCCTTCTCCTGTGGCTCAGTCCCTGAGCCCCTGACAAATAATAATAATAATAATAATAATAATAATAATTTATTTGTACTCCAGCCACTCTGGGCAGCTTCCAACAAAGATTAAAAATACATTAAAATGTCACACATTAAAAACTTCCCTGAACAGGGCTGCCTTCAGATGTCTTCTAAATGTCAGGTAGTTGTTTATCTGTTTGACATCTGATGGGAGGGCATTCCACAGGGCAGGTGCCACTACCGAGAAGGCCTCTGCCTGGTTCCAACACATCCCTATCTTCCCTTCCCTTGGCTTAGCTAGATTGAAACTGAGGCCTATACATGAAAATGATGTACCTACCTACTAAGTTAGCAAAAAATATATTGGACAAGTTCAAATATTTGCTGGAAATGTAAAGAAAAAGAAGGTACTTTTTATCATATGTGGTGGACTTGTAAGGTAATAAAAGCTTTCTGGGAGATGATATATAATGAAAAGAAGAAAAATGCTTAAAAAAACTTTTTGATAAGAAACCAGAAGCATTTTTATTAGGAATTACAGGTGCTGACATACCAAAGGAGCAGAAAAGACTCTTTATGTATGGAACAACAGCCACCCAGATGTTCTTAGCCCAGAGTTGGAAAGAAGACCAGAAGATCCCGACCAGAGAAGAATGGCAAACCAAGCCGACGGAATATGCCAAGATGGCAAAGCTGACTGGAAAACTCAGAAACCAAGAGGATAAAAACTTTCTAAAAGAATGGGGAAAATTTATAAGTTACTTCAGAGACCACTGTAAGCAGATGGAAACAAGAGCAGGATTTTGACTCACTTGTAGTGTAAAAAAAAATAATACTGTGGACAATATGGTTTGATATAAAAATTGGAGTACGGATGAATAGCTATAGATGCTTAAAATAAAACTCCATGGATGGGATGGGGGGGGGGGAGTCTCAAGATTCAGAGAATCTCCTCATACAGATATGTTTTTACTAATTTGTTTTTATTTGTACTTTGTATAAGGAAGTTTTTTTAATGCTTCTTGTTTTATAATTTTTATATATATGGGACGCAGGTGGTGCTGTGGGTAAAAGCCTCAGTGCCTAGGGCTTGCCGATCGAAAGGTCGGCGGTTCGAATCCCCGCAGCGGGGTGCACTCCCGCTGCTCGGTCCCAGCGCCTGCCAACCTAGCAGTTCGAAAGCACCCCTGGGTGCAAGTAGAAAAATAGGGACCGCTTACTGGCGGGAAGGTAAACGGTGTTTCCGTGTGCTGCGCTGGCTAGCCAGATGCAGCTTTGTCACGCTGGCCACGTGACCCGGAAGTGTCTCCAGACAGCGCTGGCCCCCGGCCTCTTGAGTGAGATGGGCGCACAACCCCAGAGTCTGTCAAGACTGGCCCGTACAGGCAGGGGTACCTTTACATATATATATATATATATATATATATATATGTGTGTGTGTGTGTGTGTGTGTGTGTGTGTCTTCATATATGTTGGAAACTGCCAAGACTGGCTGCGGCAACCCAGTCAGATAAGTAGGCTATTATTATTATTATTATTAAATAGGACATCCTAATTTTCATTGGAGAAATGTTGAAGTGTATGATAGACACACACAGATAGAAATAGATATACAGACATGTATACACACAGAGAGATACTTTTTTTTGGGGGGGGGGAGTATATTTGGTACTTGAACTTTTCCCCATTCTGTAAGTTAATGTGTATCTCTAACAATAATGTCCTCCAGATTTTTGAAGCAGATTTATTCACTTATTTACTGCAAAACCTTCTCTTTAATTGGTTTTTTCTTGTCTTTTTCTTTTCTTACAAGTTCCCCCTGAGACAATTTTCCTTGACTGTTCTGAGCTGAGCACAGCTTCTTACGGAGTCAGACCCTTTTGTGTTCCGATAACTGGCATTGTTGTTGTTGTTTTTGTTGTTGTTGTTCTTTTCGAAGGCATGCAAATTAGTGTGTGCCCACTTCCTTTGCAGTATCTCTTTCAGGAGATGTGCTTTGAAGCCCCATTCCCTGACTGTTTAAAAACTAAGGGGAGTGAACAAGTCAGTTTTCGTGAAGAAGGAACTCCAAGTCGGTAATTAATGCTAATAATAAAATCAAAGAGTCCCCAGCTCTCTTTACTCCTCGGTGGGAGATTTTCAAAAGCATTCTACAAATAGAACAAATATTCAGCCAGCCAGATGGAGATACCGCATTTTTTGCTCTATAAGACTCACTTTTTCCCTCCTAAAAAGTAAGGGGAAATGTGTGTGCGTCTTATGGAGCGAATGCAGGCTGCGCAGCTATCCCAGAAGGCAGAACAGCAAGAGGGATTGCTGCTTTCACTGCACAGCGATCTACCTTGCTGTTCTGGCTTCTGAGATTCAGAATATTCTTTTTCTTGTTTTCCTCCTCCAAAAACTAGGTGCGTCTTGTAGTCTGGTGCGTCTTGTAGAGTGAAAAATACGGTAATTGTAGGCATTATTTACTCTCTCTCTCTCTTTTTCTCCCCCCCCCCCCCACACACAAACACACACTAAGAACCAGGGCTTTTCAGCTGGAACTCACCAAAACTCAGTTCCAGCACCTCTCAGGTGGGCTCTATTGACATTATAAGAGAACAAAGGTGAGTTCATTGTGAGTTCTGGCATCTCTCTCTCTCTCTCTCTCTCTTTTAGAAAAACCGCATTGCTAAGAACATAAGAAGGCCCCAGCTCTATCAGTCTAAGGACCACGCAGTACAGCTTCCTCCTTCTAAGGGTGCTCAACCAGATGCTTCTAAGATGGTGGTGGTTCCTCTTCTTTAAATTATGTTTTCTTGAGTTTGAAAACATAAACAATAAATACAAGCAAAGAACAGCATTCGTATCCTCAGTTATGTGTTGAGTACATGTATACAAGCACATGTACAACAATGGTAGGATATAAATGTAATCAATTAGAAACGTTTTATTTTTATTATTACAGTGGTACCTCGGGTTAAGAACTTAATTCGTTCTGGAAGTCCATTCTTAACCTGAAACTGTTCTTAACCTGAGGTACCACTTTAGCTAATGGGGCCTCCCGCTGCTGCCGCCGCGTGATTTCTGTTCTCATCCTGAAGTAAAGTTCTTAACCTGAGGTACTATTTCTGGGTTAGCAGAGTCTGTGGCCTGAAGCGTCTGTAACCCGAGGTTCCACTGTATTTTTATATTTATTTATTTATTTATTTATTTATTTATTTATTTATTTATTTCCCATCCTTCACCAGCAGGACCCTGGACAGGTTACAAGGACCCTAGATTCAAGCTTGCAAAAATTTATCATTTGCCTGATAATAAATGTTGGAAATGTAAAGAAAATGAAGGTACATTCTTTCACCTTTGGTGGACGTGCCCAAAGATTAAGGCGTTCTGGGAAATGATCTATAATGAATTGAAAAAGGTATTTAAATATACCTTCCTGAAGAAACCAGAGGCCTTTCTCTTGGGTATTGTCGGCCAGGGGGTGTTAAAGAAGGATAGAACATTTTTTATGTATGCTACAACAGCAGCAAGAATTCTTATCGCCAAGTATTGGAAGACACAAGATCTACCCACCTTGGAAGAATGGCAGATGAAGGTGATAGACTACATGGGCCTGGCAGAGAGGACGAGCAGAATCCGAAACCAGGGAAGAGAAACAGCGGAAGAAGATTGGAAAAAATTTAAGGACTATCTAAAGAAATATTGTAAAATTAACGAATGTTAAAATGACGCTGGATTAGAAAATATGTGGTTATTAGCGGTAACGGATATGTTAAAGGGGAAAAAAAGTAAGATTAAAACTAAGTTTAAAATAAGGGAAGGATTTCCTGTAAAATTAGCCAGAAATTGGAATACAGAAAGGGGAGGCATGAGGAAGTTGGGAAAGTAAGTTATAAGAAATTAAGGGTTGCATTTATACGTGTTTTTTTTATTTTTTGTTGTTGTCTGTCATTTTTATTGTATTGTTTTGTTTTTGTTGTTATTAAAATTTTTTGAAACTTTAATAAAAAATTTTATAAAAATAAATAAATAGATTCAGCAAGAAATCTGTGACCCTCCAGACGATGCCAGACTACATATTCCATCATCCCTGACCATTGGTCATGTTGGCTGGGGTTGATGGAAGATGGATCTCAGCAATATCTGGAGGGTCTCAGGTTCCCAGACACAGATGCTGGAAATCCGGCCTACGAAGGGATCTCTGGTGGAGTGAACTGGCCCATACTTGCTGAATTGTTCTGGTGGTGATTTACTGCTTACATTATATATCCTACCTTCGTTGCACTCAGGGGATTCCCAGTCAGGCTCCCATCCAGCCACTAGCCAGATCCAGACCAGCCTGGGTTATAATCATAGAACCATAGACTTGGATGGGATCTTTGAGGTCATTTGGTGCATCCCTTTCCTTGATGCAAGCTTTGCAACTACTGCACCCCTGACAGGTGTGTCCCCCACCTCTGTTTAAATCCCTCGAGTGCACAGGCGGATGAAGGTGGAGGGGTAGTTCGCCCCGGGTGCCATCCCTGGGGGGGGTGACATCGCGGCCACCCAAGCCCCCTGGATGCTTGCCATGCCCCCTGGGACACGCACCACGTCCCCTGGCATGCGCGCCAGCCACGCCCCTGGAGGTATGCCACTCCCAGTGCCAGAACAGATAGTTCTACCACTGCTCCAATGATGGAGAGCCCATCACCCGCACAGCCAGTCTTTTCCACTGTTGAACAACTCCCATCGCCAGGATGCTTCTCCTAACATTTAGCTTCCATGCAATCCCCAATCATTGCTTCTAGTACGACCCTCTGGACCAACAGAGAACAAGTTTGCTGCAAGTTTTGCATGATCGTCCACAAAGTTTTTGTATCACATGCCTCCAGTACACACCCTTAGACCAATGTTGTGCTGTTAGGAACATTAGAAGCTGCCGTTGCTGTGGTTAGCATATGATTGCCTGCTTTGATGGGCAGAGACTCTCTGTAGTCAGCGGCGGAGCAAGCCAATTGGGCGCCTGGGGCAGGACGCTCCACGGGGCCTCCGAAGAGTCTGCCTGCCTCACAGACTGTCATTTACCTTCTTTAGAGTCAACATGCTGCCATCTGCCTTATTACAGGGCAGATTCGAGGGTAAACCATACGTGGAACGAGTCTGCCCCTGAGGCTTGATGGTGGTAGAAACTATCTCTCATGCCTTGTTACACTGCCGTTTCTATGGGGATATACGCTCGGTATTTATTACCCCTGCTATGCAAAAATCTAGAAGGCTGATCACTGAAGAATTGATGCTTTTGAATTATGGTGCTGGAGAGTCCCATGGACTGCAAGAAGATCAAACCTCTCCATTCTTAAGGAAATCAGACCTGAGTGCTCACTGGAAGGACAGATCGTGAAGCTGAGACTCCAATACTTTGGCCACCTCATGAAAAGAGAAGACTCCCTGGAAAAGACCCTGATGTTGGGAAAGATGGAGGGCACAAGGAGAAGGGGATGACAGAGGACGAGATGGTTGGATAGTGTTCTCGAAGCTACCAGCATGATTTTGACCAAACTGCGGGAGGCAGTGGAAGACAGAGGTGCCTGGTGTGCTCTGGTCCATGGGGTCACGAAGAGTTGGACACGACTAAATGACTAAACAACAACAACAAATGCAAAAATCTCCAAATGAATCCGAACTTCAATGTCTAAAATCCCTGGTAGAGGACAAGGATCCTGAGATCATGTTAAGGGTAGCCAAATTCTGTGTGATTACCATAAAACTTAGGGAACAAGCTGTGCTATCATAATGATTAAGGCCTTAAATGACAATTTTAGGTTACATGTTAGTGACTAAGTTTTAATTTATATATATTTTTAACTGTTGCAATAGCTGTATTGTCCCTGTTATACCTAATTGCAAATTCAAATGTATCCCTATCGTGTTTTATGACTTCCTTGATATTGTATGTGGGCTGGAACTGGTTTGTGACCGAAATAATAAAATTCATTCATGCCTGCTCCTCCTACTCAGCCAGCCTACAGCTGGGGGGGGGGGGAGGCAGTGGGCGGACCATTTGGGGCAGTGTAGAGTGTGCAGGCACCCAAGCCACCATGTCACCCCCAGGAGAGACACATGTTTCGGGCACGCCCCACAGTGAGTGCCGGCCAGCATTTTGTCACCCCCCTAAGTGGTGACACCCAGGGCAGACCACCCCCACCACACACCCCTTCCTCCGCCCCATCTGTAGTTTCATACAGGGATCAACAGAGGTGCCAGGGATTTAATCCAAAACCATCTGCATGCAAGACAGATGTTCTACCACTGGGTCACAGACCTTCCTCAACTACATAAGCAGTTCAAAACTCACAATTCTAGATCAGAAATACATAATGGCAAAGCACAGGCATGATAAGCTGTGCTGGTCCCGGGGGGAGGTTACCGTGGGGCGAGGTCCAGGACCTGAGTCGAGGGTCGGCAGACAGTCCTCCACGGGCGAAGCGGGGTCCACAGCGAGGAGCCGGGCAAGGACAGGAACACTGGAGGAACAGGACTGGGTGCTGGCCAAAACAGCTCTTCAACGACATTGCTCCCGCAACCTGGGACCGGGTTGACTGGCCTTTATCTTCTCTGAGGCCAGGGGCAGTCCCGGCCCCCAGGAGACCCGCCTCTCCTGGCCTTAAGGCGAGCACTCCTCCTGGGAGAAACCAGTTCCCTTCGCCTCTCTGCCCTGAGCCTCTGCAGTTCAGGAGAGGCTGAAGGGTTACTGGGCCCAGCGGGAGACTCACCTGTAGGCACTGAGTCCTCAACCACCTCTGGAGCCAGAATGGATTCACCTGGTGCCTGCTCCTGAGGATCTGGCACAGGTGCAGGCTCCTCAGAATCAAGGCCCTGCCCCAGTTCAGCCGGCCCTGGAGGTGGGGACTCCTGTGCAGGCTGGGATTCCTCCGGTTCACTCTCTGAATCGGATTCCCAGGCCATCACATAAGCACTATTTGCCACTTCCTGCGATTCTCAGGATGGAGGACTGAAGTTGAGCATCTTGCAAAGCACCATAAATGTGTTACAGGTTATGATCAGCTAGATCACAAGTTCTGAACCGATACAAACACTGAGAACAGAGATTTCACATTTTAAGGCACCAAGTTTCAATGAAATTTATGCATCTGTAATGATAATATTATTATTGGCCTAACGCCAGACATAGTCACTTTGAACTTTCTTTTGCCATACAACTATTTTGTGTCACGCACAAATTGGATAATTGCATACACAAGCAGCATTTTCACACCCATCCCTGAGCACCCGTTGCCATGCATAATTACCCATTAAGGATGGCTAATTAAATTACTCATGCATATAGAGGTGGTTTGCCAATGCTTTCACACACATAAATGCACATGCTCTACTCCTTTATGTACATTATGACATATGGTAGGTATGTGTAAAAATGAGATGGGAGGTCTATAATTATTGGTGAAAGGGTGGAATTACATATTAAAATGGTGTATTCTGTGCTGTGCTTTTATCTGACATTTTATCGGATTTTAGTTCCTGTGTTTTGACACAGAAGTAAGTCCCACAAGTGTTCAATGGGGCTTGAGATTCCACCTACTGTAAATTAATCCTTACTAAGGATGCAACACAACTTTATTCTTAGTTTAAGAGGAAACGGATTGTGTGATGTGTCATCACTATTGTTCACCAACTTGGCTGTGAGTCCTGAAAGGACTACTCCCTGCCTTGCAGGTCCTTTTTTCCCACTTGCCCTGGGAGGGAAGGGCCCTGGAGGAGGAGGAGGAGGAGGAGGAGTTAGGATTTGATATCCCACTTTATCACTACCCAAAGGAGTCTCAAAGCAGCTAACATTCTCCTTTCCCTTCCTCCCCCACAACAAACACTCTGTGAGGTGAGTGAGGCTGAGAGACTTCAAAGAAGTGTGACTAGCCCAGGGTCACCCAGCAGCTGCATGTGGAGGAGCAGGGAAGCGAACCCAGTTCATCAGATTACGAGTCCACCACTCTTAACCACTACACCACACCGGCCCCTGACTCCAGCTGCAAAATCTGAGGTTGCTGGAAGAAGCCAGAGTCCATCTAAAATGCCCTGTAAAAGTGGTAGACTTTTTCTCATGTGGAGAAGACCTTTGAGAAGTTGGAGGGCAGGTTTCAGCACAGCACTAGTTCAAATAAAACTATGGCATTAGCAAAACAAGAGGCTTTGAATTAATTCAAGGGTTTTGGACTAAATAGATCTTTTGGTTATGTCATCTGTATTCTGTCATTACCTGCTAGATAGATGTAAAGAGTTGGTAATGGTTTACAATTTTATTGATGTTTTCATTGTTTTATGATTGTAGAATCATAGAGTGGAAGGGACAAAGTGTTGGTGCTGGCCTTTAAAGTACTAAACGGCCTTGGCCCAGTATACCTGAAGGAGCATTTCAACCCCCATCATTCTACCCGGACACTGAGGTCGAGCTCCAAGGGCCTTTTGGTGGTTCCCTCACTGCGAGAAGTGAAGTTAGAGGGAACCAGGCAGAGGGCCTTCTCGGTAGTGGCGCCCGCCCTGTGGAACACCCTCCCATCAGATGTCAAGGAAGTAAACAACTATCTGACTTTGAGAAGACATATGAAGGCAGGCCTGTTTAGGGAAGTTTTTAATGTTTGATCATGTTTTTAATATTCTGTTGGGAGCCACCCAGAGTGGCTGGGGAAACCCAGCCAGACGGGTGGGATATAAATAAATTAGTAGTAGTAGTATCATCATCATCATCATCTAGTCCGATCTCCTGCAATGCAGGAATCTCAGCAAAAGCATCCAAAACAGATGGCCATCCAACCTCTGCTTAAAGACCTCCAATTAAACAGAATCTTAAATCCTCCATGATTTGGGAACTTGTTTACCCCCTGCATGCAAAGATAGGCTCTGGCGGATTGAGTGGATGAGACCAATATTGGGTCCAATGGTCAACTGGTTACTGCATGTGCTGTAAAGGGAAATGAGGGGCAGATGATGTTCAGCAACCTGGATAGGTAGCCCATCTAGGAATAGGACACCTAGGCAAACTCAGCCCTCCAGATGTTTTGGGACTACAACTCCCATGATCCTTAGCTAACAGAACCAGTGGTCAGGGATGATGGGAGTTGTAGTCCCAAAACATCTGGAGGGCCGAGCTTGCCTATGCCTGTCCTAAACCTTTGTTACCTTGCAGCTATACTCATTCATGCGAAAGGTTTCAGGAGTAAGCCCCAAGGAATAATTCATACCCACTGATGTGCGGGACATCTTCAGGAGAAGAAAATGTTAACACAAGAACTACCAACTGTGGAAGAATGGCAAATGAAAATGATGGACTATATGGAGTTGGCTGACCTTACTGGCAGAATCTGCGACCAGAAAGAAGAGGAATACCAAGAAGAGTGGAAGAAATTCAAAGACTATTTGAATAAATACTGTGACATTAAAAATTAGAAATTACTTGAAAGTACCAAATAGGCCTAGAACTAAATTAAGAGTTAGTTAAATAAATGAGATCTAGAACCTCAAGAAAAGTTAAGAAATTTTACTTTAATTGGAATATTGTGTTTTAATAATGATATTAGAAAACTGCTACATTTAAATACAAGGAAATTCAGATGGGAAGGCCCAGAGGAAGTCCAAAATATGTTTATGAGGTTAGAAGTTTAAATAACCAATTAATTTGTGTTGTTTAGGTGTTTATTGTCATTCTTTTTTATTTTATTTTTTGTTTATATTTGTGATTTTGTTTCTTTTTTGTTGTAGTATGTGTTAGATTTGTAAGAAACTTAATAAAAACTATTTATAAAAAAGGGGGAGGAGAAGAAAAGGTCAAGGAGTAAACCCTACACAAATCTGGAGTGCTGCACAAAGCTGTCAATTTACAGATTTGAAAATAAGGGACCAGCAGCCTTGAAAATAAGGGACTAGCAGCCAAAATAAGGGACCTGCAGCCTCACCTGTTCCAGGCACTCCAGTCTTCCTGTCCTCCTGCAGTCTGGTCAAACTCATGCTGGTAGCTTCGAGAACACTGTCCAACCAACTTTGTAACCAGAGGTTCAACTGAATAGAATCTGAATCACATGCACCACAAGGCCTATGCAGCCTCAACTTAAGATGGCTGCCCGGCCTGGCTTTGCACTGCAAAGTTTGCAGCAGCACGTGCAACAAAATGGTGTCCAACATTCCAAAACCTCCTCAGCTTGCATTAACTAGCCACACACACACAGCCTCCCCCCCTCCCATGAGATCTCCTTTCCTTTCCCCCCACCATGTGCCCCCTCTCCAGACAGACCTTTTCGCCAGCATGACGTATCCATCCGATTCCGATCCGAGCACTCAGCACAGGTATGTTCAACTTCTGAGCCCCTCTGAGCAAAAGGCAGAAAGCCCAGCCAAACAAAGCCTCAAGGAAAACCACCGTCACCTCTCCGCTGGGAAGCGCTGAGCAAAGGCGAGTCCGCAGGGAACGCAGCCGATTTGATCAGCACAAGGCATGCAAGCTCCACCCCCCAGTCGTTCTTAGACTCCTTATTGGGTGAGCAACACAGCCAAGCAACACAGTTGGAGCCTCCCTCCTCCCTGGCCGGCAGGGAGGGAGGGAGAGGAGCTGCTTCCTTTGAAATTTAAGGGACATCATTTAAGGGACTTTTTTTTTAAAATATTTTTTATTGAGTTTCTTTTCTTAGGGTCATAGACACAAGGTTGGAGTAAAAGAATACAAGAAACAAAAACAAAATAAAAATAATAAAAAGATCATTACAATCCAACTTTCAATGATTTTTCCAATATTCCAAATGGACTTCCCCACATCCTCCAGACTCTGCGTTCTTTGCAATAAAAGTTTCAGCAATTTGTTACCTTGTTTCTTAACTTACTGTATCTTTCGGTTATTATGTTTCTAAATTCACCATATTATATCCCAACTTTGTACATTTAAAGTTAACATAATAAAGTTGTTTCATATTACCACCTCTTTTTTCTTGTCTTAATTTTCAGTTTACCTAATCAAGTTGCTAAAGCAAAAAATTTCCTAATCGTGCGTATTTCTTAACATTCGTACAACTTATAGTGTTTTTGCAAATAGTCCTTGAATTTTTTTCCAGTCCTCTTCCATTGTTTCCTCACCCAAATCTCGGATTCTGCCAGTCATTTCAGCCAATTCCATATAGTCCATCAACTGCGTCTGCCACTCCTCCAGCGTGGGTAAATCTTGAGTCTTCCAGTGCTTTGCAATAAGAATTCTTGCTGCTGTAGTAGCGTACATAAACAAAGTTCTGTCCTTCTTTAACACCTTCTGGTCCACCATGCCCAATAGGAAGGCCTCTGGTTTCTTGGGAAAGGTATACCTAAATACCTTTTTTAACTCATTATAAATCATTTCCCAGAAGGCCTTCACTTTTGGGCAGGTCCACCAAAGATGGAAGAATGTCCCTTCTGCCTCCTTACATTTCCAGCATTTATTATCAGACAAGTGGTATATCTTAGCTAACTTGACTGGGGTCATGTACCACCGGTATATCATTTTCATAATGTTTTCTTTCAAGGCATTACATGCCGTAAACTTCATACCGGTGTTCCATAACCTTTCCCAGTCTTCAAACATAATGTTGTGTCCAATATCCTGTGCCCATTTTATCATGGCAGATTTAACTGTCTCATCCTGTGTATTCCATTTAAGCAGCAAGTTATACATTTTCGAAAGTGTCTTAGTTTTTGATTCTAACAATTCCGTCTCTAATTTCGATTTTTCCACCTGGAAACCAACTTTTTTGTCCATTTTAAAAACCTCTTGAATTTGAGCATAATGTAACCAATCCCGCACCTTATTTTTTAGTTTGTCTTGGCTCTGCAACCTCCATTTGTCTCCAGTTTTTTCAATTATTTCCCAATATTTTGGCCAGTAGGCCTCCATGTTGGGTCTTTTCCTAGTCTTGGCCTCCACCGGTGAAAGCCCTCTCGGGGTCTTGCCCTCCAATAAGTCTTTATATTTCGACCAGACCGCAAAGATTGCTCTTCTGACAATATGGTTTTTAAATAGTTTATGAACTTTGACCTTGTCGTACCACAGGTAAGCATGCCAACCAAAAGCATTGTCAAACCCTTCCAGATCCAGGACATCAGTGTTCTCCAACAGAAACCAATCCTTCAGCCAGCAAAAGGCTGCAGATTCATAATACAGCCTCAGGTCCGGCAGGGCAAACCCCCCTCTTTCTTTCGAATCAGTTAATATTTTAAACTTTATTCGGGGCTTTTTGCCCTGCCAGACAAACTTAGATATATCCTTCTGCCACTTTCCAAAACATTCCACTCTGTCCACGATCTGTAGGGTTTGAAACAAAAATAAAATTTTCGGCAATACATTCATCTTTATAGCTGCAATTCTACCCAACAAGGAAAGTTTCAACTTTGACCAAATTTCCAAATCCTTCTTAATTTCCGACCAACATTTTTCATAATTGTCTTTAAATAAATTCAATTTTTTTACGGTCAAATGAACCCCTAGGTATTTCACTTTTTTAACAACACTTAGTTCTGTTTCTTTCTGAAACCCCTCTGTTTCTGTAGGTGTCAAGTTTTTGGCCAAAACCTTGGTCTTTTGCTTGTTCAGCTTAAATCCCGCCACCCGACCAAATTCATGAATCAGTTCTAATACTCTTTTTGTACTAGATACTGGCTCCTGTAGTGTTAAGACTAAATCATCTGCAAAAGCTTTCAATTTATATTGTTTCACTCCGACCTCTATTCCTTGTACCAACCGGTCCTCCCTGATCATGTTCAACAGCACCTCCAGGACTGAGATAAATAAAAGAGGAGATAGCGGGCACCCCTGTCGTGTCCCTTTTTCAATTTTAAACTCCTCTGTCACCACATTGTTCACTATCAATTTAGCTTTTTGCTCTGTGTAGATTGCTTGTATTCCATTTTTGAACCCCCATCCCACTCCCATCCCTTCCAAATTTTTCTTCATAAACATCCAAGAGATATTATCAAAGGCTTTCTCTGCATCAATAAAAATTAACACCGCTCTCCTATTGATATTTGTTTGCAAAAGTTCCAAAATATCAATAATGTTCCTGGTGTTATCAAACAAATGTCTACCTGGGAGAAAGCCAGCCTGGTCCTTGTGAATTACTTCATTCAAAACTTTTTTAAGTCTACTTGCCAAAATGTCTGCAAAGATTTTGTAATCCACATTTAGGAGTGAGATGGGACGGTAGTTCTTAAGTTGAGTCTTTTCAGTTTCCACTTTAGGAATCAATGTGATGAAGGCTTCTTTCCACGACCATTTAAGGGACATTTAAGGCACATCCATCAATAAGGGACAGCAGCGGGACATGGCACTGGTATAAGGGACTGTCCCTTCAAATAAGGGACACTTGACCGCTATGGTCCTGCAGCCAAGCAGTTGCCAAACATATTGCTCTGCTTTTCTTTGGACCATATCAGCTAACGCAGCACAACAATGCGGGAGGCAGTGGTTATGAGTTACTGGTCTCTGCAGCACCAGCAGGCACTGTGATTCTCCAGCAGCTGGACTTCACCCTGGAGGAGTACTCCATTGTCTCTCGAGACAAACAGATGCCAGCATGTGTGCCCTTCTTAAATCTCAGCTCACCTGTAAGCTCCTTATGCAGTCGCACTGGTTTATTTAGATGGCTCCCACTTTTCTTTCTTGCTGCTATTGTCTGCATTCTATATTTCGCCTTGCACTGTGAATCTAATCATACGAAGGGCAGTGAGTAAATGAATCAATTAAATAAAGAAATGCAATGATTTCTGCAAATTCGAATTAGTTCTGTGATTGAAATTTCCAAAGACAAGACCAAGAGGAGCCTTTGTGGGTAGGGGAAGAAGAATGCTGTTATTTTGCAAGGAGCTTTAAATGTCAAAATTGGAGCTCTAGGTTGAAGTGATGGCATAGAAATCAACTCTTTCTGTGTGTTTTGTAGGAAATGAGCAGCTTGAGTGTATGCTGACAGCTTTGTTGTGTTTTCCTATATCCTTTGCAAAAACAAGATCCCTGTGAAACACAACCTAAAAAAGAAGAACTCTTCAATAGTATTATACTCTCAAGCAAATGAAAGTAAAGAAACATATGGCTCATTTACACATGCTTTAGGGATTTATTCTTTATGTACACTTATATGAAATTATCTGACTATCACCTCTTGGTCTAGAAGTTAGCTGTGCACCAAATTTAAACTTCTCTTAATGTTGTGATGCAGTTCTCTGTTTTCAGCAGATCAAACATGCATGTAAGTATGCATTTTCAGAGAAGATGCACATTCAAATTCATATTTAAAATATGTACATTGATGCATATTTTTATTCTATGGGGACTATGAAACTTTGCAGATAAAGCATGCATGCTGCTTTCCTAGCTTTCTTTAAATGTATAGTGGTACCTAGGTTTACGAACTTAATCCGTTCCAGAAGTCCGTTGTTAAACCGAAACCGTTCTTAAACCGAGGCATGCTATCCTGAATGTGGCCTCCCGTTACCAGTGCCCTTCCGCCATTCAGATTCCGTTCTTAGACTGAGGTAAAGTTTTCAAACCGGGACACTACTTCTGGTTTTGTGGAGTTTGTAAACTGAATCTCTCGTAAACAGGACTGTTCCTGAACCGAGGTACCATTGTACAGTCGTACCTTGGTTCCCGAACGCCTTACAACTCAAAAGTTCTGGCCCCCAAATGCTGCAAACCTAGAAGTGAGTGTTCCAGTTTGCAAACATTTTTTGGATGCCAAACGTCTGAATCAGCTTCTATGGCTTCCGATTGGTTTTTGAACATTTTCAGAAGTCGAATGAACTTCAGGAACGAATTCCGTTTGAGAACCAAGGTACAACTGGACTATGAATGACATTATATAAAAGCACAAGGGCAATTGAATGGCCCACCTACTCCAGCATCCTGTTCTCACAATGGCTAATTATTATTATTATTATTATTATTATTATTATTATTATTATTATTATTTATTTATACCCCGCCCATCTGGCTGGGCCTCCCCAGACACCCTGGGCAGCTTCCAACAGAATATTAAAATACAATAACCTATTAAACATTAAAAGCTTCCCTAAACAGGGCTGCCTTCAGATGTCTTCTAAAAGTCTGGTATTTGTTTTTCTCTTTGACATCTGGTGGGAGGGTGTTCCACAGGGCGGGTGCCACTACCGAGAAGGCCCTTTGTCTGGTTACCTGTAACTTGGCTTCTTGCAGCGAGAGGACCACCAGAAGGCCCTCGGTGCTGGATCTCAGTGCCCTGGCAGAACGATGGGGGTGGAGATGCTTCTTAAGGTATACTGGGCCGAGGCTGTTGAGGGCTTTAAAGGTCAGCACCAACACTTTGAATTGTGCTCGGAAATGTAATCAGATGCCTATAAGAATTTTGCAAGCAGGACCTGAGTAAAACAGCCTTCTTCCCTCATATGATTTCAAGCAACTAGTATTCAGAAGCATTACCCTCTTAACTGTGGAGGCCAGTGGCGTAGCATGGCAGGGGCACAGGGCAGTTGCCCCGGGCACAAAATTGTTAGGGGCACAAAAATTCAACACCAAGTGCTGCATCAATACAACGGTGGGCTTCTGTTGCTGGGCTCCGTTAAAAACGGCTTCTCCATGTGAACCAGGAACTGACCTCTCCAGACAACAGGACGACTCTTCTTATCACCGTGGCTGCGATCTCCTGGGTGATGCAGACACTGTTAGGCTGTTGAATGTGCATGCGTACTCTGTCTGTTTCCCTTCCTCCTACCACCCTCTCCATGCAGCCCTGGGTGCTGGCAACCCACAGTATGCCACTGGTGGAGGCTGAGCACAGACATTGTGCCTAATAGCCATTGACAGGCTTACCATCCATGAATACAGTGGTGCCCCGCAAGACGAATGCCTCACAAGACGGAAAACCCGCTAGACGAAAGGGTTTTACGTTTTGGAGGTGCTTCGCAAAACGAATTTCCTATGGGCTTGCTTCGCAAGATGAAAATGTCTTGCGAGTTCCTGCAGGGTTCCCCTCCCTTTTTCCCAAGCCGCTAAGCCACTTATCAGCTGACCCGCTAAGCTGCTAAGCCGCTTATCAGCTGATCCGCTAAGCCCGCTAAGCCGCTAATAGCGCTAATCCACTAATCCGCTAATGGGCTTGCTTCGCAAGACGAAAAAACTGCAAGACGAAGAGACTCGCGGAACGGATTCTTTTCGTCTTGCGAGGCACCACTGTATGTCTAATCCTTTTATAGCTAATCAAGTTGGTGCCTGTCACTGCCTCCTGTGGAAATGTATTCAATGTTTTAATTATGCACTGCGTGACATATATTTGTATGTTTGCATAGTGTCTTCAGGTTATTTTTTAAAATGGACAAATTCAGGAAGGGTGGAGTCTTTGAAACTTCGACGATTCAAAATCATAAAAAATTCCTGAGTAGGCTATACAAGATTCTTATTGTTGTAAATAGAACAATCGATACCTATTCTCAAACCAATTGGGAGAAGGTTTTGGGTGTTCAAATTCCAGCAAGAGTTTGAACCTAGATTTGACACTATGAGACAGGAGTGCCTGGCGTGCTCTGATCCATGGGGTCATGAAGAGTTGGACACGACTAAACAACAACAACAACAACCAATTAGGGTAAATTTGAAATAAAACTGTTACTATTTTTTCAACTTTGGTATTTTGACACCTGTATGGCTTCACCATGTTCATAATTAATCATGCTGGAGATGCAAAATAGCAGAAATGGTCCACATTTTCCTTGGCTTTGTCTGAAGACAAGGAATTATTGGAAAGAGATAGCAGCTGAACTTGAAATAATTACAGGATAATAACTTTGCAAAGATTTAAACCTTGTAAACGGTGTATAGGTGTTTTGTTCTACTATATACTTTTTGTCAATAAAACAAACATACAAATACAGTGGTACCTCGGGTTACAGATGCTTCAGGTTACAGACTCCGCTAACCCAGAAATAATGCCTTGGGTTAAGAACTTTGCTTCAGGATGAGAACAGAAATCGCACGGTGGCGGTGCGGCGGCAGTGGGAGGCCCCATTAGCTAAAGTGGTGCTTCAGGTTAAGAACAGTTTCAGGTTAAGAATGGACCTCCGGAATGAATTAAGTTCTTAACCCGAGGTACCACTGTAAACTGTAAACTACATTAATGTCCCCTTCACTCTTCTTAGTTTCTCGGTCTCTTCTCCTTTTTTTCAATGACATTTCCTCCAATGCCCTGGGACCCTCACAGTGGGCAGAAAACACCTGGGAGCTAACAACCATTTAAAATTCCCCACAGAAAACCTGGAGCAGCTAATGTAGCATCATTCCCAGGAACTGTCAGGAATTAAAATGACAGTTTCCTTGATGCAGGAGTGGCCCACCTCACCAAGGCACCCTCAAGCTTCCAAATAACATTGGCTCTTCCCTTTCTGCCCTTGATTTGATGCCTGCATTGGCCCTTGAATCTTCATGCCATGGTTTCTCTGACTTGTTGACTCCACGTGAGTTCCAAAATGTCCCCTTAAAAAGTTTCTTTCCCTCTTCCCCCAGCATCAGAAAAAAGACCACATGTGCAGTAAGTTGGAAAATGGTATACTCACAAACTCTCCAAAAGCCAAATTCATGTGCTTCAGAAAAGTCATTCAGGCAGAATTTAAGCTTAGTTTGAAAGTGGTAAAAGTTCCTAAATAGTTGGTACAGGAACTCAGTACAGTGGTACCTCGGGTTAAGAACTTAATTCGTTCTGAAGGTCCGTTCTTAACCTGAAACTGTTCTTAACCTGAGGTACCACTTTAGCTAATGGGGCCTCCCGCTGCCGCCGCGCCACTGCTGCGCAATTTCTGTTCTCATCCTGAAGCAAAGTTCTTAACCCAAGGTACTATTTCTGGGTTAACGGAGTCTGTAACCTGAAGCGTCTGTAATGTAAAGCATCTGTAACCCGAGGTACCACTGTAGAGGCTTATTAAAGCCATGTGGCTGGAAAGAGCAGCTCAGAACTCCTCACATACCAAAGTTCACATGTAGACTAAAGGGGGAGCAAAAGCTTGGATACTGTACCTAGTTCCTCTGGGGGCAGGACATAGGGGGAAGTGGACATAGCTAAGCCTGGCAGGACAGCTCACTCTATGGTATTAACCCCGTTCACACATTAAGACTTAAGCATTTGTTTATATGAGGCTGGTTATCCTACAAAGCAAGCTAATCTACAAGCATATATTATTTCAAAAAGCATAATAATAATAATAATAATAATAATAATAATAATAATAATAAAAAGTGTGCCTTGAGTAAAACTTATGCTTCCCAAAACTATTTGTGCCTATCAAGGCAGACATCCCAATTTCCACCCCTGTGACTTAGGACAAATATATCGTGCTCCCCATGGAATCAGCTGGTTGCCTAACAAGGGTTGTCTGAACCTCTTTAATGAGGTGCAGTTTGTTAGGGATTAAGTGTCAATTACCCTTGAAAGCCTGTGTTAATACTTCAGCTGACATTGGGTGGCAGACCTGCTGCTCAGGGATAAGCCCCGGGTATGAACAAACCATTGGAATTAAATCCTCGGCTACTTAAAATCGAGGGCCTCTCTTTCGAGACAAAGACAAAAACAGGCTGTTGTTTAGATATCGGCACTGGATAATTCCCATTTCCTTCCACTCCAAATGCATGTGAATGTCCCCTTGCTATTAATATTCATTAGTCGCTTTCAGCCATTCTCAAAGAGTGCATCAGAGGTCTGCGTTCATTAACATGCTAATTGGGCAGTCCCTCCCAGTGGAGTTTCTAAGACTAACAGTAAACAGACCTGGTTAGCTCTACAATCTTCCATTCTTTACAAGCCACACATTATTCTGCAGAGATGAACCAAGTCATGTCCTCCCTGAATCTATCCCGTGGGGTGGCTTCTAGGTTCTCCTCTGCATCATACACAAAAGATCTACAAATCCAGGGCCATCTTAAGTATATCTAACGGCATGGTGCAAAGCTCCCTCTGGTGCCCTCCCCCCATTTCCCAGAGTTTTTTTAGGGAGGACAGCACTGCCGGAGGGGCTGGAGGAGGTGGGCAGCGGCTGGAGGACAGCTCCTCTGGTGGGGAAGAGGCAGAGGCTGGACGCGGAGCCTCCCGACTCAGCTGGCCACTTCATGTCATGGTGGCCATGGCAGACGGAGGCTGGGTTTCCCCAGCCACTCTGGGTGGCTCCCAGCAGAATATTAAAAACATGATAAAACATAAAACTTTAAAAACCTCCCTAAACAGGGCTGCCTTCAGATGTCTTCTAAAAGTCAGATAGTTTTTATTTCCTTGACATCTGATGGGAGGGTGTTCCACAGGGCAGGCGCCACTACAGAGAAGGCCCTCTGCCTGGTTCCCTGTAACTTCACTTTTCACAGTGAGAGAACCACCAGAAGGCCCTCAGAGCTGGATCTCAGTGTCCGGGCTGAACAATGTGGGTGGAGACGCTCCTTCAGGTATACTGAGCCGAGGCCGTTGAGGGCTTGCAAGGTCAGCACCAACACTTTGAATTGTGCTCGGAAACATACTGGGAGCCAATGTAGGTCTTTCAAGACCGGTGCTATGTGGTCTCCATGGCCACTCCCAGTCACTGGTCTAGCTGCCGCATTCTGGATTAGTTGTAGTATCCCGGTCACCTTCAAAGGTAGCCCCACGTAGAGTGCATTGCGGTAATCGAAGCAGGAGATAACCAGAACATGCACCACTCTGACGAGACAGTCTGCAAGCAGGTCTCAGCCTGTGTACCAGATGGACTGTGTACCAGATTTAACTGTGCCTCCATAGAACAGCTGTGAGTCCAAAATGACTCCCAGGCTGCGCGCCTGGTCCTTCAGGTTTTGGCCACATCTCCCTTTGCATCACACGTGACACATGCCATGGGGATGCCATGATGCTGAGTCTTTCAGCTATTTTCACACAATTATATTGAATCAGAATTGGATAAAGCCTCGTGTATGTATGCACCAGTTAGTCATTAGGAGAAACATTTCAACTTGAAGAGCAGTTCAACAAGGCAAGCAAAGACCTAGATAGGTGGTAGGCTCTCCCTCACTGGAGCTCTTCCATCAAAGGCTACACCAGGGGTCAGCAAACTTTTTCAGCAGGGGGCCGGTCCACCGTCCCTCAGACCTTGTGGGGGGCCAGACTATATTTTGGAAAAAAAAATAAATGAACAAATTCCTATGCCCCACAAATAACCCAGAGATGCATTTTAAATAAAAGGACACATTCTGCTCATGTAAAAACACGCTGATTCCCAGACCGTCTGCGGGCCGGATGTGGGAGGCGATTGGGCTGGATCTAGCCCCCAGGCCTTAGTTTGCCTACCCATGGGCTACACAGTCACTTGGAGATGCTGTGCCTGTGCACCGTATTTTTTGCTCTATAAGACGCACCCGGCCATAAGACGACCTAGTTTTAGAGGAGGAGAACAAGGAAGAAAAAAATTATCTCCCTCTCTGCACAGCGCCTCTCCAGCAAAGCGGGAGGAGAAATGGAAGGGGCTCCGTTTCGCCTCCCGCTTTGCTGAAGGGGTGCTGCACAGCTCTCCCTCTCTGCGCAGCACCTCTTCAGCACTGAAGAGGCACTGTGCAGAAAGGGAAAGCTGTGCAGTGCCTCTCCAGCGAAGCAAAGCCAGAACAGCAAGAGGGATTGCTGTGCAGCGCTCCCTCTTGTTGTTCTGGCTTCTGGGATAGCCGTGCCAAGCTTCTTCAGGGCAGGGGGAGCGTTCCTCCCATTGCTCTGAAGAGGCTTTGTGCAGCTATCCCTGAAGTCAGGAGAGCTAGAGGGATCAGTGCACACCGATCCCTCTCACTCTCCTGGCTTCAGCGAAAGCAACAGAAAGCCTCCGTAGCGCAGCGGGAGGAGCGCTCCTCCCGCTGCGCTACGGAGGCTTTGTGTGGCTATCCCTGAAGCCAGGAGAGCAAGAGGGATCGGTGCGCAGCCTGCATTCAATCCATAAGATGCACACACATTTTCCCTTACTTTTTAGGAGGGGAAAATGCGAAAAATACGGTATTTCCTTTATTGAGCAGGGAGGCTGGCCAGAAGCGCCCCCCGCCAAACACTCTGTTCAGATGTTGTTGTGCAAGTGCAGCAGAATCCCAAATGAACTTTGATTCTATTATTCTACTCATGCATACCATTCCGCTGTATTTCCCTAGATCGTGTCATCATATATTGCACTACGATAGAGCTGTTGTAATAGTTAGACCTCAAAACTGAGAGGAAAGTTCCCTTTGCAATCCAAAATCCTTCGAGTCTAAAGGACATATTTTATGGCTGACCCATAGACATTTCAGAAATGTCCTCCGAGAAATCTGAACTCCTCATATTCGTGCCATTTCCACCTCCCTTTTCCCTCTCCTTGTGAAGAATGCAATTTAAATTTGACATGTAAAATTGATCTTAAACAGCTGAGTCTGACATTCACAGTCATTTCATTTTTAAAAAGAGAAGAGGAGAAGGAGGAAGAAGTAAATTTGGCTCCTAAGCAACCCATGGCAGTCATTCAGCAGCAATGCAATTCCAAGCAATAAACTACTATGGGGCAGTGGGGAGAGTAAATAAAAAATCCAGTCAGGGTGATCATTAGCCATAGTCAACAGAAATATTTGATTCCGAGAGTGCTGCTACCAGAAAGCTACTCGAAATGTCCTTCAAACGGCAAGACGACAGATTCAAGGGGATATGAAACAGAAAACTAAGATGGGGTCTGACTTTGATACTTGCTTAGCGTGATAGAGTAATTTACTCTCTGTATAGAGGGTATAAGGGAAAAGGATGGGGGGGAGAAAGGGAAGCGGTAATGTGTCACCTTATCAAAATAAGGTACCTGTCATTTCTGAAATACTGTTAAAACTATGATAGATGTTCCTAGTCAAGAAGGGGGAATGTTTTTGCCCCAATGAAAGCAGGTCATTTTGAAGAGAAAGGGTTACAATAAGACCACATTTCTGGACTGAATATAGGTGAGGACAACGAAGAAATCCAGTGATGGTTTTATTTGCAGAAATGGCCATGCGATTCTTCTTGCCTGTGGTCTTTCAGTGGGGAATCCCATAAGGCTTATTCACATGTTATATTCAACAAATGTACCATCTGAGTACCCATATACTGAAATTGTTATAATAAATAATAATAATTTATTATTTATACCCTGTCCATCTTCCCAGCCACTCTGGGCAGCTCCCAACGGAATATTAAAAACACAATAAAACATCAAACTTCAAAAACTTCCCTAAACAGGGCTGCCTTCAGATGTCTTCTAAAAGGCAGATAGTTGTTTATTTCCTTGACATCTGATGGGAGGGCGTTCCGCAGGGCAGGCACCACTACCGAGAAGGCCCTCTGCCTGGTTCCCTGTAACTTCACTTCTCGCAGTGAGAGAACCGCCAAAAGGCCCTCGGAGCTGGACCTCAGTGTCTGGGCAGAATGATGGGGGTGGAGACACTCCTTTCAGTTTATTATTTCAGTTTATTATCAGACTACTGAGCATGCTCAGTCTTCATCAGGCTGCTTTGAGGGAACATTTGAGCAAAGTTTTCAACAGGCATAAATCCACTGATTTATTGGGAGGGGGAGACCTCTATATTGCCATGATCTGTTTCATTGTTCCCACTGTGTTTCCATCAGTAAATGTGCCGGTCATCAGGCATGGAAGGGCCTGATAGACAAGACCTACCTAATTTAGTCGCCGTCTGCTTGACATCTCAGTAGGAGAGAAGCACTGTGCTTTGGAGACAGACAAGGCGGCCAGCCCTGATCTAGTCAGAGTGTAACAAAGTTGACATGAACTCTTTGGTGCATTACAAAGCCAAACCTATTTTTATTTCCCCAACTTAAATAAACTCAATTTTTAGAAGAAGAAGAAGAAGAAGAAGAAGAAGAAGAAGAAGAAGAAGAAGAAGAAGAAGAAGAAGAAGAAGAGCCTAGAACTTGCATTTCAATTGTTCTCTATGCTTCCCTTACCGGCACTTGAAGAATATATACCAAGGATGAGAAACTAGCTGTTAAAGTGCTTCAACATCCACCAGTCCCATCCATCACCATCAGTGGTCAGGAATGGTGGTACCCCAGTGGTCTGATGAGGTGGGTTTTTTTTGGGGGGGGCAAGATGCTTCTGAAGAGGAGGCAGATCAAGATAGCATGGACTGAAGTTCATGGTGGTGGGAGACAGGACACACGCCAGAAGAAGAAAAGTGCTGGGAGGAGGGGGACAGGAGCAAGCTAGCAGAGACACTAGTCCTGAACAGAGACAGAAGCCAGATGCAACAGAGACAGATGATACTATGTCCCTTGAGAGCCTGTGGCTTTTGCACTCCTAGGTGTGTGACATCATACAGGGTTCATAAGGAAAGGGTTAACTAATTGTAAAATGACTAACCAATGGGAAACCAAGGGGAGGAGTTAGAGATAGGGTGGTTGAGAAGACAGTCTGGAGTTAGAAGAGACAGAGAGGATAAGTCTGTGGGTTGGGCTAGTCTGATGTGAGAGAGCGAGAGAATTTGTTATGAGGAGTCAGTCAAACAGTTGAGATAATCAGTCAGGAGGTATTAGGAAGGTAAAGAAACTAAAGTTAAGATACTGGCAGGAATATTGTCTGAGAAACCATAAACTTGTTAATGTTTATAAAATAAATTTGTTTATTTGGTTCACTTTTAACGACTGTCTGGACTCAGTGTGTACCCGAGAGAAATGGGTTGGTGGTGTCGGGATCTCCGCTACGACCGAGCTGATAAAGCTCATCTTCCGGAATCGCCCTCCCGACAATAATTAACAACCTGAGCCTTTGATGAGGCCTCAGGCACATTCCATTCAGCAGAGAATCCAAAACAGCACGCGGAAGTGATGAGATTTATGGCTACATGCTATGCTTTATTTCTAAGCTACACAGACAGCAAAGAAAAATCCACCCTCTCTCTATGAAAGCAGAGAGCAACTGAAACAAAGGAACAGGAAAACAGTACGTCACATCCGTGAGACTTCCTTTTTAAAAAAATAATAATAATATTCATTTTTAAACATATTAATTGTCATACATACCACAAAATTTCACATCTTATACAATCTTTTTGGACTTCCATCAGCACCTCTGATGATCCCCCATTTTTATCATTTCTTCTGCATTTCTTAAATTCATATTGCAATAAGGCACATCCGTGAGACAGTATGGAATGTAAACAGAGTCCTGTGACTCCAAAGCACTGCTCAGTGGCAAACAGAAACTAACAGGTGGCAGCGGGGAAGCGAGCACAGTGGTGGCACACGGATCAATAGACCGTTAAACGTCCGGGGACCCTGCGTGATTGCCACACCCTCCTTCCCCTAGAACCAGGCGTTTCATTCATGTTGCAGAGCAGAAAACCAAACAGGCAAAAGAAGTCCCTTGGCAGCCACTGTAGACAACAGGAGGGGTCTGATATGAAGGAAGTAGGCTGCTGGGGTGGAGAAGCAGGCTTTCTGGGCAACAGTTTAGCCTTGAAGGAGTGCTCTGTTGGATATTAAATAAATGAACTGGAAAAGAAGCTCTTTGCGTGTCTAGTTTCTCTTGGCTGTTAGCCAAGCGTGCTGCCCGTCAACTTCCTGGTGCCACCCAGTAACATCCTGAAGACCACAGTTTTCCACCTTTACCTACACATTTGATAGCAAAACTTGATTCTTCTCCTGGTAGCTTTATCCCAGCCATGGTCCCAGGTGCAACGACCTGCCACACCCCACCCCCTGCTTTGTAGTGGAGATGGATTCCCACCTCTAGGTTTGCAACCAAAATTTTCAGTTCTGCCTTCTGCCTTTGTTTATTTTTTTCTGGGTTGAATTTCCACTTTAAACAGAAGAAACAATACATTTCAACAATCATTCACAGACCTTTTTTTCCACCGCTCTGCCAAGCAAAGACTTCCCTCCCTCCTGCCAACAGGTTTTCCTGTTCCAGTCTGCATCTCGCAGTTTCCTCGTGTTTTATCAAGTCCACATTGTAAGACTTATTTCAGTCCTGCTAGTGTCTTCAAACTTCGACAGTTATTATTTATATAATCCATAAATTTACTCCAATCTCTTTGGAATTTTGATTCCTCGTGCAATGGCATTTTTTCATGGAACGGGACATTTCAATGCGCATTGCTACCCACGAAACAAGTCATTAGAAATGGTTGGAACGGTGTTATTTAACTTTCACGATTCGACGTGCCGCCCTCCACCGCTAAGCAATCAAAGCATCCCTTAAACCATACTGTATGCAAAAGTCAATATTATATTACTCGGTTCTGCATATCATTGACATGTCTGTCCTTGGGAGGTGCTGTGAGTGGTTGATTAGACCTTTCCAGCTGTGGTGCATGGATACACACCATTTTGGCACCTTTTAAGGTAAAGGTAAAGGTACCCCTGCCCGTACGGGCCAGTCTTGACAGACTCTAGGGTTGTGCGCCCATCTCACTTAAGAGGCCGGGGGCCAGCGCTGTCCGGAGACACTTTCTGGGTCACGTGGCCAGCGTGACAAAGCTGCATCTGGCGAGCCAGCGCAGCACACGGAAACACCGTTTACCTTCCCGCCAGTAAGCGGTCCCTATTTATCTACTTGCACCCGGGAGTGCTTTCGAACTGCTAGGTTGGCAGGCGCTGGGACCGAACAACGGGAGCGCACCCCGCCGCGAGGATTCGAACTGCTGCCCTTTCGATCAGCAAGCCCTAGGCGCTGAGGCTTTTACCCACAGCGCCACCCGCGTCCCATTGGCACCTTTTAGGAGAATGCAAAAGCCACAGCTGTTCATCAGCATGGCAGGTGAAGTTCTCTGCAACACTTTGGAGCAATTTAGATGTCTGCGCTTTATATTTATTTATTTAAAGGGCATGTTTCTAAGGCTGTCAGGATCTGAATAGAATTCAGTTATTGAATTGCCATGGAGCTAATTCTCTGCTCAGTATCATTATCCCTGGTGCACTCAGGAGCTCAGGTAATATTGCTGAGTGAAAATAGAACACAAAGGTAAGAGGAAAGAAATGTGTTCCTGACTGCCAAGATCCTTCTGAAGACCAGTTGCTAGAACCCACAGGAGGAGAGAGTGCTTTTGTGCTCAGTTCCCACTTGAGGGTTTTTCACAGGCATCTGAATGGCCACTGTGAAAACAGGATGCTGGACTACATGATCCAGCACACTATCCTTATGTTCTCATGAGGAACCGTTGGGCAAAGCGTGTTCTCCTTGAAATGAGAGCATGTGTTGTGGTGGGGTCTGCCAAGCCAACCCTCTGTTGCCAGGCAGGTAAAGTGAGGTGGCCTGGGGCAATGATTGGATGGCCAGGTTGCTGGGGCAAATTGCATGTTGCAATGTGGTGGGTGGGACCAAAGGCTTTAAATATTGGGGCACTCAGCTTTTGCTTTCTCTTTCGCTGAGTGCATCAGATCACCCGCCCGCCTGCCCTGAGTTCCAGTTGACCTTGCTATGCCTGTCATGGGGTCGTCTGCCGTTGGGGCAGGGGCCTAGGAGGAATTTTGTCCATTTGGCTGATTGGCTGGTGCCATTTGGTTTTTGCCTACTACTTAGCAATTCGTCACAACTTGTAAGGTTAGGCATTTGTTATAAAATTGGTTGGAGGAGGGGTACAGATAGGCTGGGCCTGCCCCTCCAATGGTGGTGTGGAAGGGAATTCCATTAAAGGAATCCAGGGGCTTGCCACAATTTCATCCAATCCCTGAAATGGGACCAGGGCCGGCAAGCCCTGGGGAGCAGGTTGGGTGAGCGGTGAGGGCCTGTGACTCAGCTCCATTGCTCCCCAATATTGTTTTCCCTTCACTGGCTTCAGAGGGAGTTCAGAAGTCAGTTCTGTCCCAGGCAGGGGGGACAGATAGTCTTAACCAATGCCTACGCAGCCACTCATAGATTATGTATTTTAATAAAGTTGTGGCCAAAATTATGCCAAAAACCTTAAACAAAAATTATGTGTGAATTGTGAATTATTTTGAGGGGTGGCTTGGGGACCTCGACACGCAAAACTGTGACTTCATTATGGTCAGTTTTCTTTCTCTACTGGTTATTCATTTTTCCTTCCCCTTTCCCATGGCTCCTTGGGATTTTATTAGCAGCCATAGAGATTATCAGTTGTCAGCTTGAACCCAACCAAGGCTGTAAGATCTTCAGGAGTTCAGGAGAGGCTCTGCTTCTCTATGGTCTTTGACACCATATAGATCTCCACCTCATTCTCTTGACTTTAATTTGCATTTGATTATTAAATGGTTGTAACCCATCCTGGAGCATCATGGTGAATGGCAAGTTAGAATTATTATTATTATTATTATTATTATTATTATTATTATTATTATTATTATTATTAATTTTTATCACTGGTATCTGAGCTATATTTGGCCAGCTTGCAAAATTTAAAACAGGCTTTCTTAGCAGCTTCACCTAGGACTGCTTTGCAGAACCTTTGGGCCTTAAGAGGTTGCTAAACTGCAATTTCCATCATCACAGGCCATTGGCCATTCTGGCTGGGGCTGATGGGAGTTTGCGTCCAGCCACTTCTAGAGGACACCAAGTTGGGAAGACTAAGCAATTACACCAGAGACTATTGACTTCTGGTTTTGCTCTACGTTTCCTATCTCAGGGCTGTAGAATTGGTAGTTCCCCACCTGTCTCTTGCCCAGCTTCCTTGCCATTATGTCATTGTCAGTGTTATCATCACCATGAGTTATAGATCTGTTGCGTATAATTTAAATGACCTCTATTTACCACCCTCATTCATCTTTGGAACGTGATGTGTTCATTTCACTTTTAACCACTTTCCCTTTTTTAAAAAAAAATGTTAGCAAAGTATTCATTTAAAATGTGTGTGCTGTCTGGAAGTAAATTACTAGGGTAAAAGGCCATTTCAAGATGATTGAAAATGTACCTCTCAAGCTATTGCTTTTTCTATTTTTCAAACAGTCTAACTGAAAAAAGGGGGCTAAGGAATGCCATGTTTAAGGGAAACATTTTTCCCCTTCAGTGTATTTGCTTATGCCCATACCCTCCTCTTCCTTTCATTTTGGAGTTGATGGAACAGATATCCACACCATATGGTAGATATTCAGCATAAACTGGAATATTGAATTACAACATAATTTAATCAGTCCTCATCAAAGGATGAACTCTGTCTGACTGTTTATGTAGAGGTAATTCTTACTGATGCCCTAGGGATTTACCTACATACATTTATAGCAACGAATACCACCTCTCTCCCAATTTCCATGGGGGCTAGTGTTCATAAGAAAGGGAGGTTTCTCCCTTCTTCCACAGCTGTGATCCTGCCAGCGATTCGGTGCCATGCTGAAATTAGCAATGGGATACATGGCGCTGTGGGTTAAACCACAGAGCCTAGGACTTGCCGATCAGAAGGTTGGCGGTTTGAATCCCCGTGATGGGGTGAGCTTCCATTGCTCGGTCCCTGCTCCTGCCCACCTAGCAGTTCGAAAGCACATCAAGGTGCAAGTAGATAAATAGGTACTGCTCCGGCGGGAAGGTAAATGGCGTTTCCATGTGCTGCTCTGGTTTGCCAGAAGCAGCTTAGTCATGCTGGCCACATGACCCGGAAGCTGGACGCCGGCTCCCACGGCCAATAAAGTGAGATGAGCGCCGCAATCCCAGAGTCGGCCACGACTGGACCTAATAGTCAGGGGTCCATTTACCTTTACCTTTTACATTATTATTAAATTGCAGCACTTGATAGTGCAAGTTCCATTAGACCTGTGGTTGGAGAGGGAAGAGTTAGTCACCCCCTCTGCAGTACCAATAGTCTGGTGTGTAGGATTCCATTTTGAAAATCTCCTGATATGGCTGAAAGTCATAAAATTCACCAAACAGGCTGTTACATCCTCTGTTTCAATCAACAGTGCATGGAAAATCTTTATGGGGGAAGTATTGCCCTGAAAGATAGATAAGCAGCTTCTCTGTGACAGTTCAACATTTTCTAACTAAAGCATTTGGCTGGAAATATTAATTTGTTGTGATTTAGATTTGCATGTGCAAGCTTCTTTGAATTTGATTTCATTTAGGAAGGCAGGATACAGATACCTAAATGAATAAACAATACATTTCTAGCATCTAAACAGTCTCCCTGAAATAACATGTGAAAACTATTCTGGTAGGTCCAGTTGTGGCCGACTCTGGGGTTGCAGCGCTCATCTCGCTTATTGGCCGAGGGAGCCGGCGTACAGCTTCCGGGTCATGTGGCCAGCATGACTAAGCTGCTTCTGGCAAACCAGAGCAGCTCATGGAAACGCCTTTTACCTTCCCACCGGAGCGGTACCTATTTATCTACTTGCACTTTGACATGCTTTCAAACTGCTAGGTTGGCAGGAGCAGGGACCGAGCAACAGGAGCTCACTCCATCACGGGGATTTGAACCGCTGACCTTCTGATCGGCAAGTCCTAGGCTCTGTGGTTTAACCCACAGCGCCACCCGCGTTCTGGTAGGATGATCAAAAAAAGAGCTGGGTCCAGAGGATGAATCCTAAATTCCAAGATGGAGTGGGGTTGCTTGGAGAGATTTGTTTTATTTAACTTAGGTGCAGTGGGATCTAAACAAGGGGACAGAAGTCAAAGTGGAGTAATGGGACATGGGTGGCATTGTGGTCTAAACCAGTGAGCCTCTGGGGCTTGCCGATCAGAAGGTTGGTGGTTCGAATCTCCGCGACGGGGTGAGCTCCCATTGTTTTGTCCCAGATCCTGCCAATCTAGCATTTTGAAAGCATACCAACACAAGTAGATAAATAGGTACCACTGTGGCGGGAAGGTAAATGGTGTTTCCGTGCACTCTGGTTTCCGTCATGCTGTCCCGTTGCACCAGAAGCGGTTTAGTCATGCTGGCCACATGACTCGGAAAGCTGTTTGTGGATAAACGCTGGTTTCCTCACAGTGAGGAAAGGCCAATTGTGACTAACAGGTCAATATTCTAGTCACAGGGGACAATTTAAACTGGAAAGTGAATCCATTTCAGTTCACCCCACCTTCCAGCCTAGCACAAAAGCCCCTGGACCTATTTGCCTGAAAGTTCACAGGCTTCTTGCTCAGAGACACCTCTCTCATGTCTGCAGATATCCTTCTGAAATGAGCAGAATTCGTTCAGAAGTTATCCTGCCTGCTCCTTTTATCTAATCCACTCCTCCCTTTTTTAAATATATATATATATATATTTTTCTAAAAAAACACCCAATTTTTTACGGTGCCTAGAACAAAAGTCTCTTGATCTAGCTGCCTGTTGCTTAGTAGGGTTTATACACTTGGGGGGACCAATATCTTCACAGATTTAGTACACTTCTGTCAAATGGGGGGGGGGGGGAATTAGCCATTTTCTTTTCCAGAAGTCAGGGGGTTGGACTTTTTCCATCTGTCTGTATCCCATTCATGGGGTGCTTCTGAAATATATAGTGCAGTCCCTGAAATGTTACCAAGCCTTGTATGAGTCACATCGTATTGTTACTGAAGAGGCTATTCTCAAATGTATTTTGCTCAGAGAACACCACTCTTTGGATGACTTCCAATACTGTTTTGTAACAGGAGACAAGCAAAAATCTCCCCAGCTGTAAACATCAAGAGCCAGATCTTTCTTGACCTGTGCGCAAGGTAAATCTTTTCTTTCTTATTTTAAATCTACCGAAGACAGCAATGTCTGAACAAGCTTTCCAAGTACCCTTGAAGTTTCATACAACTGAAGACAAACTCGCAACATATTAACAACTTGCATATAAACACAGACTAGCCATGGACAAATTCAATATTTGGAATCTATTCTTACAAATCCTGTGATAGGTTAAGATCTGGGAAGTACAATAACATTGTAAAGTATACAATTTTGGGGTTTTCCCCTCCCCGCTTTATTTTCCCTTCTCTGGATTCTGTTTTTCTCTTTTATTTACGTCTCACCATGTTTAGTGCACATATAATTATGTACTTTTTGAACTTTCAATATTTTTTTTTAATTAAACAGAAAATAAGTTCCATACAACCCAGAGAAGAATGAAATGGACTCCTTTACCTAAGAATGAATACATGATTTTTAATGTGTATTAGGTTTCAAGTATTGGGTAGTCACCCATTCAAATAAATTAGTTGACTAATAAAGGCAATTACGTTTGTTAATTGCATGCACTTTAATACATGGGTTTAATTTACATAAATTGTATATTACCAGAAAAGTAGATTTGAAGGAGGAAATAATTGTTTTTAGGTGTTGCAGCTGGCACCAATTTAGGGCTGCACTAAATTAGGTGCCATCAGGTAATTAGTTTTTGTGTGAATATATTTTTTTAAAGTAAATTGGGAGGCGCGAGGGCCCAAACTCAACTGGGACCCAGTCATGGTGGATAGAGGTTTTAACCCTTTGCTCTCTGCTAGAGTTACAGTTGCCACTGGAGCAAATATGAGGGACAATATAGATGAGAGCCACAAAGTGCTAAAGCTTGGGATGTACACAGGTCCCTTAATCTGTTTAGGGCACTTTGATGCAGTCCAGTTCAGTTGAATCCAAGCTCCAAACTAATTAGATAAGATTCTATGGAGAAGCAGCTGTTCAGCCTTTCTTAAATCAAACACCAAGGTGGTCCTTTCAGCAATCAGTTGGTCCATAACTCAACTGATTCCATGATGGCCCAGACTGTGCCATGTGAAGGCATAAATGTTGTTTGCCATTCTTTAACTTCCCCAATTGAAAGTGTAAAAGAAAGGTCAACGTGCTTGCCTCAGTGCTGGATTTACGTATAAGCCAAACAAGCTATAGCTTAGGGCCCCACTCTCTTGGGGGGCCCAAAAAAAAATAAAGGAAAAAAACAACTGGATGTACATTTCCAAAATATAAGATAAAAAACCAAATAAAATAAAGCCTACATACAGCAACAGTGTTTTGTGTTGTGTAGGCTTCTATGATGTACCGTATTTTTCGTCCCATGGGACGCTCCGTCCCATAGTACGCACTTAGTTTTTTTGGGGAGGAAATAAAGGGAAAAAAATTCTCCGGGAAGCAGGCTGCTATCCGCAGCCTAGACATCTCTGCGGGACCTCCCGCAGGGCTGCCTAGGCTGTGGGTGTGTTCCCGAAGCGCCGGGCGCTCTGCTTTCAGGGCACCCGACGCTTCGGGAAGCAGGCTGCTATCCGCAGCCTAGACAGCCCTGTGGGAACTCCCGCAGGGCTGCCTAGGCTGCGGATGTCTTCCTGAAGCCTGGAGAGCGAGAGGGGTCGGTGCGCACCGACCCCTCTCGCTCTCCAAGCTTCAGCGAAAGCCTGCATTCCCCCCTAGGACGCACACAGATTTCCCCTTCATTTTTTGAGGGGAGAAAGTGCGTCTTATAGGGCGAAAAATATGGTAAGTCATGGGCCCCGCCTGCTAGCCTGCTCCTTAAAATATCACTGGTGAGCTCATTTCTATATCAATTACTTTGATAAAATACATATTTTGTTATGTGCAAATGGCTTCAGATACATATTAGGTCCATAAATTACCATATAGCATATATTCAACACAAAAAAACAGTGACAATTTGTTGTTGACAAAGGAGAGCTGGACATATAAAGAGCCCCATTACCTTCAGTAGCTTAGGACCTCATCAAACCTAAATCCAGCCCTGTCCATGGGTCCACCTAAGGCAGGCATAGGCAAACTCTGCCCCTCCAGATGTTTGGGACTACAATTCCCATCATCCCTGACCACTGGTCCTGTTAGCTAAGGATGATGGGAATTGTAGTCCCAAACATCTGGGTGCCAGAGTTTGCCTATGCCTGACCTAAGGTCTACTGAAACTAGTCCCTGAAGCATCATTTTAAAGAGGATTGAGAGGGAGATTTACAGAAAATCACAGCTTTTCTAATTGGGTCTTTTTAGCACCATTAGGAGGGACGCGGGTGGCGCTGTGGGTAAAAGCCTCAGCGCCTAGGGCTTGCCGATCGAAAGGTTGGCGGTTCGAATCCTCGCGGCGGGGTGCGCTCCCGTTGCTCGGTCCCAGCACCTGCCAACCTAGCAGTTCGAAAGCACCCCCGGGTGCTAGTAGATAAATAGGGACCGCTCTGGCGGGAAGGTAAACGGCGTTTCCGTGTGCTGTGCTAGCTTGCCAGATGCAGCTTTGTCACGCTGGCCACGTGACCCGGAAGTGTCTCCAGACAGCGCTGGCCCCTGGCCTCTTAAGTGAGATGGGCGCACAACCCTAGAGTCTGTCAAGACTGGCCCGTACGGGCAGGGGTACCTTTACCTTTACCTTTTTAGGAGGGTTTCTCATGTCGGAAATAAAAACCAGTCAAGTTCTGGAAGAAAAGGGTGTTGCATAGGAAATGAATCTCGACATGATTTAATGGAGCTTCCACGGAAGATTGCTTGGCGTGCCAAGAGTGGCATTGGCTCGGTGTGTTTTTTATCACTTGCTTTGGCTCCAAATTCACAGGATTTTCTCTTTTTTGAAAGGCAAAATGCAAGAGCTAGAAGACGGTCATTTATTATAGCTTCTTGCTAAGTGTTAGCCTGCCAAAGTATATCACCACCATGGCACCAGGGAACAGCGCGGAATGGAGAAGTCTCCCTTTTAGGTAATCATAATGGACAGTGGAATAAATGATCATCATTTTGGCTACAATCCCACTCACGGTTCAGTTGCTTTAAGAGTTTGGCGACAAGACATTGGGGAAGGGACATAGGTCTGCCATTCATTGTCGACATTACTGAGCTAGGTAGATCATTGGTCTGATCCAGTATAAGGCAGCTTCTTATTGCTTGCTCCATATATGAGAATGGAATTGGGGCCATCAGCACAACAGTCCTCATCAAGTTTTCAGTTGGAGGGCTGAATTGCTCTCTTGCAATTCTACCACTTGCATAAGAAAGCCGATAGCTGTCATGGCCTCATTGCCGAGCCACAAAATGCAGAGCTTGGTGGAGGGGTAGGCCAGCCAACCAGAACAATCTCTGAGGTGCCAAGGGAGCAGAAAAGATTATTTATGTATGTGACCACGGCTGCGCGGATGTTATTGGCCCAGAGATGGAAAGAACATAAAGTCCCTACCAGAGAAGAATGACAGATCAAGTTGATGGATTATGCCGAAATGGCCGAAATGACTGGAAGAGTCAGAAATCAGGAAGACCAAAATTTTTAATAAGGAATAGGGGAAACTGACAATGGTTTTTAAGGTAAGTTATAAACAGTTAAAATAGTTAGCAGGATTGGAATATCATTTGTAGTTTAATGGTGAATTTTGGACACAATGAAGAAGTAAATGATTTTGGGTTATCATAAGAGATTCAGGAGGAAATGGTTAACAATAGGACCCCCAAAGGGGAGGAGGGAAGTGCAAGACTTTCCTTGGAATCTTGTTTTTATGTTGAGGTGTACTTGCTTGGAGGCAGAGTCAGCATCCAAAGTCAGGTCCAGTCCTAGGGCCCAGTGAATAGCAATCCATGTGGTTAGATGGTCCAGGGATCAGAGAATCCGAAGATCATGGGGTCAAGACAAGCAAAATATGTTTAAATGTACTGTTGGGCTTATTACAATATTAACTCATTGCATTTTCCTGCTTGTACGGTCATATATTGGTTTTCAAACAGCCTAGTTCTCAGACGTTTTGGCTCCCGAACGATCGAAACCCAGAAGTGACTGTTCCAGTTTTTGAACATTCTTTTGGAAGTCGAACATACGGGAGGGCTTTCACGGCTTTCAGTTGGCTGCAGGAGCTTCCTGTAGCCAATCAGAAGCTTTGGTTTTTGAATGCTTTGGAAGGCGAACAAACTTCAGGAACAGATTCTGTTCGACTTCCAAGGTACGACTGTAATTGGTTTGCTGCTTTGGATGAACTTGATCCATAAAAGGAAATGACAGCAGTGGTGAGGAAACTGTTGAGTGTCAATCTACAACAGCTGCTGATATTTGGGGCCTAAGTCACTTAGGGCTTTAAACACCAGTGTTAGTACCTTGAGCTGAGCAGCTGTTTTGAAACAGGAGTTATATGAACTCAAAATAGATCTATGGCCAATAATATGCACTATGGATAGTGTAGCTGAGATTCCTGCATTGTAGGGCGTTGGACTAGATGACTTTTGCAGTCTATTCCAACTCTATGGGGGACAAAGAAAAATACACAGAGCCAGGGTGTTTATTTTTTTGCAGTTCTACACCCTCCAACATTTTTCCAATGAAAACAGGGACATTCTATTCAATAATAACAGCAATAATTTTAATATTTACACCCCACCCATCTGCCTGGGTTGCCCCAGCCACTCTGGGTGGCTTTCAACATATATAAAAAGATAATAAAAACATTAAACATTAAAAAAAGCTTCCCTATATGGCCTTCGGATGACTCAGATTGTCGTATAACTCCATACCCTCCAACATTTCTCCAATGAAAGTAGAGCCCTCCTACCATACCCTCCAACTTTTCTCTGATGAAAATAAAAGGTAAAAGGACCCCTGACCATTAGGTCCAGTTGTGACCGACTCTGGGGTTGCGGCACTCATCTCGCTTTATTGGCCAAGAGAGCCGGCGTACAGCTTCCGGGTCATGTGGCCAGCATGACTAAGCCGCTTCTGGCGAACCAGAGCAGCGCACGGAAATGCTGTTTACCTTCCCTCTGGAGCGGTACCTATTTATCTACTTGCACTTTGACATGCTTTCGAACTGCTAGGTTGGCAGGAGCAGGGACCGAGCAATGGGAGCTCACCCCGTCACGGGGATTTGAACCGCTGACCTTCTGATCGGCAAGTCCTAGGCTCTGTGGTTTAACCCACAGTGCCACCCGCGTCCCCCGATGAAAATAGGGATGTCCTACAGAAAAGCGGGGCATTCTGGGTTCAAATCAGAAACCAGGACAACTCCTGTAAATCCGGGACAGTCCCTGGAAAACAGGGACACTTGGAGAGTCTGTGACATTGTTGAAGACTGAGTCTAGTTGCTTTTTAGATTGAATCAAAAATGAGGATGGCCTCTTGGAGATGAAATTTCTATCTCTTCAGTATTTTCACTCTATTTTCCTTTATAGATGGCCACCTGAAAATGAACCAGGCAACACTTTAAGAACTACCTTTTTGTCAAATCACGCACCAAAAATTCCGTTTGCATACAGCAACCAGTATTAATGAAAAATTCAGGTAAATGCTGAACAATATGGGACTTTAAATCTTTTCATCCTAACTGGTAGAAAGCTTTTTATACTTTGATAAACCGCCACATTTATAGGTTAAATAGGTACTTGTAACTCCACTTGAATGAATGAGATGTGAAAGCTGCTTCTTCCTCCTTTTGGATATAACAAGCATGGCACAGGCTCAGTTCTCCCGAAATAAATGGAATGATATGATCCATATAATATAATTTCAGAAGTGTAAAACTCACTGGCCTGTCAGCTAAAATGAGGAGCAGAGAAAGGACTTACGATGTAAGACCATGGGCCAAATAGAATCTCTCTAATTCTCCTTGAAGAGAGACCATCCTAATTGAAAGAGACGCCAGTAAAAAATGGGGAAAATGGAAATCACTTTATCAGTAAAACAGGGTAATTCATGTGTACCCGAACAATGTAATGCTGTCTGATTGCCTAGCAGTTTAATTTCCTAGCGGGTTCATCATTTGAAATCTGTTCTAATAGCCTTGAATATCACTTTACTGTTTGCAAAGATGTAAGCATTACTCTATCTCTATCTCTCTCTCTTTGTATGTGTGTGTAGACTGCAGGATGGGTACATAAAGTCTAAGCAGGTTTTAAGAACACATCCTTTTAATACATGGAATCTAACAAAGGGACAATATGATTGGACTCTCCGCACCCTTACTATGGCAAAAAGACTGGCATTGATGAACGGTGGAAATAAAAATGCAGCGCCCTTTAATCATTGGATTGAAAATATGTACAAACCCGCTACACATGAACAAGTTGTGTACAAATGTAGATTTGCCATGGACAAATTTAACGATATTTGGAATTCATTTTTATAAATACCATATTAGGTTAAGGTCTGGTTAACTATAATAATACCCCCCCCCCCCCATTTTTGTAATGCACACAATATCTTTTTTATTGTTGTTCTCTTTTGTTTTCTACATGGGGACTATTTCTTTTTTCTTCCTCTTTTTTTGTTTCTTCTCTTACTCTGTGCACTTGCAATTTTTAACTTTTCCAATAAAGAATATATATATGTTCCAGTAACAAGAAGCCGAAAGCACCAGCCTGAAGATGACGAGTGAGACCTCGTCGAAACGTCGCCTAGACACCCCAACTTTTACACGGGAAGACACCCGAGGACACCAAAACCTGCATATATATATATATATATATACACAGTGGTGCCTCACAAAACGAAAAGAATCCGTTCCGCGATTCTCTTCATCTAGCGGTTTTTTCGTCTTGCGAACCAACCCTATTAGCGGCTTAGCGGATTAGCGCTATTAGCGGTTTAGCGGCTTAGCGGCTATTAAAGGATTAGCGGCTTAGCGGCGAAAAGGCTATTAGCGGCTTAGCGGCTTAGAAAAAGGGGGGAAAGCGGGGGGAAATCGCAAGACTAGCATAGGGAAAATCGTCTTGCGAAGCAACTCAGAAACGGAAAACCCTTTCGTCTAGCGGGTTTTCCGTCTTGCGAAGCATTCGTCTTGCGGGGCACCACTGTATATGTGTGTGTGTGTGTGTGTGTATTTAAAAAAGTACAAGCAGGGTTGTTTCAATGTGGGCTTTCCCCCCACAGATTTTTACATGACGGAGGGGATCCTGTGACCCTCCTGGTAGTGCTTGACTCCAACTCCCATCAAACCCAGCCAACATAGCCAAATAGTCAGGGATGATAGGAGTTGTAGTTGAACAGTTGTAGTTCAAGTACCCCATCGTTGTCCTGCATTAAACGGATCTGTATTTTAACATAGGAAAGGATTCACTGCCAGTGCCTTTATCAACACAGGGAATATCCCAGCACTGTTTCTCAGAACATGGCCACCAGATGGACAGCTGTGTGTGTGTGTGTGTGTGTGTGTGTGTGTGTGTGTGTGTCTGTGTGTCTGTGTGTGTCTGTGTGTTTTCAAATCAATTGTCTAATTACAAGACAGGAAAAAACTTCTGTGTTTTAATTTGTGAAGGCCAGGCAATGAAGAATAATTCACAGTCAGATATGACACTTGAATCTTGAACCTTATGAGTTATATATAGACAATAAGAAAACTTTTCTCGTTAGCAGTAATGGAAAATTGAAAGGCCATAAATATGCAGCTCTTGTGCTCTTTTTAGAGATATAAAAGATTTAAATGTGTCTGTGTATGTGTGTACCAAAAAAAAAAAAAAAAAAGTAATACGATTAACTATAGCTGAACCCTTATAATTGGATGAACTACACAGTCTGTGTTTATCTGTTTATTTTAGTAACATATTCATGAAATATTTCCAAATGCCCAGAAGATTTAATTTTTTTTCTAATGGCACAAGAAAGTCCACTCCTGCTCCCTGCAGCCTCTGTGACTGGAGAATTCCCAATCCACCGGAGCAGAACTGAGAGTCAGGGAAAAGAATAGGAAGTCCCATTGCGTGAGTGGAAGTCTGTTATGGTCATGCAATGGCACTGCAAGATAGCGCCGGAGGAGGAAAAAACTTAAACACATAGCAGAGCTCCCCAAAAATAAACCAGAGGCAATTGTACTTCATCCAGCAGAGCTGTACTTTACTGAAGGCAAATGAGTGTAATGGTCATAAATCCAAAAACATTCAGGATTGGCACAGTCCATACAAATCCAGTTGCAGCACTTCCAATAAAACTTACAATACTAATAATAAGACTAAACCTTAACACTACAGCTTACAGAATACCAGAACAAAGAGATAGAAAAGAGAAAGTGAGTGAGACCCAAGCTCCTCCTGGTCTTACTATTATAGTCAGTATGACCTTGACAAAAAGATAACAGAACCACTTTAAACCAGTTGTACTCAGCTTCCCAGAAGAAATAACCCAAACAAAAACCTTCTGCCTGTTTCTTTCACATAGGAAGAAAGCCTTCTTTCACCAAGAGAAGAAACCTTCTAGAACCCTCTTGAACTAATCAGAACAGGAAAGATCTCTGCACATCAGATCAAGACTTTCTGCCCTAAGAAATGCAAACTGACAGTAGTGGTATCAAATAACAAAGGGGTACAGAGGATGGAGGTGGATGGAGCTAGAGATAAAAATGGGTTGAACCAATTTGAAATTTGCATTTGTACAGTAGACTAGTTTCTATGCAGTTAGAGAGTTTCTATACTCTCTACTCCTTCTAGATAGGCAAGAGTTATTATCTGAATTAAGGGGCACATTTCAGCAAGGAAGACACACACATCTGTCGTAAAAGTGGTCTAGAATTTTTTATAAATAAATGAACCCTATAATCTTGATTCTTTTTAAACATGTGAGAAAACACGTGCCTTCTTTGAAGTCCCCCTAGGAATTCCTTGAAGGGAAGGGTCTAAATCAGGCATGGCCAAACTTGGCCCTCCAGTTGTTTTGGGACTACATTTCCCATCATCCTTGACCACTGGTCCTGTTAGCTAGGGATGATGGGAGTTGTAGTCCCAAAACAGCTGTAGGGCCAAGTTTGGCCATGTCTGGTCTAAATCAGGCTTCCTCAACCTCGGCCCTCCATATGTTTTTTGGCCTACAACTCCCATGATCCCTAGCTAGCAGGACCAGTGGTCAGGGATGATGGGAATTGTAGTCCCAAAACAGCTGGAGCGCCGAGGTTGAGGAAGGCTGATCTAAATCATCTTTACTACTACTACTACTACTAATAATAATAATAATAATAATAATTTGTTATTTATACCCCGCCCATCTGGCTTGGTTTCCGCAGCCATTCTGGATGGCTCCCAAATGAATAGTAAAACACAATACAGCATTAAACATTAAAAACTTCCCTAAACAGGGCTGCCTTCCAATACCATTTCTACTGCTACTCTTACTTACTGGAAGAGTATCCTTTTTCAGTCTCGCTGGTTTCAAACAGCAAATTTCCATGGAAAACCTAGCTGCTGGTTTTAAATTTCAGCAAGTTCTAGTTCATTTTTTTTCATCCATTATTATTAATCCCACATATTAAAACGGAGAACATAAAGGATGAGGGGAGTTTTCAACACGTGTTTTGTACCGTTAAGGCTGCATGAAAGGGACTTCTCCTGTAGTTGTGTGCTAGTTGGGATCTCACTGTATCACGGGTTTTGTAGTCTCAAGGCAGCAATAAACAGTTGTTGCCATGCAGACGTGTTTTGGAAACAAAAGAAGCTTGGCACCAAACACTGGAAATATATCATACAAATGTAAATATGTCCAGAATGCAGAATGCCTGGTTGTGTTAGCATGACTCATTAGTAGATTTATTGACAGATGGCAAGGCACTGTGGATTTTAGACTGACTGCCATGATTTACAGAAATGATGAGGCCACAATTTTCAATTGAAATGTGAGTTGCTTTTTAAGTGTCAAATGAAAGGAGATGGCGGTGGTAGAAGTGGTGATGATGATGATGGAGCTCAGGGAAGCAAAAACACAAAGCAGCCAGAAAGTATAAAATATGTAAAATATTTTTAAAAACCATCACCTATCCTCACAGCAAATATTTTCAAGGTTGTGCGGAATGGGGATGGGGGAGAGAAATGGAATTCAGTTCACATTTAAAGATGACCCTATATAATTTGCATTTTCCAAGGCAACAGGCAAACCAAAATATAGCCACCCTTTGACGTTTTCACCTCTCTGGATTTTTCGCTGCAGTTGAAAAATTGTATATGTAAAAATAATAATAATAAAATGCATATCCTGCGGTAAAGTGTGCTTAAAAAGGCATTCTATTGGGGGGAATTACTTTGTGAAAATGTGTATGTTGGGCAGAATTGCATGCACACATGTGTATTATTGGAGAAATTCACAATGAAATGCTGAAGGATTTTCATGAAGTTTAATAATAATAACAACAACAACAACAACAACAACAACAACAACAACAATTGCAAATGTGGAGAAAGGAACTTAAGAGTTGAAAAATAAGAAACCGAGAGAAGCCGACATTGACATATTCACCCGATTGGGGGCAGTAAATTTCAGGCTGAATAGGAATACTTCCAAATTCCTCCTGAAGATTAATATGGATGGAAAAGATTCACCAGGGAGGGCATTCTGCATACTAGAATATGCCATGAGAAGAACTTTTCATTGATCAGTACCAACCAGGCACTGTTACAGATGGCCAAATCCTGGCTAAATCCAGGAAATTCTGTGCACAACTTAACTTGTTCTAGAGTTACCATACATCCAGAATTTCCTGGATTTAACTAGGATTTGGCCATCTGTAACAGTGCCTGGGTGGGACTCACTTAAATGCCTGGGGAAATCCGGACATATCACAACCTATGTCAGAAGCAGGGCTGGATTTATGTATAAGCTAAACAAGCTATAGCTTAGGGCCCCACTCTTTGCCCCCCCCCCAAAATATACTTCTTAATTGTATTTCACTATTAATATGCTTCTTCTTAATTGTATTTCAATTCAACAATTACTTTGATAAAATACATATTTTGTTATGTGCAAATGGCTTTATTAGGTCCATAAATTACCATATAGCATATATTCAACACAAAAAAACAGCCACAATTTGTTGTTGACAAAGGACAGCTGGACATATAAAGGGCCCCATTACCTTCAGTAGCTTAGGGCCTCATCGAACCTAAATCCGGCCCTGGTCAGAAGTGTAGATTTTTGCAAATGTCCTTAAAAATAGCTCAACAACTTTGGGTAAAAAGCTCAACAACTTTTGTGGATTATCACTTTTTGAAATATGGCAACCCTACTTGTTCATATGCTAGTTTTTCCCCCGAAAGTCCACAGAGATCAATTTTATTGGAACAATGGAGAAGCTAGCCTGGTAAGGTGTCACTCAGTTAGTTAATTTTTTGCATTTCTATCCTTTGGATAAAAAAAAAACAACAACACTTTTCATTTTCTTGAAAGTACAGTAAGGAAGCCCAAGTTTATACTGGTGATCCCAAATAATCTCTGAGCATTAACAGATGAGAAGGCATCTATTTTAATAAAACATCCTGCTATCTGGTGTGATAGAAAGACTTTAAATATGAAGGAATGCCTTTCATTAATTTGATGGTTACATGGTACAGCTCATGGCTCTGCATATAAATGAAGCATTAACAAAGTCTGTCCAATACCCATTGTCCTCTGCCATACTTTGAAGGGGAAGAAGCATTTCAATGTAATCACCGAAGTACAAGACATTCTGTTTTAGCACAAAGTAACCAGGCCTGCATATGGAGATTGGCATCTGGAAAGCTACTGGCAAGGCAGCTTGTCTAATGCAAGGAAGCAAAGATAACATACCCGGACAGGTTGCAATTCATATGATAAGTGAAGGACAGGAAATATTGTAGTTTTGCATTTGTAATTTTATGACCTTTCTCAGTATGTCATAGCCTGGTCTATCTAACCGGCAAGCAGGTCTGTCTCCTTTCGAGAGTCTTGGGAAGAAACTATTGGATAAGCGGACAGATTCTGCTCCATGAATCTATTTTCAGTGGAAAACAAAAAGCTTAAGGAGAGACTGTGCTAAATTTAAATAGTTGCTATAGTTTCACCCATTATTTATAATGGGTTCGGTCCAGACTTGCCCTTCTACAAATGGGAGGGTTTAATTCAATTCGTGGTAGAGAATCCTTGGGAAATTTGCTCCCCCAGGAAGTAGTGATAGCCAACAATTTGGATTGCTTTAAAAGAAGATTAGACAAATTCATGGCAGATGAGGGTCTCCGTAGCTAATAGCCAGAATGGCTATGATCTACAGCCACTGTCTTTTTAAGTAAAATAATATTTTACTCTTTCTAAATATAGAAAGTTTCTTCTTCTTCTTCTTCTTCTTCTTCTTCGGCAATCACTTTTAGCCAAGTAAGATTGTCTTCCATAAACACAGTTTTAACAATGAGTCCGTAAGTGACTGTGGAGGCCAATTCTGGGCCCACACGTCCTTCCACGATGGGGACCTAGGTTTCCGGGCAGGAGTTGATCACAGTGTGGATTTGCCAAGCGTGCCTTCCTCCTAGCACGTTTCCCCCTTTCATCCTGAGTTGGAGTGTCTTCAAAACCCATGACACCACAACTTTGTTAAAGGCTGTTCTCCAATTGGAGTGCTCGCAAGTGTTTCCCAATAGTTGGTGTTTATACTACATTTTTAAAGATTTCCCTTGAGACAGTCTTTAAACCTCTTTTGTTGACCATCAGCATTACTCTTTCCATTTTTAAGTTTGGAATAGAGTAGTTGCTTTGGAAGACGATAATCACATTTGTTACTCAACAATTATATTCTAATTCAACAAAACTAGTGACTTCCCATCTCACCCAACATCGATGTTTATAACCCAAATCACATACAATTGCATTTTGAGGTTGCGCCTTATCTAATTTCATCCCCGTTAACATGTTTCTTAATATATTCTGCTCTTTTCTTACACTTCAAACCCCACTGTAGTCTCTGCATATGGGAAATAACTTTTAATATAGACTGGAAAGGGTTTCCAGTCTACCATCAGAGGTAGTATGTCTCATGATTGCCAGTTGCTTGGAGTCACAAGTGGACATGGTGCAGTTATGGTCATGTCCTGCTTTCAGGCTTCTCTTGGGGATCTGGTTGGTCAATAGTGATAACAGGATGCTGAACTAGATTGTCAGATCTTCCAGACTTCGCGGGATTACGAACACCCTCCCTCATGACCGGATGCCAGAAACGGGAATCAAGAGGTCTTACTACTACTACTACTACTACTACTACTACTACTACTAATTTATTTATAACCCACCCATCTGGCTGGGTTTCCCCAGCCACTCTGGGCAGCTTCCAACAAAATATTAAAATACAATAGTGCTTCAGATATTAAAAACTTCCCTAAACAGGGCTGCCTTCAGATGTCTCTTAAAAGTTTGGTAGTTGTTTTTTCCTTTGACATCTGGGGGGAGGGCGTTCCACAGGGCGGGTGCCACTACCAAGAAGGCCCTCTGCCTGGTTCCCTGTAACTTGGCTTCTCGCAGGGAGGGAACTGACAGAAGGCCCTCGGAACTGGACTTCAGTGTCCAATGTATTTATTCAAAATTCACAGAGAGATTCAGAAAGTGCGACCACTTGGAAGATGGCGTTGCTCCAACTGGGCTCCTCTTCCTCCCTTCCTAGCAACAACACCTTCCCTTACGGTGGCCGCCAGGGACCAATTGTTGCTGATGTCTTTTGCTCTTGCACTTTCAATGCATGCTGGGTTCTAGGAGAAGGGGGCTCTGGAATGCTTTCCAGTGACAACGTGTCAGCTGGCTGATGTGTCTCTCCCCTCTCTTCTCCTAACACTCTTCTGTTCAGCTGTCTCTGAGCTGTGACCCTCCTTAAACCACTGCTGTAAATCAAGACTGCTTTCCCCTTCTCTGGAAGGTTCAGGAGGGGAGCGGCAGTATCCATTCCACCTCATTCCAGCCTCTCTCAGTCCAGTCCCTGACATAGATGGACCATTGATTTGATCCAGCAGACGCTCCTTAGGTTCTTAAGAGACAGAGCTTCATCAGGGAAGGTATGTGACGTTAACATATGAGAGTGCTGGAGTTGAAATAGTTAAACAGGTTACCCAATCAGAACCCAGGGGGTGGAGTCAGAGGGACTATAAAACCAGCTCTGGGAGGGGCAAAGGGAGGAGTTTGTTGGGAGTTGGGTGGTTGGTTGGAGTGGGAGTGAATCGGGATATAGTCTGTGGGTAGGTTTGAGTTAGTGTAGTGAAATAAGCTGAGTCAGGAATAGTTAGGAGCTAGGAAGACAAGTAAATATCTGAGAGGTGGTTTAGTGAGCGAGAGCAAGTAGGTCTGGATAGGCAGCCCATGATTGTGATTGATTGAGACTGTTTATGAAACCACACACTTCTTAAACTGCGATAAATAAACAGAACTTTATGTTCCAACTTAACCCTGACTGGACTCAGTATTGTACCAGGTAGGGCCTGGGTGGTGGCAGCGAGAAATCAAGTGGTGGCACAGGGATCAATAGACAGTAAAACGTCCGGGGACCCTGTGTGATCGCCACAATCTCCACCCAAGGAAAGTATATTAATCTTCACAGAGATCCTACCAAGTATGCATATATGTTTTAGTTCCCATGTATTATTATTATTCCCATTTTAGAGGTAAGGAACTGGAAGAGATGCCCCAAAGCAAGACGTCTTTGATCAAATTCAGGCAATTCCCTTCTTCTGCAGCCATGTACAACACAGCTACAATAGAGGTTTTTGAGGGGTGCACAGGGGATTGCAGGTAGAAAAGGGGTGAGAGAGAAAGACTGGTTGTATGAACTGTTTTCCACTATTAAAACCATGGGATACAAACCAATTTTTCAAAACTGGGACAAATGTGTAGAAATAGCACACGGTTATTGTTGCTGTCTTCTTCTTCCTTCTCTTCTAATCCTTTAAGAAATGTTTTGGGGAGGCAAGTGTTTCTGTAAAGCAGAAGTCCCTTCAGTATGATCATGCCTCAAATCGGCTACCTCTGGATTTGAGATCTATTGGTAATGCAGACTGCAGACAGTTTGTGGTCTTGATTATGTCCCTTATTGCGCATTATCAATTCCTTTGTTTCTTCCTTTCTTTATGCCAATGCATACAGAACACAAGAATTATGCACAAGAATTATGCCATTAAGCAGATGACATATGGGCACACCATGTAAGGTGGAGAACCCATCAATCAAGTTGCAGGCAGCATCTCACATCTTCTTATTGCATCATATTGTGTCCCTGGGTATTTAATGGTGGCGGATCTCTTTGATTTATTACAGAGACATCCTGAATGTCACTTTATGATAGGTAACGTTTGACAAATGTATAGCTAATGTTACAAAAGCTATGTGGATCATACAATTACATGGCTGCTGTACTATGTATCGATAGGTTTTCCAATTCTGACCCTATTGGGTGATTGGACTTTTTCTTCCTTTTTTGCAATTTGACAGGATACATATACCGTATTTTTCCATGCATAACATGCCCCGTGTATAAGACGACCCCTATTTTTTTGGGGGGGGGGGATTGCCCAGGGTTGTTGAGCTTTTTTAGGGGGGAATGCCGAAAATCAGTACCCCGACTGACAAACACACCCAATCACACATGTCGCCAAAGCCACCAAGCATCTGCCCACTCATCGACAGCAGCCGGCAATCACACACCCAATTACCGCAGCAGCAGCCAATCCAAAGCAGCCCTTGCCACAGCAACCAATCACCCACCAAATTGCCGCTGACAAGCTCCTGCTTGCAGATGCAACCAATCGCCCGTCCCGCCTCAGCACTATCCGTGTAGAAGACAACCCCCAATTTTGAACATTATTTTAGAGTAAAAAAATCTTGTCTCATACACGGAAAAGTACGGTATGTCACAGCCCAAAATACAATCTAATACCCAATTGGCGATTCTGGCAATAATGTTTCTTAAAAAATGAGAGGGGGGAGACTCGCTCTTACATCACAACTCGCATTTACTTGGGCTTAAATGTCATTGAAATTTTCAATTTGAAATTAGTGGGACTTCCAAGTAAGCAAATACAGTGGTACCTCTGGTTACGTACTTAATTCGTTCTGGAGGTCCGTTCTTAACCTGAAACTGTTCTTAACCTGAAGCACCACTTTAGCTAATGGGGCCTCCCGCTGCCGCCGCGCTGCCAGAGCACGATTTCTGTTCTCATCCTGAAGCAAAGTTCTTAAGCCAAGGTTCTATTTCTGGGTTAGCGGAGTCCTGTAACCTGAAGGGTATGTAACCTGAAGCATAGGTAACCCGAGGTACCACTGTACTGGATTGAGTGAGACATCCATTGTCAAGTGGACTAATGGTGTTTCAAACACACAGTTTGAAACAAATCACCATAGAAATGGCTGCATCATTGCAAAACTGATGCATTGTCATATCTAAATGGGATTGCATGCCATTAGACTCAACCACGATTTGGCTTTCATAAAACCTTCTGGGTTGAGGAGCATTCAAATGTATGATTCCAGATTCCTTGTCTGGCATATGTAATGGTACAGCCCAGCAACAGATACCACACACTGGACTTCTGCTCTCTTTTTCCCACATATTATTTTGCATTCCTTCCTCTTGCTTGCTTGGTGAGACTCCTGGCACCAAGAACACTGTCCGTTTCTAACTGCATAACCTGCTGTGCCCATTTGCTGATTCCTGCAATTATCTGAAACACCCTGTGATTTGACAGTGCAGTAGCTCCCCGTAACCTGAACATCCTAAGTACACTTGTTACCATGGATGTGACAACTGTTAGCCCTGAAATCACTACCCTGCACATATTTTCTTTCAGGAAGCAGAAACTTCTGCATACAGTGAGGAGTTGGGTTATGTGGCCCTCATATTAGTTTTCTGCAGTGGACAAGGAGAAGGAAAATGTACGAGAGGAGGTGGCAGGGAGAGAAATGGGTGTCTGAAAGAGAGAAAAGGGGTGCCCCACCTGCATTGTCTTTGAACCTGCCCATCACTGGCTTCAATACCATCCACCATTGGCTCTGGCTCTATCCAATGATTATTAAATATAATGGTTTAATTGACACAGAAATGAAAAATGGGTAAAGGTATATTTGAGAAGGTTTAACATGGGATTTTCCCACGGGGCTATTTTGAAAGCAAGGAGAGCACTTTGAGCTCTTGCTAAGTTAATTTTTAACTCACTGTTTTTTTCTCTGGTAGCTAACATGTGAGTCTTGTAACTTTAGATCATGTGAGAGGGATTAGGTTGCAAAGTCTCCATATTGAAGGGAGTTGCCTTTGAGTCTTTTTCGCCCAAATTTTGAATGTTAATATCTGCAATATTAATATGTGCAACAATGAGGACATCTGGCACCCGACCATTTACCCCCAAGGGAATGTGACCTTCAAAAGGAGAGGAGGTAGAGAGTCCTTGCTTGAATTGCAAGCAAGATACAGGCATATTGATTACCAGATTCCCTTTTCCACGGGTGTCAAACACAAGGGCCGCGGGCCAAATCCGGCCCGCCAGACCTCGTCATGTGGCCCGTGTAGCCGCCGCCGGCCGCCAGCCTTCACCTTTTATTCCCGCTTTTTTTTTTTTTGACACAAGAAAGCCGCCTCTTCAGCGCATGCGCGGCAGCCTACAAGCCAGAGAAAGTCTGCCCTCTAGCAGCGCCGGCCGTTCTACACAGGAAACCTCCACTTTACATGCATTCAGGAAACCTCCACTTGTTTTTATATTGAGCGCATGCCATCCTGTGATGTGACAGATCCAACCTCCACGCTGTTTTGAGGATTGCTACAGCACAAGACCTAACGCCAGACATCGATGGACTGACCTCAGGAAAACGATGTCAGCCATCTAGTCAGAAAAATTAAAAAAAAAGTTAATGCCTTGTGTTTGCCATATGTGTAATAAACAGTGTTTGGCAATATTTGTATGTTAAAAAAAAAATACTGTCTGTTACCAAAAATAATTTTTCAATAAATTGTACAATAATTGTACATTTGAATATCTACTTGCCATTATTCTGACTATGTTTCTGCTTTCAGAGCTAGTTATTACTTACATTATTACAAAAAACGGTAATAATTGAATGCAGTGACAATAATTTATGATAATAAAGAGTGGACACATAGTCCTGCAGATACAACCGGCCCTTTGAGGGTGACCAAACTGCTGATGCGGCCCCCGATGAATTTGAGTTTGACACCCCTGCCCTTTTCTATTTCAGGCTCATCCAGACTTGCCCTTACCCTACCGCTTTTCCCCGAGGAAACCCAATATTTACTTCCAAATTGGAGCAATTGTCAATCAGGTTTCTTCCGGACTGATGATTGCTCCAATTTATTGCAATTTATCAAGGGGAAAGTGGTGAGGCAAGCAAAAAACGACTCAGACTGGTGTCTAGAAAGCCTGGGGTATAAGCGGAATCCACTCAGACCCGTGCCTTCTAGGTACAGGACAAGTGGAAGTCTGGAAGAGTCCTCATTCTTGTCAACAAACACCACTACTTAAAAGTATTGTCAAATGCTTGGGATTTGGAAATCTGCTGCAAAAGAGAGAGAGAGAGAGAGAGAGAGAGAGAGAGAGAGAGAGAGAGAGAGAATCTATTTATTTACTGCTCATCAAATATTGTTTTGCCACCTGCCTCAACGGCACAACTACTAGCTTGCTCAGAACTGCTTTTGCACTGATGTGTGTGAAAGGAAGCAATAAAGAAAATAATGGCAGGTTATGATTAGCAAGAATAGCATCATTCCCAGAGCAGGCGTATGCTGCAATTAAAGGATAACAATAATTTCAACGATCGTCAACTGTGGAAAACATTTTCCATTCCAAAAGCCTAACGGAAGAAAACGTTTGAAATTAAAAGGATGTCACTGAAAAGCAGTCAGTGGTCACATTGGCCTCTTACCCTATTCTGGATGGGCTGCTGTTGCAGCACTTTGCAGGCCAGCCACCATTCCCAGTGGCCAGGACTCAAATGCATGGCTGGCTGTTGAAGACCATCCGGCTGGCTGCATTGCCGGGTGGGATTTCCTGCCCAAATCCCTATTTTAAACTGCCCAGTCATGGGCACCAGAGAGGGGCAGAGCCTTGCTGGTGGACCAGGAAATGGAGGCTTCCAGTCTGGTCCACCAGGTAGCCTTAAAAGCTAACTATGCCTGGCACTTTCAGCAGTCGCTAGAAGAGAAAACCCTCCCTCCCTGTCATGCTGCTGTAATTTGTATTGCATTCTAAGACGAACTGTTAGTTACACGTGAAATGTCTCACTGGTGAATTATAATAATACTAATAATAAAAAAATAATAAATTTTATTTATACCTCGCCCTCCCTGGCCAAGACCAGACTCAGGGCAGTTAACACCAAATATAGGTAAAGGTAAAGGGACCCCTGACCATTAGGTCCAGTCATGACCGACTCTGGGGTTGCGGCGCTCATCTCGCTTTACTGGCCGAGGGAGCCGGCGCACAGCTTCCAGGTCATGTGGCCAGCATGACCAAGCCGCTTCTGGCGAACCAGAGCAGTGCACGGAAACGCCGTTTACCTTCCCGCCGGAACGGTACCTATTTATCTACTTGCACTTTGACGTGCTTTTGAACTGCTAGGTTGGCAGGAGCAGGGACCGAGCAATGGGAGCTCACCCTGTCGTGGGGATTCGAACCGCTGACCTTCTGATCAGCAAGTCCTAGGCTCTGTGGTTTAACCCACAGCGCCACCCACATCCCTTTAACGCCAAATATATAATACGTTAAAAACACAAAACAAACAATTGGTTAAAATACAGTTTGAAATCACATTTAAAGTCAAAATAAAATTAAGTGGGAACCCATGAATCACAACCGTAGGGGTAAGGAATATTAAATATTCACCAGGCCCAGCCACCCGTGCTGGTCCCATATGGGCCGATAGAAAAAGCCAAGGGGGCCACTTACATACAGGGTCCCATAAAAAGAAGGGAGTCAGACTGGGCCCGGACCAAAGACCTGGCAGAACAGCTTTGTCTTACAGGCCCTGTGGAAACATGTTAATTAGCAAGACACATCTGTCAAAGCGAATGGTCAATGGCTTTCTTATTTAATTGGAGTGCTGCTTATGTCCTGCTCTTTGTCTTGGATTGTCTATACCAGGCTTCCTCAACCTCAGCCCTCCAAATGTTTTTGGCCTACAACTCCCATGATCCCTAGCTAGCAGGACCAGTGGTCAGGGATGATGGGAATTGTAGTCTCAAAACATCTGGAAGGCTGAGGTTGAGGAAGCCTGGTCTATACTGTGCCTCCATCCATTGACAACCATGCATCTGCAAACCGGTTCTAGAACAGTATCATAGAACGTGCCTCAAAGTACCATCTGGATCCCAGGCATTGAACAGGATCTCTGGCACAGGGCCTGAGAAGTTAAAAGTTCCTCGCCCAAGTAAGCCCCTTTGAGATTTGCAGCCCAAGTTCCTTTTGCTACACTTCTCTCTGTTGTTAAACTGAATATGACATGCCGAAGTAGAGAAAGTTCTACAAGGAAGGTGAATGCTGCATTGCAGAGAGCATAAAAATTTTAATGGCACCCATTATGTATAGTTATGAAGCAATTTGGGATCCTTGGAGATGAAAGGTGCCATGGAAGTGAAAAGTGAAATGATATTATCTCAAGATTTCTTACATTTTTAATATTACCTGACTTCCTCCTACCTCAAAGGATCCCAACCCGTTTTATGAACTCTCCTGAGTTCAAGGGCGATGAGTAGCTGTCTGGGTAATATTCTGCCCGGGAACGGAAAAGAACTGGCAAGTGGCTGGCCGGCTTTGCCTTACATGCACAGACCATGGACATTAACATTGCTATGTCAGTATGATCAGTGAGCTGTTCTTCATACAAACACAAAGCCGGGATGGCAGTGGCGGTATGTTCATCCATGAGACATAAACCAGTGGAATGTGGGTGAACAAAGCAGCCATAGTTGAGTGGCCAGTCACATGGGTATTGCCCAACCAATCAGTCTTCTGTGGCTCCACACAAATGGTTGCTTAGGGAACACTATAGGCACAATATAGTAGTACAGTCATACCTCAGGATAAATCCGTTTCAGGTTGAGCGCTTTCGGGTTGCGCTCCACGGAAACCCGGAAGTAACGGAGTGCGTTACTTCCGGGTTGTGCCACTTGTGCATGTGCAGATGGTCAAAATGATGTCATGCACATGCGCAGAAGTGGCGAAACGCGACCTGCGCACGCGCAGACGCGCTGTCACGTCTTACATTCTGTTCAGGATGTGAACAGGGCTCTGGAACAGATCCCGTTCGCATCCCGAGGTACCATTGTATCCCACTATTTATCTTTATTTGTTGAAATTATATACTGCCCTATACCCAGAGGTCTCAGGGTGGTTCACAGAAAAGATCACAATATATAAAATCAAAATAAGAACAATAACCCAATAATACCCCTCCCCAAAAGACCCACATTTTAAAAGGGTATGGGATGTCCATCAGGTCAACCAAAGGCCTAGTTAAAAGAGAATGTTTTTGCCTGGCACCTAAAGGTGTACAATGAAAGCACCAGGCAAACTTCCCTGGAGAGAGCATTCCACAGACGGGGAGCCACTGCAGAGAAGGCCTGTTCTCGCGTTGCCACCCTCTGGACTTCTCGAGGAGGAGACACACAAAGAAGGGCCTCAGAAGGGTCATGGGGGGTTCATATGGAAAGAGGCGGTCCTTGAGGTATTGCGGTCCTGAACCGTTTAAGGCTTTATAGGTCAAAACCAACACTTTGCATTGGGCCCGGAAACTAATTGGTAGCCACTGCAGTCGGACCAGGATCGGTCTAATATGCTCAAACCGTCTTGCTGTGGTGAGCAACCTGGCCACTGAATTCTGCACCAGCTGAAGTTTCCAAACCATCTTCAGAGGCAGCCCTACGTATAATGCATTGCAGTAGTCTAACCTTGAGGCTACCATAGCATAGACAACGGTAGTTAGGCTATCCCTGTCCAAATAGGGGCGAAGCTGATGGAAGGCACTCTGGACCCAGCAAGATAGGGATGGATTTAGGGCTGTGCAAGCAGAGAGCACACACACAGCACTGAGCACAGGGGGTGCCATCTCAAAGCCAGGCAAACAAGGCACTGAGCTTTGAGAAGGAGGCTAGCAGGCTCTGACAGGGTCCTAGAGTCCTCCTATCTCCTTCCCAAAGCCTAGTTAGCACTTACCCAGCTTGGGAAGGTGGTGTGAGGGCTCTAGGACCCTGCCAGGGCCCTCACGCCTTCTTACCCACCTTTGGAAGGCAGCAGGAGGACTGGAGTGTGTGTCACATTTTGGCTTCGCACAAGGTGCCATAGTACCCAAGTCCATTGTTGCACAAAATAATGGTAATTGTGTTGCTGTCACCACAATGGCAGCTGCAGAGGTATCAGGGAAGCACAAACATACTAGGGAATGAACAGTGCCGGATTTAGGTTTGAGGAGGCCCTAAGCTACTGAAGGTAATGGGGCCTTTTATATGTCCAGCTGTCCTTTGCCAACAGCAAATTTGTGCTGTGTTTTTTTTTGGGGGGGGTGTTGAATATATGCTATACAGTCATACCTCGGGTTACAGATGCTTCAGGTTGTGTTTTTTTGGGTTACGGATGCGCCAAAACCCAGAAGTACCGGAACGGGTTACTTTCAGGTTTCAGCGGTTGCACATGCGCAGAAGTGCTGAATCACAACCCGCGCATGCGCAGACGTGACGCTGCGGGTTGCGAACATTGTGGGTTGCAAACGTGCATCCCGCATGGATCACGTTCGCAACCCGAGCATCCACTGTATGGTAATTTAGGGACCTAATAGGTATCTAAAGCCATTTGGGCGTGCAGAATGTAGGCACCCTATATATAGAAAATGAGCAAACCAATGATCTTTTAGGGAGCAGGCTAGCAGGCGGGGCCCCATTACTTACCTCATAGGAGCCTACACAACACAAAACACTGTTGCTGTATGTAGGTTTTATTTTGTTTGTTTTGTATCTTATATTTTGGAAATGTACAACCAGGTTTTTTCCCCTTTAATTTTTTGGGGGTCCCCCAAGAGAGTGGGGCCCTAAGCTATAGCTTGTTTAGCTTATATGTAAATCCAGCACTGGGAATGGGGCAGGTATATATGGAGGGCTTGTTGGAAGGGAACTACTGGGGGCACCATCCCATGGACCTCCTTGAAATCTGGTGCTGGTTCTGTGTGTGTGAAAGGAGAGCCTTTTTCTAGAGCTGAGACAAAAAATGTGTGTCGGGGAATAAACCCACATCTAAGAATAGGAGAATGTACATGTGAAACTACCTCCCTAGCATGTCAGGGGAACGGTTAGCTAAAGGCTTTGCTCTGACAAGAAATGGGAAGGTGGAGAGAGGTGCCAGAAAAATCACACTGCAAACTTTTGATGCTGAATACTCACTGAATATTCTGTTGGCATCTGTAACTGAAGTCGAAAATATTTGTTGATTGATACCCATATTTTATATTTGACATTATTTTCAAGAGTTGATGCAGGGCAGTATTTGATAACATATCTGAGCTGTGTTCAGAATATGATACGTGCCATGCAATGGCATTAGTAAGGGGAAGCTTCTCCACTAATTTTTCTCATGTATCCCATCAATCGTGTAACCTTTCTGTAAGCAGGCAACAGAAGCAAAAGTGTCAGCTTCTGAATTTTGAGGTCAAATTTCAAATTCAAAATCCAGATTTTAAAATTTGAACGAAAATACAAGGGCTGTATCGTTCTTTGCATATCAAAAGCAATGCGGAATTGATGAAATAATATGGCAAATTCTGTTTGATTCTTTTTCCTAATGAAACAGCAGAGCTCTAAACATTTATGTTAAGAATGTTTCAATTGTAGCTTTTAGAATATAGTTGAAGCTCAAACTATGGGGGTTATTTTCATGCAGTTGGCATCTTTAAGCAAAATTGACTGGTTTTAAGTATTTTTAACAGCACCAAATGCTAGAATTAGGAAACATTCATAAGACCCCGGAGACCTTTCCCTTTTAGTTTCTGTAGGAAATTAACGTCTTAGACTGGAGTGGGGCTAATTTAAATAGCTTTTTACTTAAAATCCTTTGGAATATTATGGGACCTTTGTGTGCTTTCCTGTGCTGCAGAATCAGTGCCAACCAAAACCATAAAAATGAAAAGTTTCCAGAGTTAACTAAGGAGCTTTCTTATCTCTCTTGAATTTCAATAATGTATCTGCTTGAAGAGCTAACATTCATAATATGAATTCAGCTAAATGATCTCTGTTTTTCTGCTGCTGCCAGAATATCAGGGGATGTTTCCAAATTCTAGGTGGGGGGGGGGGGGAGAGATGGGGCTGGTTTCTTTTCTGTTGGAGTCTCCAAATTTAAACAAAGGAGAGCGAGACTGATTCACCGGCATGGGGAAAGAAGGGGTTTTCATCTGAGGGTAAAGGTAAAGGTAAAGGTACCCCTGCCCATACGGGCCAGTCTTGACAGACTCTAGGGTTGTGCGCCCATCTCACTCTATAGGCCGGGGGCCAGCGCTGTCCGGAGACACCTCCGGGTCACGTGGCCAGCGTGACATCGCTGCTCTGGCGAGCCAGCGCAGCACACGGAACACCGTTTACCTTCCCGCCAGTAAGCGGTCCCTATTTATCTACTTGCACCCGGGGGTGCTTTCGAACTGCTAGGTTGGCAGGCGCTGGGACCGAGCAGCGGGAGCGCACCCCACCGCGGGGATTCGAACCGCCGACCTTTCAATCGGCAAGCCCTAGGCGCTGAGGCTTTTACCCACAGCGCCACCCGCGTCCCTTCATCTGAGGGTGGTGGATTTTTAAAATAATTCCTCCCTTTTTATCATTCCAGCATCCTATATGCTTATATAGGGACAAGAAAGAGCAACAGCCAATCACAACAAGGCATTCGTCTACCTGATTTTCCATTCTGACTGCGGCTTCTTTACTTCTCAGGACAAGTTGCAATATTTTGCAAAATCTGAGACATTCAAATGTTATACGTTCTATAATTTATTAGATGAAATTTAGAAGACTAGTGGATCTCGATTTCTATCTCTATTTATCTCATCAGCTCGTTATCCCTTTCCTTGAAAACTAAAAATGCCATCTCCACACCCACTCAACTCATGCTGGTACTGCAGAAACTGCCATCACAGCTCCTATGACAGCATTTGTGCTTGGCTTTTTCCTTAACACAGAGAAGGTGCTCCTTCGAACTAGAGCAGACTAACCCAATGCTGTCCAGCTTGCCAGGAAAAAAAGGTTGTCTTCTTTCATCTCCAGCACTGCTTGCATGAGAATGTCAGTTCCACCTTTTTGAGTCAATATGAAATGCCATCACGTTCAGCGTTCGTTCTCCAAAAACACCTCTGGGAGCTCGTGATCAATGTGTGAGAGTGAAAGCCACTTCCTGCGATTTGTCCCCTGTCATTTCATACTCAGAGGTATACTTTCCTGGAATAGAGAAGTTCAAATTATTTATCACTGCTAAACTCATTTATCTAAAGTTTCTGAAAAGCTATCAGACCTTATAGACACCACCATCTATTGTGGTCTTTTCACGATGCGCTGTGCAAAGTGATCCTTGTTTTTGCTAAACCGGTCTTCCCCCCTCCCACAATCACATTTCAAAGGTCATAGAACGTTTAATCAGCCAAAGGCCTGGTAAAAGAGAAAGATTTCCCCCTGGCACCTAAAGATATAAAATGAAGGCGCCAAGTGAGTCTCCCTGGGAAGAGTATTCCACAAGTAAGGGGCCACCACATAAAAGACCCGTCCTTGTGTTGCCACCCTCCGGACATCTCGAAGAGGCAGCACATGAAGGAGGGCCTCAGAAGATGATCTCAGGGTCCAGGTAGGTTCATATGGAAAGATGCGGACCTTGGGGTATTGTGGTCCTGAGCCATTTAAGGCTTTATAGGTCAAAACCATCACTTTGAATTAGGCCTGGAAACTATTTGGCAACCAGCACAGTTGGGCCAGGACTGGTGTAATATGCTCAAAGCGTCTTGCTCCAGTGAGCAACCTGACCACTAAATTCTCTACCAGTTGAAGTTTCTGAACTGTCTTCAGCGGTAGCCCCACATATAATGTGTTGCAGCAATCTAACCCAGAGGTTACCAGTGCATAGATGACAGAAATTAGGCTATCTCTGTCCAGATAAGGGCGCAGCTGGACCACCGGCCACAGCTGATGGAAGGCACTCCATGTCACCAAGACCACCTGAGCCTTAAGCAAGAACAATAGATCTAGAAGAACCCTGCATACCTGCTTCTTCAGAAGGAGTGTAACCCCCATCAAGAGTAGATAACCTCCCATCCATCCACTCTAGGGAACCTCCCACTAACTGTGCCTCTGTCCTATCCAGATTGAGCTTCAGGTTATTGGTTCTCATCCAGTCCATTACCGAGACAAGACAATGGTCCAACACAGCCACTGCACTCCCATAGATGTTAAGGAGAAGTAGAGCTGCGTGTTATCACTGACAATGTATTCCTAACCTCTGGAGAACCTCACTCAGTGGTTTCATATAGATGTTAAACAGCATGTGGGATCAAATTGAACCCAGAGGGATCCCACATTGGGGCCCAACCATCACCCTCTGGAAATGACTATCCAAAGAGTATAATTTTTGTAGAGGTTTACCTAAGCCAGGGGTCTGCAACCCGCGGCTCCGGAGCCGCATGTGGCTCTTTGACATCTTTCCCGCGGCTCCGGGGCGGATACTAGCGAGGGGAGGAGGCGCATTGTGCGCCCCGACACTCCTCACTGTGGCGGGCGCTGTACTGGCTGTGATGTCACATGGGGGCGGGGCGAGCATTAGTCACGCACCGTCCCGACGTCACCTTCCTGCCCGCTGTCAGATCGCGGCTCCGGAGATATATTTGTTTTAAATGTCGCAATGGTTTTGCGGCTCCCAGTTGTTGTTTTTTCTTCGGAAACAGGTCCAAGTGGCTCTTTTTGTCTTAACGGTTGCAGACCCCTGACCTAAGCCAGAAGTGGGAAACTTATGTGGTCCTCCAGTTGTTGTTGGACTCCAATTCCCAGCAACTCCAACTAGCACATTCAAGGTGAAACAAAATCATGGTCCAGAGTGATGTGATATGTAGTACTGAGGACCACAAATTCTGCATCACTAATTTTAGCCAGGTATAGTCATGAGTACAGATTTGTAATCTGTAATGGACATAGCCCCCCCTTTTGGGGGGGGCTAATAGATGAGATATCAATAGTTTGATAATGACGTTTATATAATTCAGTTACCATAAACAGTGGTACCTCTGGTTAAGAACTTAATTCGTTCTGGAGGTACATTCTTAACCTGTAACTGTTCTTGACCTGAGGCACCACTTTAGCTAATGGGGCCTCCTGCTGATGCCGTGCCGCCGCCCCGCAATTTCTGTTCTCATCCTGAAGCAAAGTTCTTAACCCAAGGCACTATTTCTGGGTTAGCAGAGTCTGTAACCTGAAGCGTCTGTATCCCGAGGTACCACTGTACAGCAATTCCAACTTTCAGAGTTGAAGTCCCATCCCAAAGCAACACCATTTATTAAATTTCTGCAAAACAATTTACCCTTTTAGTTGATATTTAAAAAACACCCTCACCCCCGTCACTGTTACTTTTTAACTTCCTCCTTTCAGCACTATTCCACCCTCTCCCAAACTGGCTCAGAGACACATTTCTGTAGTGAGAAAACATGAGGGAAGTGGTATAAGAGTATGTTAAAAGTAGGGTGTGAATATGAACATGGAAAAGAAGAAATTAATAATAAAAAATAAGAGAAGCACCAATAGGACAGAGCTAAATGGGAGCTAGAAACCAGCTTAGAAGGACACGCCATACCTTACGAAATTGAGAAAGAACATTTCTCAGTCATTTCAACAGCCTCAGAACCAGCAGGTCTGAACCGGTTCCAACCGGTCTGGGCTGGTTTGAACCGGTTTGAACCGGTCTGAACCAGTTCCAAGCAGGCTGAACCGGTTGGAACCAGTTCCAACCGGCCTGAACCGGTTCCAAACGGCCTAGACCAGTCCCAAAAGGCTTGGACCAGTTCCAACCAGTCTGAACCAGTTCCAACCGGCTCGGACCAGTTCCAACAAGTTTGAACCGGTTTCTCCTGGTCTGGGCTGGTTTCAACCGGTCTGAACTGGTTTCAGACCAGTTCCAACCAGTCTGAACCAGTTCCAACCTGCTAGGACCAGTTACAACAGGTCTGAACTGGTTCCAACCGGGCTGGGCCAGTTTCAACTGGTCTGAACTGGTTCAAACCTGCTTGGACCAGTTCCAACAGGTCTTTACCGGTTCCAACCAGTCCGGGCCGGTTTCAACTGGTCTGAACCGGTTCCAACTGGCCTGGACCGGTTCCAACCGGCTCAGACCAGTTCCAACCGGTCTGAACTGGATCTAACCGGCTCAGACCAGTTCCAACAGGTCTGAACCGGTTCCAACCGGTCTGAGCCGGTTTCAACCGGTCTGAACCGGTTCCAACCTGTCTGGGCCAGTTTCAACTAGTCTGAACCGGTTCCAACCGGCCTGGACCGGTTCCAACCGGCTCGGACCAGTTCCAACCAGTCTGAACAGGTTCCAACCGGCTCAGACCAGTTCCAACAGGTCTGAACTGGTTCGAACCGGTCTGAACCGGTTCCAACCTGTCTGGGCCAGTTTCAACTGGTCTGAACCGCTTCCAACCAGCTCGGACCACCTCCAACCAATCTGAACCGATTCCAACCGGCTCGGACCAGCTCCAACCGGTCTGAACTGGTTCCAACCGGCCCAAACCGGTTCAAACTGGTCTGAACCGGTTCCAACAGGCTCGGACCAGTTTCAACAGGTCTGAACCGGTTCCAACTGGTCTGGGCCGGTTTCAACCGGTCTAAACCGGTTGAAACTGGACTGAAATGGTTCCAACCGGCTCGGACCAGCTCCAACCAATCTGAACTGATTCCAATCGGCTTGGACCAGCTCCAACCAGCCTGAACCAGTTCCTACCGGCCTGAACCAGTTCCTACCGGCCTGAACCAGTTTAAACCAGCCTTGAACCGGTTCAAACCGGTCTGAACCGGTTCCAACAGGCTCGGATAAGTTCCAACCAGTCTGGGCCGGTTTCAACCAGTCTGAACCGGTTTCAACCGGTCTAAACCGGTTCCAACTGGCCTGGACCGGTTCCAACCGGCTCGGACCAGTTCCAACCGGTCTGAACTGGATCCAACCGGCTCAGACCAGTTCCAACAGGTCTGAACCGGTTCCAACCGGTCTGGGCCGGTTCCAACCGGTCTGAACCGGTTCCAACTGGTCTGCGCTGGTTTCAACTGGTCTAAACCGGTTCCAAGCGCTCTGAACCGGTTCCAACCGGCTCGGACCATTGCCAACCGATCTGAACTGGTTCCAACTGGTCTGAACCGGTTCCAACCAGCTTGGACCAGTTCCAACCGGTCTGAACCGGTCTGAAGAAGTTTCAACCAGTTTCAACCGGTTTCAACCAGTTTCAACTGGTCTGAACCAGTTCCAGCCGGTCTGAGCCGGTTCCAACCGGTCTGAACCGGTTCCAACCGGTTTCAACCAGTCCAACCTGAGGTATGACTGTATCTGAAGTTCAACACAGAGGGAAACTGCCTAATCTCAACTACTAGGGAGTTCCAAAGAGCAGTATGAACTCATGGCTCCTGGTAGACGCAAGCCAGGTATCTGAGCCATGGGGGACCCCTAACATTGACTCATCAAAGACCTCAGTTATATCAGGAAGGGATATAAAGAATGAGGTGGTTCTTAAGGAATCCTGGGCCCAAGTTCTTAAGTAGCTTATAACACAAGAACCTTAAACGATCTGTCAGCACCTGGGCAGCCAGGTGTTATGTTTTGAAGCACCGGTGTTTTGTTCTAGTGGTAGTCTTGTTGTTTAGTCGTTTAGTCGTGTCCGACTCTTCATGACCCCATGGACCAGAGCACGCCCGCACTCCTGTCTTCCACTGCCTCCCGCAGTTTGGTCAAACTCATGTTGTTAGCTTCAAGAACACTGTCCAACCATCTCATCCTCTGTTGTCCCCTTCTCCTTGTGCCCTCCATCTTTCCCAACATCAGGGTCTTTTCCAGGGAGTCTTCTCTTCTCATGAGGTGGCCAAAGTATTGGAGCCTCAGCTTCACGATCTGTCCTTCCAGTGAGCACTCAGGGCTGATTTCCTTAAGAATGGATGGGTTTGATCTTCTTGCAGTCCGTGGGACTCTCAAGAGTCTCCTCCAGCACCATAATTCAAAAGCATCAATTCTTCAGCGATCAGCCTTCTTTATGGTCCTGCTCTCACTTCCATACATCACTACTGGGAAAACCATGGCTTTAACTATACAGACCTTTGTTGGCAAGGTGATGTCTCTGCTTTTTAAGATGTTGTCTAGGTTTGTCATTGCTTTTCTCCCAAGAAGCAGGCGTAATTTTAATTTCGTGGCTGCTGTCAGCATCTGCAGTCCCCACCAACAGTCTAGTCACAACATTTTGTAGCAGCTGGAGTTTCCAGACCATAACCTGGCTACTTTGGTGAAAGCCAAGACATTATAATATTGATGGTGGGTTTTTGTTTTGCGTTTTAAGTGTAGAAATACTGAGGGGCAATCGTGAAAACAACGCATCGGTCTACCTTTACAATCTTTTAAAAGTTTCCGTTCTACCACATTTTCAGGCACACCATTCTATGTACCCTAAAACCAGGGAAGGTAGAATGTCAGTGATGGCAGAGCTCAGCTGGTCGGCCTCTGCAGCCAAAGTGGACAGCTTTTTAAAAAGTGTATGTAAATTATGAAAATTACATCTATGTTCCGATTAATCATCATCATCATCATCATTTATTATCTATACCCCGCCCATCTGGCTGGGTTTCCCCAGCCACTCTGGGCGGCTCCCAATCAAGTGTTAAAAACAATACAGCATTAAATATTAAAAACTTCCCTAAACACGGATGCCTTCAGATGTCTTCTAAACGTCAGATAGTTGTTTATTTCTTTGACATCTGCTGGGAGGGCATTCCACAGGGAGGGTGCCACCACTGAGAAAGCCCTCTGCCTGGTTCTCTGTAACTTCACTTCTCACAGTGAGGGAACTGCCAGAAGGCCCTCAGAGCTGGACCTCAGTGTCCGGGCTGAATGATGCGGGTGGAGACACTCCTTCAGGTATACTGAGCCAAGACCATTTAGGGTTTTAAAGGTCAGCACCAACACTTTGAATTGAATCTCTCCTCACCCCAGGGCTCCTGCTGGCACCAATAGGAACATTTTTCTTCTTCCAATGGAGCTGTGAAGAACCTTTGCTTGAACTACAACTTCCATGTCTAAAACTACCCATTGACCACGGTTGCTGGGGCTAATGGGAGTTGTAGTTTGGAGACATCAGGAGGCCCAGCGGTTCTCATTTCCTGCCCTGAGGCCAATAGCATTATGGGAGATTTTTCTTAGTGGCACAACTCTGGGGAAGGTAGGGTTAAACTTCCCCTCCCTGGGCAGTGCAGATGGCCCCCAACTGCACCTGCTTTTTTAAAACAAAAAACCGGACAGGCTTTCAAGCGACACCTTTTCGTGTAGCTTCTAGTTTAGCCAAGAATTGTTTGAATTGGATAAAGTTCGGCTGAGTGCTGCCACTTCTCCATTCTTTCCCACGAGACCCAGCACACATCTGATTCATGCAAAGATCTGCGCACCGGTGGGAACCGAACAAGCTCAAATCCATGTTGTTCAGTTTAACTGGATTATAGACCATCCAGTCTGTTCTCATCTAATTCTCTGTTGAGAAAAGCAAAATATGATTCATCTAAAGAAAAGCATATGTTCTGAGACAACAGGATGCTATCAAATTGCATCAATAACTAAAGTGGAACATTATCTTCCCCACCCTAGCATGTCAAAAAATGATCAATCATAACTTATTCCCCTTTGGGGTATATTTTTCTTTACAAACAGCTGCTAATTCTGTAACACAGGTTATGAAGAATGGAAAAGAGGAGGACATGATTTATTGTAGTTTAAAATTGAAATTATTTCCAACTTGCGAGTGATTGGAATGCTTTCACATGGCAGCTCTTTCTAAATCCTTTCTCCCTCTTCCCACCCCCCTGGTCCATTCCACCTCTCTATTCCCTCCATTGCTCTTACAAATATGTCTATTCTGGGGAGGGCTAAGAACATTATGGTAGTTATTTTCACCAACTTGATTGAATGATTCCTGAGTAGGTCTTGTTAGAAGAGCAGGGAAAGAATTGCTTCTAGAGGCCAGCCCTAATTAGAGATCAAAACATACTTCAGAACATTTCATCAAAAACGTAAATAGCTAATCAGTACCAGTCCAATGGCTTTGTTTTGCAATTAGCCCCATGCAAAGAGTCCTTGAAGCTGGAAGACGGTTTGGTCTCCTGCCTCCGATTTCGCAATCTAACCAATAGCTTCAAGCTGATGTTCCCTTTGAACTGCTCAAAAAATATATCCAGTGGTCTAAATGTTACATTTGCATGTATTAGTCTTCTCCATTGATAGCCTACAAAGCTTCCGAGATTAAAGAAGCCATCACAAGTGTCAGAAAGGAAGCAAAGTAACGGGTGTTCCAGAAGAATACAAAGATGGAATTGTAAACAGAATTCAAATGTTGCTCTTGCCAACTTTAGAAGATGGCACGCCTTTTTATCTGTTGTTGAAGTGTAGAGTGCAACTAAACTGCCTTGCAAAGCTGTGGTGTTGCCCAGAATAGGCTTAGGAATCGCAATAGCACAAAAGGAACAGGAAAAACACGTACCCCCTCATCATACTCTCCTATACTGTGCATCTTTCCTGGTGATTACAGTGGTACCTCAGGATGCGAACGGGATCCGTTCTGGAGCCCCGTTCACATCCTGAATGGAACGTAAGATGCGACAGCGTGTCTGCGAGTGCCTGGGTCGTGTTTTGCTGCTTCCGCGCATGCGCGTGACGTCGTTTTGAGCATCTGCGCATGCGCAAGTGGCGAAACCTGGAAGTAACACACTCCTTTATTTCCGGGTTGCCGCGGAGCGCAACCCGAAAACACTCAACCTGAAGCACATTCAACCCGAGGTATGACTGTATACTGCAAAATATCAATGTTCTCTCTTGAGTGGAGGGGAAATTGCCTCTCACACACAAACACTCTTCCTGAGAAGCCTTGAATGTGAATGGTTGGGTGTAGGTTTCTTAAGCCAGCTCCTCACCCCCAAGCCTTTCATCTCAGGAATTCTGTTTTAAACCAATTCTACTCCCAGCTAGAATGAACTATGATCCAACCCTACTGTGAGAAGGAGGTGAAGGAAGTGGTTCAGACAGCAGAGTTTGGGTGTCATAGAAGGACAACAAATTGCCATTCATTGAAATTATTGTCATTTCTTTTTAACCACTGAAAGGATGACATTTACATATTACACTTCTTGCATCAGGATGACTTCGGCTGCCTCAACAGTGACATTCATAACCGTGACGTTGCAAAAGAGAATGACTGTAATTCTAGATATGAGCAAGAAGAGCGTGGAGCTAAGTGTTCAAAGCAAGCAAGGGAGGGAGGGAGGGAGAGAATGCAACATTCCCTGGTGCCAATCACAGCTGCAGCTTCATAGCAGAATATATGAGCTTAAATGGCCATGAGCAGAGAAAACTGTGCTCCAGATTCCAGATTAGAAATATGTCTGTTGCTTCTTTCTCCTTGCAAAAGTACGGCGGACTGTAGGCGATGTTGCGTGTGTGTGTGCATGCGCACACAAATGTTTCTCTTCGACTTTAAACAATGGAATCAAAAATCCTGCAGTTAAGAGCTAAAATTGATTCACCAGCACTCACAGTAGTAGAACCGCACATAGTAGGCTATTGATCTCCATGTGCGTCTCACTATATTTACAGTCTAGTATGATCAATATGCTATTTCTGATCCAGTCGTTCCTACACTTCTACTGGATGAGATATTTTATAGGGAGATTATCCAACACATGACAGGCTTATAAAAATTTCAGTGTGAAATACTGCCAACAGAGTCAGTGAAGCAATGGAAATACCCAGACTGGTAAAATGTTGACCTATTATAAATTGAGCAAATAATAGTTGGTGGTTCTGTGCTAGGAACACTGTGTACTGTGAAACATAGTCTTTAATGTTGTGTGCCTTAGCATCCTTGTCAAGGCTATATGTCTGCATATGACCAGAGGCAAAAAAAGAGAGAAAAAGCCATGGGACCACTGGAGATCTTGTCTATCTCTCCACTAGAATAGCAATGGACAGCGTGACTATGGGACCTAGTGTGAGATAATTCACAGTGCTATTTTTCTAGAAAAAGAGGTGCTGGAACTCACCTTGAACACCTCCCTTGTTATCTTATAATGGCAATGGTGCCCACCTGAGAGGTGCCGGGACTGAGTTCCGGTGAGTTCCGGCTGAAAAAGAGCCCTGATTATTCCCCATTTCTGCTGACTGCCCCCAATGAACTTCTAAATAACCCATGTTCCTAAAAGGTCCAAAGAGATGAGTGGATCGGTAGCAATAGCCAATCTTCCCCTCTGAAAAAGGGGGTTTCAAGTTGTGTACAGTAACTTTCACTGAGCAAAAGAAGGCAAAAGCTGAGAAAATTAAAATGTACCAATTATTTTGCCAGCAGCAGCCACAATGATCACAGACATAGTACAGGAAGTTTTATACACATTCAACTACCTCCCTGTCTCAGAATTAAGGTAGAGAGGTGAGCCAGTGTCCCATCAAAATATGCATACATATCTCCTCTAGGGGGTTCCATCACATGTTTTCAAGTAGGACACAATTTGTTTGAAGATTCCCATTGTACACTAGCCACATTCTTTTCACATGAATATGATTTTCATCGGGGTGCTTTCAAACAACTACCCATATGGAAACTAAAGTGGGAGAGAGCCTTTGACCTTATGTCGTACAATGGATTGCACATATGAAACAACTTTCCCTGGGCAGCTGAGGGGGAATTGATGTAGTGACTTATAACTTTATGAAAGAGTTTAGGCTGAGAGATAGTGACTGGCCATGTCTCAGCGAGGATTTGAACAGAGATTTCCCTGGTCCAAGCCCAATACTCTTGCTCAGAGGTTGCCATGACCTCCTATGATGCCTGCAAATGGTGTCGATGATCACTCCCTCAAAAATCCACATTGCACAAAACACTGTTTTCACCGGCTCAGTTCCTCTTTTCATGGCCTTGGCCTCTCAACATTGAACCCATCTCTTTAAACATGCCAACATTTCATTAGATGTCAAGAATGGATTCTTTCCCTTCATTTCTGAGAAAAGTGGTGTAAAGGGTTTCTCTCTGTGAGTGAAAATGGCTTTAACTTTTTGTATGCATTTAAATTAAGGTTGCATATTTTTAGGGATAATTTATGAAACAAACAAACAAACATGGCAGTGGCTGATGTGGGTGCCCTGTTGATGGGTGTGACTGAAGTGGGGTATGCCCACATTGTTTTGTGTTTTCCACCCCTTTAGATGTGGAGGCCATTTTGTGTTATGCCGCACTTTCTGCAGAAGCCATTGTCCATGACTGACATCCATGGACTTAGTCAAAACACCAGATGTGCCCACTGGCTGAAAGAGGTTGGTGACAACCACGGGTCTAGCTACTAAACCACACTGGCTCTCAAATGTGATACAGTGGTACCTTGGGTTACAGGCGCTTCAGGTTACAGACTCTGCTAACCCAGAAATAGTACCTTGGGTTAAGAACTTTGCTTCAGGATGAGAACAGAAATTGTGTGGTGGCAGCGGGAGGCCCCATTAGCTAAAGTGGTACCTCAGGTTAAGAACAGTTTCAGGTTAAGAATGGACCTCCAGAACGAATTAAGTTCTTAACCTGAGGTACCACTGTATTGTCAAGTTGGCAACTAATGCGGTGGTCATTTTGGCAATTGCCCTAGTGGCATGAAGCCTCATGGCAAAACTATAGATCTGAATTAAAGAGGATGTAGAAAACTGTGTTGCATTCTCTGTGTTAAGAAATTAATTGGTTGTCTGCAAAACCTCCTTATCATTTTCAGGGGTTTTGTTCTGCTAAAGAACAATTTGTTCTCCTGGACCTCGCCGAGCTCACAGCAAGGACAAAATGCAGCCGCTGCTTGGGGAAACTTGGAGTCTTCTGGGAGAGAACTGGAGTCCAGATATTTGAATTTAACAGGAAGAGTATATTGCTACCTAAGGGCTGTATTCTAACCGATAGTGTGTACCTCAATACTGTAACTCAAATAAAGAAAGAGAAATCAGTTAGGTGCTATGGGGTATTCCTCTTGGATTTCCAAAGTATGTAAATAATAGAAAAAGAGGGGAAATGTTATTTTGCAAAATATATTTCTAGAACTTTTCTTTTAATGGATTTTACAAACAAAAGCCCTGTAAAGCTCTATGAATACATTAATCTTAGCTGTTGCTTGCTAAAGTTCATATGCCTCTCTATTGCATTATGGTTATGTCCTAAAGAATGGTACAGTAGACAGTCTGGGTTTATAAAATAATAGTGTCTGGGAGAAAATGTTTCTAAGAAATAAAAATATTTGAGGCCATCTGGTTTCGCCTGGTCCATCCCTGATAATGGTCCTCTTTCTTCTAAGAGGAAGATTCAAGAGAGCAAAACAAAGGCAGAGGGGACAGAAAACACTGAATCCCAGTAGGAACAACCTAACTGGGACATTTAAAGAGGTCTCCTGGGAATGACTAAAGGCCCATCTAGTCCAGTGTTCTGTTCTCACAGTGGCCAAGCAGGAGCTTATGGGAAGCCCACAAGCAAAGCATGTCCTCCTCTAACCCTGTCCTCATTGGTAGTTCCTCAAGATGCTGTCAACCACCTCTCCATTTGTTTAACTGGGAGGGTGGCGCAGATCCCAGAGATGAAATGATGGTTGGCTCCATCACACCTCTGTGTGATGGAGACAACCCCTTCCCCCACCTCAGCTTCTGTGATATGTCAGGGAGCAGGTAGTTTGCAGTTATTACTTCTAAAAGCGTGTCTCTACAAATATTTTACCTGATTGCTTCAAGTCATATCCCACCTTTCCTCCCAAAGTGAATCAGGACAGCACAAGCAAAAGATAGAAAACCAGTGCCATTAAAAGTAAAATAAAAACATACTTTAAAAATGTAGAACACTGAAAAGCACATGCCCTGCAACATTTCTGCGATGAAAATAGGGACGTCCTAAGGAAGATCAGGACATTTCAGGATCAAGTCAGAAACCAAGCCAGTTTCTGTAAATCTGGGATTGTCCCTGGAAAATAGGAACACTTGGAGGGTCTGAAAACACCTTAAAAAAAATTAAAGATCTCCAAATTGTAAAATAAATAAATGAACATAGATGATTTTTGTGCAAATCTGTGTTCTCTTTTGTCCATTTGCCTAAAACATATCAGTGATAGTGAACACAGCTTTGGTGCAAAGGCCTCATGCTCCGTTATAAATTATAAATCAAGTATGAAACGTAACTGCTGTTTATCACACACAAAAGGAGGCACATATTACAGCTGTTTACAGTGAACCATTTTAACCCTTGGGTAATAGCCTTGAAATGTTAGCTCAGAATCCATTGACAAATATGAGGTGAGAGATTGCAGACAAATCTGCCAGGGGCTCTACAGAGATTTTGAAAATGCCATCAGCTTCTATGTGCTGAGTAAGTGCAGAAAGAATGTTAGCTTAACTACAGATTACATTTGCTTTATCTGTAGGACAAGCATCTCAAGAGTCGAAGAAAAGCATTGCGTTCCAAGAGTCTACATGTCTCCGTCCACACTGGACAAATTCTGCCAGAAAACAGAGACATGCCCAGTTCATTCTGATCTTATGCTGCGCTTACTCAGAATTCACAGTAAATTATACCAGCCAGCTAATGTACAATGTTGGGCCCAATAACTTATAACCCTGCAATAACCCAATTCCTTGTAACAGGGAAAGCCAATGTGGTGCCCTCCCTTCGTTTTTGGTTTATAACTCCCATCAGCTTCACCCAGCACGGCCAGGTTTCAAGGCAGACCCTGTTAGGATTCTTTTCCCGTGTTGCAGTCATGGGATTGTTTTTATCACATGACGGTGTATGTTTTCATTCCACATTGTGGGAAGTGATGAAGACAGGATGTTTTTATTACTGTGTTTCTGTGATGTAAGACATTTGTCATTTGCTCTTTCTCTTTGCTGTCTGATGCTGAAGAGGAAGGAACTGAGTTACGATGCTCCAAGTAAGGTAAAGGTAAAGGTACCCCTGCCCGTACGGGCCAGTCTTGACAGACTCTAGGGTTGTGCGCTCATCTCACTCTAGAGGCCGGGAGCCAGCGCTGTCCGCAGACACTTCCGGGTCACGTGGCCAGCGTGACAAAGTTGCTCTGACGAGCCAGAGCAGCACACGGAAACACCGTTTACCTTCCCACTAGTAAGTGGTCCCTATTTATCTACTTGCACCCGAGGGTGCTTTCGAACTGCTAGGTTGGCAGGCGCTGGGACCGAGCAACGGGAGCGCACCCCGCCGCGGGAATTCGAACCGCCAACCATACGATCGGCAAGTCCTAGGCGCTGAGGGTTTACCCACAGCGCCACCCGCGTCCCTGTATGTATGCTCCAAGTATACTCCAAGTATACTTGGAGTATGTATGTGTAAATAAACATAGTATAGCCAAATGCTGCACAACTGAGTCTGTACGCTGACTGGAGAAAGATTTTGAATATCCCAACCAACCAGGAGGGAGAGAACATGCCAGTCGGGCATGTGTCTCTGCCAAACTCCTACTTGTGTGTAGGACCTCCTGACAGACCCTCCAAGTGTTCCTATTTTCCAGGGACAGTTCCAGATCTGCAGAATCCGTCCCAGTTTCTGATTTGATCCCGCAATGTTCCGCTTTTCCTTAGGACATCCATTTTTTCATTGGAGAAATGTTGGAGGGCATCGAATTATGTGACTCTTGAGCCAAGGTGATAAGTAACTATACAAACTTTAGAAGACATCTGTATAGAGACGGATTTTTTAAAAAAAAAAATCAATGTTTTATTATGTTTTTATATATGTTGGAAGCCACCCAGAATGGCTGGGGCAACCCGGTCCAATAGGTAGGGTAGAAATAATAAAATAATAACAATAAAAATAGCAATTGAATAGCATGTCCCTATTTTCTTTTTTTTTTTATAATATTTTTTTATTGTTTTGTTTTCCAAGGTCAAAGTACATCGTCAATACAACGTCAATATCACAACAAAAGCTATTTTACAAAAAGAAAGAAAAAATTAAACAAAAGTAAATTCATTTTTCCAGATCTTTTTTTTTTTCATCATCAACTGGACTTCCCCACATCCTCCATCCCTGCATTCTTTACAATAAAAATAAACAGCAAATTAATACCTTGTTTCATGTGTTTTTGTGTTATCATCTAATTATTTACTCTAAAAATTAAACTTTTCTCAGTCATAACTTAGTTTCAATCATTTCCGAATCTCAATACTGAAGCATGTTTTTCTCAAAACTTAGCAAATTCTCAACATTCATATAACTTATAATGTTTTTGTAGATAATCCTTAAATTTTTTCCAGTCCTCTTCCACTGCCTCTTCTCCCAGGTCTCGGATTCTGCCAGTCATTTCAGCCAGTTCCATGTAGTCCATCAGTTGCGTGTGCCACTCTTCCAGTGTGGGGAATAGCATGTCCCTATTTTCAATGGAGAAACATTGGATGGTATGTCAAGGCTAATGGCAGTTGCAGTCCAACAATATCTGCAGGGCATCGTGTTTGCTTCCCATGTTCCATACCATCCTGCCCATGCTTTCAGGCCTGCACTCAAAACTCTTTTCCAACTAAATTGCTAGAAGAACTATATTGTGCCGCAACAAGGGATAGAGCATTTTTGGTGGTGGCTCCCCAACTGTGGTGTATTATTTTATATATTTATTAAACTTCTATACCACCCTTCATCTGAGGATCACAGGACTGTTTACAATATAGAAACACAAAAATACATATCATAATAACTAACAAAAACAATACCCCCCCCCCCCAATCTTAAAAGGACATAGATGGTCTAATTTGCCGAAGACCTAGGAAAGGAGGAATGTTTTTGCCTGGTGCCTAAATATATGTTGTTGTTTTCCCTCCCCTTTTCTCCATCCCAAATATAATCTGCTGTGGTTTATTTCTGCCCAGGACTGAATGGCAGTAGCTCTTTTTGAGATTGATTTTAAAATTAACAGAGAAAATAAGGACAAGTTTTTAAAAAATGTGAAAGCAAATGAGATGACTAATTTTTTTGCACTTGTCAACTCTTCACACACTTGGCAAGCTCGAGCTTCACGTGGAAAAAGCAGAAATAAAATATCGTTCTGTAGACACAAATGCCTGTTTCCCCCTGAATTCATTTTTCATGTAGAGAATTTGTCTCTCGAGTGGGGCTGTGAGGATATCCAGGTACTGTCAATTATGAATGGACAAGACTGCAGTCCTTGAGCTCTGGCGCCTCCTTGTACAGTAGAAGTTTTGAAAAGTACAAAGGCCCCCAGAAGAGGAAGCTGAGAGGTGAATATCACAGGTGAATATCACCATCATTTCAATTTTCTTTCCAGAAATCTGAGAGTGAACTAAATAACAGTAAGTCAAAAAACAGGTCAGGGCTTTGGCAGGTAAATAATTAGGGATTTCTTCTTCTCTACAAAGAATTCTAGCAAAGCACTATAAAAAAGGAGGAAGGAGAACAGAGTGAGCTGCAACTTACAAGGAATGAGGAGACAGAAATTCCAGTAGCTGGCTTTGTTTCAGTTTGGGGGGGGGGTTAGATTTATTTATTTTTAAAGATGCTTTTACTGAATAAATTTCATTGGTGTGCTGTCCACCATCCTGGGCTCTCACAGGAAGAAAGTCAGCATGGAAACAAAAGGAAGAAACAATAGGGGATATCAAACCCAGAGCTGACTCATTGAACCTAATGGAATTAGAAGAAGAAGAAGAAGAAGAAGAAGAAGAAGAAGAAGAAGAAGAAGAAGAAGAAGAAGAGGAGTTTGGATTTGATATCCCGCCTTTCACTCCCTTTAAGGAGTCTCAAAGCGGCTAACATTCTCCTTTCCCTTCCTCCCCCACAACAAACACTCTGTGAGGTGAGTGAGGCTGAGAGACTTCAAGGAAGCGTGACTGGCCCAAGGTCACCCAGCAGCTGCAAGTGGAGGAGCGGAGACGCGAACCCGGTTCCCCAGATTAGCAGACTACCGCTCTTAACCACTACACCACACTGGCTCTCTAAGTATGCTCTAAGTATGGCTGTTGTATGCTCTAAGTATGCTCTACTTAGTGCTCTACTAAGTATGCTCTAAGTATGGCTGTTGAAATCGTAATCATAATAATCATAATAATTTCTGTCTCCAACTGTGATCGGTATGAAATATCTCAGGGACTGTTTCCAAAAGCAGAGCAACAATCATCAGAATGATCACTGACAAGCTAAGAACATATTGGGACCACCACTGAGACAATACAGGGCTTGCCCAAGACATTTTGGTGCCTGAAGCAAAGAGCAAGAAGATGCCTTCTTCACCTGATCTATGTAGAGATCCCAAACACACTGGTAGTTGAATGTTACGTCACTAGTGGGGATGCAAGACCATCCTCCGTCACACTTGAGGGCAGAAGTCTAGCTTAGGGGGATAAACAACAGGCTACCTATTCTCCAAGACTGCACTCCCATGCCACAATCTCCAACATCTGTTTTCTGAGGCAGACAACAAAGATCTGCCTAATGGTAGAGCTGGCCCTTTTGAATGAAAGTGTAGAATCTGCCTATGCACCCAACATACGTGGGTGGCGCTGTGGTCTAAACCACAGAGCCTAGGGCTTGCCGATCGGAAGGTCGGCGGTTTGAATCCCCGTGACGGGGTGAGTTCCCATTGCTCGGTCCCTGCTCCTGCCCACCTAGCAGTTCGAAAGCACACTAGTGCAAGTAGATAAATAGGTACCGCTCCAGCGGGAAGGTAAACGGCGTTTCCGTGCACTGGTTTCACCAGAAGCGGCTTAGTCATGCTGGCCTCATGACCAGGAAAAACTGTCTGCAGACAAACGTCGGCTCCCTCGGCCAGTAAAGCGAGATGAGTGCTGCAACCCCAGAGTCATTCGCGACTGGATTTAACTTTACCTTAACTGGATTTAACTTTACCTTTACCTTTTTACCCCAGTGATAGGACTGCCATACATTTGGGATTTCCCGGAATTTTGAAGGAAGAAGTGATACCTGGGGGAAATTTCTAGAAGGTGGCAGTTTATTGGCATTTTTTTGGGTGGGGGAGGGAACACAACAATTTTTGTGTTTTCCTTTAAAGAGCTCAACAACTTTGGGGGTGTCCAGATTTTTACTACCTGAAATGTGGCAACCCTACCCAATTAGCAGGCTTGTTGTTTATTCCTTGACCATGGAAATTCCAGTTCTATATGTTGTTAATCTGCCTTGTAACTGCTGTGGAGCTGAGGCTTCCATGATGTGGCTTGATGCCCTGCTGGACAGCTTGGTATTTCTTTGGAAAACTTCATGAATAATGACAGCAGCTGGCTCAAATTCCGGCAAAACGGCCAAGGCCCTGCCAGAATGCTTTGTTTCAGATTCCCACAAACAATATGAGGATCTCATAATATATTATCCAGACCACTCACAAAACCTGGCATGGCTAGCCAGCTGGCACCAATTTGCCATAAATTGCAGGACAGATTCACTAGGTAGCTTGGCATGGAAGACCCATCTAAAGCACTGGCTGATGGCATTGGTTTATAATCACCTGTCACACTGCCTTAGTTATATTATGAAATGGCATCATTTTGGGACCTTATGGCTCCAGAAGATCACAAATCAGTCCATAGGTTTCATAGTCCACCACTCTGAGGAAGATAAATTTTTACTTTGTCTGATGATCAACCCATTCATAGTTAGCCAATGAGGAACCTATGAGTTACTTGTCGACTCAGAGCATTCCTGATTGATGATTTGGCTCTGGTGCTTCCTCCTTGAGAGGAGTATGTGATATGGAAGCTGGAACTGAAGTTTACTCAGTTTCCTTGATGAGTCCCTGTTAATTTCATATCCTACAACATTCCTCAGATGAAAATAGGGACATTTCTCACTCCGTCTCAGAAGAGCGAGTTCAATAGGATACAGCACACAGTCCCTCTACCATCCCAAGAAAATCCCTTAAGCCCAATTTTATTTAATTTTATTATTTGGTAGATTGACAAAAGGAAAAGCACACAAAAAGAAATAACTGTTAGAAAGGGGCAAGATTAAACACGGGTGCTCAAAGCATTTTTTTAAATAAAAAAATCATGACTCCTTGTGTTCCACCTTGCTCCCACTTTCCCCCTGCCCACATCAGCCCTACCCTTCTTCTTTTTTTCAAATACTTTTTATTGCTTTTTTGTAAAATAACAAATAAAATAAATACTCTTACGTTCAAAAATTGGTATGTCTTCTTATTTACGCCTTATTGCGCCCGGACTTCCTTCCATCCTTTCAACGGTTTTCATGTCTCAAATCTTTTCTAACAGTTTCTTATTTACACTCCATCCACATTACAAGATTTACATTAATCCTGCTACAGTTTTTAAATTCTTACAATTACTCCATATATATTCAACAAATTTACTCCAACCCTTTTCAAACTTTGCTTCTTTTTGGTTTCGAATCTTATCAGTCAATTTCGCCAATTCTATGTATTCAAACATTTTTGTCTGCCACTCCATTAAAGTTGGGATTTCTTGGGATTTCCATTTCTGAGCCACTAAGATTCTAGCGGCGGTCGTTGCGTACATGAATAGTTTGTAATCTTCCTTTTTAAATTCATCCCCTGTTATCCCTAGCAAAAATGCTTCTGCTTTCTTTGGGAAAGTGTATTTAAATAGTTTTTTTCATTTCGTTATATATCATGTCCCGATATTTTTTCATTTTTTCACACGTCCACCACATGTGAAAAAATTCACCGTCTTTTGTTTTACATTTCCAACACATTTTATTACTTACTCTATTCATTTTTTCAGCCCTGCCCTTCTTCCTGCCCCTCAGAGCCAGCGCGTCATGTGGGGCTGGGCCTCGGCAGGGGCAATTTCTCTTCCTTCTCACCCACCCTCCAGCAGCCACTATGAGCTGCCCAAGGGAGCAGGCTAGCAGTGGCGGCCCTGGAGAAGCCCTGGGAAGGCAACGGGATGCTGTTTCACAGCCGCCACCTTTACTCAAGACAAGCGCCAGCTCATCTTCCTCTCCAAGCTTGGTTGTGACAGCACTGGTGGGGAAAATAGGGACATTCTGAGATCAAATCAGAAACTGAGGCGGCTTTCATAATTCTGGGACTGTCCCTGTAAAAACAGGACACTTGGAGGGTATGTGATTTCCACATTGCAGTGAAACCTTGTGTTACGTTCTGTCCCCCTTGCGAATGCTGCGAGTTACGAGCTCTGCTAACCCAGATGTAGGTGCTCCTGATTGCGACCTTTGCCCCGGGATGCGAGCGGAAGTCATGCGTCGGCAGCGCGGCAGCAGCGGGAGGCCCCATTAGCGAAAGTGCGCCTCATGTTACAAGCGGTTTCAGGTTGAGAACGGACCTCAGGAAAGAATGAAGTTCGTAACCGGAGGTAAAGGTAAAGGTAAAGGTAAAGGTACCCCTGCCCGTACAGGCCAGTCTTGCCAGACTCTAGGGTTGTGCGCTCATCTCACTCTATAGGCCGGGAGCCAGCGCTGTCCGCAGACACTTCTGGGTCACGTGGCCAGTGTGGCAAGCTGCATCTGGCGAGCCAGCGCAGCACACGGAACGCCGTTTACCTTCCCGCTGGTAAGCGGTCCCTATTTATCTACTTGCACCCAGGGGTGCTTTCGAACTGCTAGGTTTGCAGGCGCTGGGACCGAAAGACGGGAGTGCACCCCGTCATGGGGATTCGAACCGCCGACCATGCGATCGGCAAGCCCTAGGCGCTGAGGCTTTTACCCACAGCGCCACCCGTGTCCCTGTAACCGGAGGTACCACTGTATGTTTGAGCTTTCACCCAATGTCAAAGCCATTTCTTGGAAACTAATAGAATATAGTGCCCATTTACGGCTCATTTTTGTGCTATTTGACTCCACACACACAAATCATTTGCAGCCCCTTTAAATGGGCACTGGGTTTCATCCGTGCTGGATTTATGCACAAGCTATGTACGCAACAGTTTAGGGCCTTGGGTTATGAGTAAACTTTAATTTTACATAATCGTGAAAAGAAGTGCTTTAAAAGTGCTATGTGCAGAACACATCCAGGGCATGCTTTACTGCCACTGCTTAACGGTGTGCAACTCCTCTTGCCTGCACTGTGGTGCAATAAAATGTTTCATGTATGCTAAGTAAGAAAACACAAGGTGTTTTCATTTAAAGGTATTCCATAGGCAAATAGGCTCATTGCAAGATACAGTTGTACCTCGCAAGACGAATGCCTCGCAAGACAAAAAACTCACTAGATGAAAGGGTTTTTTGTTTTTTGAGCTGCTTCGCAAGACGATTTTCCCTATGGGCTTGCTTCGCAAGATGGAAACGTCTTGCAAGTTTGTTTCCTTTTTCTTAACACCGTTAATACAGTTGCGACTTGACTTTGAGGAGCAACTCATAGAATGCGGTGTGGTAGCCTTTTTTGAGGTTTTTAAAGACTTTGGTGATTTTTGAAGCTTTTCCAAAACTTTCCCGACACCGTGCTTCGCAAGACGAAAAAAATCGCAAGACGACAAAACTCGCGGAACGAATTAATTTCGTCTTGCGAGGCACCACTGTATATGTTTTAGTTAGATGGTCGGTTCTGAGTCACAGCCTTGCCTATGTGCTGGTATGCAAATATAAAAGTTTGTTATTTCTATTTTCATTGTTTCATACCCATTTGGTGGGGATAAAGGGACAATGCTATGAGGCCTCTTAAACCCCGATTGCACTATCAATTTAAGGCAGCATCATACCAGCTGGGAAGAGGGGTGGATTGGTAAACCACTTTGGGAATTATAGCTCTGTGGGGGGGACTAAGCACCTCCTATCAGCTCTCAGCACCCTTAATGAACTACAGTTCCCAGCATCCTACATGAGCATTTAAAGTAGCTTTAAATGTACAGTCATACCTCATGTTACGTTTGCTTCGCAATACCTTTTTTCAGGTTGCATCCTGCGGTGACCCGGAAGTACCAGAAAGGATTACTTCTGGGTTTCGCCACTCGCGCATGCGCACAAGCACCTAATCATGCCACGCACCTGTGCAGATACGGCGCTTCAGGTTGCAGGCTTTATATGTTGCGAACGGGCCTCCGGAACGGATCCCATTCGCAACCAGAGGTACCACTGTATAGTGCAAATGGGGCCTTAAACACAGTTGAGGGCTTCAGCATGCATACTCCCCAACATTTCTCTTATGAAAATAGGGACACCTTATTTCATCATCGTAATTTATTACAATGAGAAGAGAAGACTCCCTGGAAAAGACCCTGATGTTTGGAAAGAGAAAGATTGAGGGCACAAGGAGAAGGGGACGACAGAGGACGAGATGGTTGGATAGTGTTCTCGAAGCTACCAGCATGAGTTTGACCTAACTGCGGGAGGCAGTGGAAGACAGGAGTGCCTGGCGTGCTCTGGTCCATGGGGTCACGAAGAGTTGGACACGACTAAATGACTAAACAACAACAACAATTGGAACCCTGTTTCTCGAACTTAATCCATTCCAGAAGTCCGTTCAACTCCAGAAATGTTCAAAAACCAAGTCGCGGCTTCCGATTGATGCAGGCGCCCCGGAAACAATAGCCAACAGGTGCATTGGACATTTGGCTTCCAAAAAGCATTTGAAATCCGGAACACTTACTTCCTGGTTTTTGGCGTTCAGGAACCAATTTGTTCATCAACCAAGCCGTTCGAGAACCAGGGTTCCAGTGTACTTATACCCTGCCCATCTGACTGAGTTGCCCCAGCTACTCTGGGCGGCTTGCAACATAAATAAAAACACAATAAAACATGAAAACATTTTTTTAAAAAAACCTTCCCCATAAAAGGCTGCCTTCAAACATCTTCTAAAGGTTGTATAGTTACTTATTGCCTTAGTTCGGGGAGTCACATAACGCCATACCCTCCAATATTTCTCAAATGAAAATAGGGACTTCATAAGGATCTGGGATCAAATCAGAAACTGGGATGGCTTCTGTAAATCTGGGACTGTCCCTGGAAAATAAGGACACTTGGAGGGTCTGAGCATGTCTTCATCTGGCCTGTGCATCTTCCATCCTTCAGCTTCACCTTGATGACTGTGGGTTTCAGTACTATGAAAAAGGACTCTTCCCCATTCAGTCCACACCATATATGATTTTATACACCTCTTTCGCAGCACTGTCTTGAGGAATCAGGAGGTAGCTGGCAAATGGCAAGAGACGGTGCCTTGCCTTGGGCCGTTGCAGCTGTCCACCCGCTTATCCAGGTCACATAAGGTGCTCTAACATTAGTGATTCACTTGTAAAGAAGCTTACAAGCCTTGTTCACAGAGCATGCATTTCTGGTGAGTCTCTGCTGATCAAATAAATATTGAATTACGGTGTACAGCTGAAACCCAGCAGAAAACAGATAAAAGATTAATGCCATTTCCCTCTTTGGAAGTGAAGGATACGATTCAAGTCACACAAAAATCACAAAAGCCTTTGGCATCAAATATACTCTGAATAGGGGCAGCCTTTGATGTTTGAATGCAGATGCTTGTTTCATTTGTCATTGTTCTCTTTCTCTTTGTTTTTTCTTTTTCCTCTTCCTTTCCTCTTCTTTTCGCTAATATTTTCTACAGCATCATCCATCAAATTATTTAAAGTTTCAGAAATCCAAGCCTTTTAGTTGCAGCTCTGGAAATTTTGCCTCTGGCTCTGCCTTTAAAGCAATGCGAACACCGCGATGGAGCAATTAGAGATACATTAACAAACAAATTAGAGATTCAGGTTACAATTGTGTTTGTCTTGTGGTTTTAAGATTTTGTAAGGCTGGGATTAGTTACATTTTGTGTGTGCGTTCCCTAAATAGACATGAAAGTCTGGTTATTGTATTAACCTTGTTTTGCTGCGCACTTGTTTATTCAAGCTTTTAATTTATATTCCATACAGTCCCAGAGGTGCTGGGATACATACAGGGCAGAAGTCTAAAAAATTACTAGCCGCATATCAGGCGGTTGCTGTAAAAGATAGGAGGAATTTGCTGCAATGTGTGTTGGGACTGTTCAAAAATGTGTATTTCCATCTGCATTGCAAAATTGCAAAACAGAGAGCAGCCCATGTCATGCTCAACAAGATGATGTGTGGATAACAATGAGAATCTGGACGGGCACAGTATTAAAGTTGCCAATTGACCAGAACAAATCGGCCAGCCTGCTCTTGTGTGTCTCAGTGTAGAGTAATTAGCCTGCAAAGCTTTTCACAGCATAGAGATTAGTATTATTTATTTACTAAAGAAATGTATGTGTCATCTCTCAAGCCCTCCAAAGGCAGCCTATGAATAACAATTTAAAATGATTAAACACACACACACACAAAATAATAATAATTTTAAAAACATCTGGTTGCAAAACGAAGAACAGTAGTCATTAAAAAATCCAGTGAATCACTTTTCGTAAAATGTAAGTTTAAACAAGAGGTGTTTTTTTTCTTTTAATGTTGATTGAAAAACTTAAAAAGATGGGGCCATCTGCACTTCCTTTGGGAAAGAGTTCAAGATATACAGTAAAAGGTAAAGGACCCCTGGACAGTTAAGTCCAGTCAAAGGCAACTATGGGGTTGCGGCGCTCATCTCTCTTTCAGGCCAAGGGAGCCAGAGTTTCTCCACAGACAGCTTTCGGGTCATGTGGCCAGCATGACTAAATGGCTTCTGGTGCAATGGAACACCGTGATGGAAACCAGAGTGCACAGAAACACCGTTTACCTTCCCGCCACTGCAGTACCTATTTATCTACTTGCACTGGTGTGCTTTCAAACTGCTAGGTTTTCAGGAGCTGGGACTGAGCAACAGGAGCTCACCCCATTGCGGGGATTCAAACTGCTGACCTTCTGATCAGCAAGTCCAAGAGGATCAGTGGTTTAGACCACAGCGCCACCCGTGTCCAGAGATGCAGAGCCACTACTGGCAAGGTCCTGACTCTGGTGCCCATCATTGTGGTGGATTTTGATGGTGGATGTGAAAATAAGGTCTCTGAGGCTGATGTTAAGGCCTGGGCAGATTCCTGTGGACATTTCATTTCATGCTGACGTGTGTCAATCAAACTTCCATGAAAGGCATAGGAGCAAGTAAAAATCTTGCAGCAATTCTGCCTAGTACTGCATGAAGATGACTGTTGAGGGCTTTTGAAAATAGAACATACCTAATGTCTGGGCATGATTCAGCCAAAATAAGGAACTTTCAAGTCCCTTTGATATTAATGGAAGGGATATTGCAATGCTTCCTGGGAGTAAGTACCACTGAACTCACTGAGGCTGATTTCTGAGTAGGCATGCATAGGATTGTGCAAGTGCCCTACCAATGGCTGGTTCACTTCCTGTATTTTGTTTATCTCTCAAAATATGTCAGCCGTCATTCCAACAACACATGCCTAATACACAAGAGACAAAGGCCAGAAGCTCAGTGGTAGAGCATATTGTGTTGCATGCAGAAGGCTCCAGGTTCAATAATAATAATAATAATAATAATAATTTATTATTTATACCCCGCCCATCTGGCTGGGCCTCCCCAGCCACTCTGGACGGCTTCCATAAAAACAAAAAATACAATAAAATATCACACGTTAAAAACTTCCCTGAACAGGGCTGCCTTAAGATGTCTTCTGAATGTCAGGTAGTTGTTTATCGCTTTGACATCTGCTGGAAGGGCGTTCCACAGGGCGGGCGCCACTACCGAGAAGGCCCTCTGCCTGGTTCCCTGTAGCTTTGCTTCTCGCAATGAGGGAACCGCCAGAAGGTCCTCGGCGCTGGACCTCAGCGTCCGGGCAGAATGATGGGGGTGGAGACGCTCCTTCAGGTATTGCTGACATCTCCTGAAACTGGAGAGCCGCTGGCAGTCCATATAGATAATATTGAGCTAGATGGACCAGTATCCTCACTCGGTTTAAGGCACTTTCTTAAGCCTCTATGCAGTGCTTTTTCTGGGGGGACACAGAGGGACGTGTACCCCTTATAGCTGTCAACGTACAGATTTGAAAATAAGGGACTACCAGCCTCGCAAATAAGGGATCAGCAGCCAAAATAAGGGATTTTAGTCAACCAGCTCCTGTCCTTTGCCCCATAACAGTCAATCGAAGGAGCCTCCAAAACAAATCCAAAAGCCCCCCCTCCCACGAGATCGCCGCCTGCCATTGTACTCAACCAGCTCCTTTCCTTTCCCCCCACCATGTGCCCCCGCTCCAGACAGACCTTTTCCCCGGCAAGGGTGAGTGAGCCGTCAATGACGTATCCATCTGATTCTGAGCTCAGGTATGTTCAACTTCTGAGCCCCTCCAAGCCAAAGGCAGAAAGCCCAGCCAGCAGCCAAACGAAGCCTCAAGTGGTGGTTCCTACAGCACAGCAACCCAGCAAAGGGGATGCAGCAAGGAAAACCTCTGTCACCTCTCCGCTGGGAAGCGCTGAGCAAAAGCGAGTCCCCAGGCAATGCAGCTGATTTGATAGGCGCAAGGCATGCAAGTTCCACCCCTCAGTCGTTCTTAGACTCCTTATTGGGTGAGTAACGCAGCCAAGCAACACAGTTGGAGTCTCCCTCCTCCCTGGCCGGCAGGGACAGAGGAAGAGGAGCTGCTCCCTTTGAAACCCGGGAAATTTAAGGGACATCATCAATAAGGGACAGCAGCGGGACATGGCACTGGGATAAGGGACTGTCCAGCCAAATAAGGGACAATTGACAGCTATGGTACCCCTAAACATTTTGTGTTGCCCCGATGGACCAACGGACCGACATGCCAGCTGTCTCCTCAGTAGCAGTGCAGACTGGAGCTCCGTCACTCTCCCCACTGGTGCCCAGGGAGGGGAATCTGGGGCGGCCACAGTGGAGGCAACGGCGCTTCTATTCCTCCTCCTCCTCTTGCCGGGCTAGAGCCAGCTGGCAAGCACTCAGCCCTCCTCACTCAAGCCAACCCTGCCATTGTCCTTCCCGTCCTCTCAGCGCTGCCACCTTGAGTCCCTCATCCAGTGGTTGGGGGAAGAAGAGGGCGAGGGGGAGCAGCCAAAATGAGAGTACCCCTAAACATTTCTTTAGGGGGGAAAAGCACTGCCTCTACATCCCTAATTTGTATATCAGATCACAAGCTCTAAAGTTAAAGAAGTAGTCCGAAAAGGTTTGTGCCACAATACCATGCGTAGGCAAACTAAGGCTCAGGGCCCGGATCTGGCCCAATCGCTTTCTAAATCTTGTCCATGGACAGTCCAGGAATCAACATGTTTTTACATGAGTAGAAGGTGTCCTTTTATTTAAAATGCATCTCTGGGTTATTTGTGGGGCATAGGAATTCATTCATTTCTTTTTCTTTTTCTAAATATAGTCCGGCCCCCCCACAAGGTCTGAGGGACAGTGGACCGGCCCCCTGCTGAAAAAGTTTGCTGACCACTGCACAATACCCTGGAAAGGTCCACAGACATGGATCAACAAATATACAGCTGAAGAGAAAAGTAAGAGAGCCAGTGTGGTGTAGTGGTTAAGAGCATTAGTCTAGTAATCTGGTGAACCGGGTTCGCGTCTCCACTCCTCCACATGCAGCTGCTGTGTGACCTTGGGCCAGTCACACTTCTTTGAAGTCTCTCAGCCTCACTCACCTCACAGAGTGTTTGTTGTGGGGGAGGAAGGGAAAGGAGAATGTTAGCCACTTTGAGACTCCCTAAGGCAGTGATAAAGCAGGATATCAAATCCAAACTACTACTACTACTACTACTACTACTCTTCTTCTTCTTCTTCTTCTTCTTCTTCTTCTTCTTCTTCTTCTTCTTCTTCTTCTTCTTCTTCTTCTTCATCATCATCTTCTCTCCCATAGTAGGACTCATGGCAATCATTTGGTAATATACTACATCTCTAGTGAGTCCTCACCCCTTAAAAAAAAAAAGAACATAGAAATGCGAACAGTCATGCAGCTATTTTTCATGTTTGATCCATTTTCTCATCACTGAGTCCTCTTTCTGGAAGATGCTATTCCTTGGGACTCACAAATCCAAGGAAAACATTACTATTTTCATTGCCTTATCTTTCCATATATTCTGTGGAAGGAAAACTCTTCAGTTCAGTTTTTGATTGAACAAACTAGACCTCTTAAAACGTTGCAAGTCCCCCCCCCCCAACTTGCTTATCTGTGCCATGTAAGAAAAATTCAAGTTCTGCAAACTTGGGACAGAAACAGCACAAGATGTTCTCCCAAGACATTTCTAGATGTTGGTGCTGTGTCCCCCCCCCCCCCAACTTGCAGCTGGTACAATCTGGCACAGTGTGCTTTTAAAGAAAAGTTCTTTTATATACTGTATATAGAAGTACTTTAAAGAGTTTATTTCTCTCTCTAAAATGTTAAGCTTGTTGAGAATGTTGAGAATCAACTGTGGGAAAGAACATAAGAAGAGACTGCTAGAACAGGCCAAAGGCCTACCAGGTCCACCTCTCTGTTCCCACAGTGCCCAATCAGATGCCTATGTGTTAGGGACTGGTCTGAGGAGGAACCATGGAGTCCACCCCCTCCTCCTCCTGAACCTACCCTAGAAGAGGAAGACAGTATAGATTTAGAACAGTGGCTTGCAGAAGGTCATAGTTCAGAGGCTGCAGAGGGGAGAAGCTTGGTAACATTGGGAGGGGAGCAGGAGCAGGAAGAAGAAGCACCAGGGAAGAGACAGCCGACAGACTCAGTGTCTTTGGACAGCATTCCTGACCTGCCCCCCCCCTCCCAGGACCCGGCATGCATTGAGAGTAGTAGAACAGAAAGCTCAGAGGGGGAAAGCACAGATTAGCTGACGCAGGGATGATGTAGAATAAGAGAGACAGAGGGGATGGGACTTTACTCGGAGCAATGCCATTACCTGAGAGGCGGCATCATCTGTCTCTCTCTGTGAATATTGAATAAAATACCATGGTAAGAATGTCTTGTTTTCCCATTTCTGGCTGCCAGCCGTGAGGGAGGGGGATCAGATACACTATGGGAAGCTCTTAAGCAGAGAATGTTTGCACCTTCTATACAAATAGGCTGGACTAGCTTGATCATTCAAGTAAGTGAAGCAACCAGTTTCAAGCAAGTAAGAACATAAGAAAATAAGAAGAGCCGATTGGATTGGGCCAGTGAACAATTCTAGTTTGACAGCCTGTTCTCAGAATGGCCTAGGTGGCCATGGGAAGCCCACGAACAGGACCTGAATGCAATAGCCCTCTCCCCTCCTGCAGTTTCCAGGAACTGGTATTCAGAGGCATATTGTCTCTGACAGTGGAAGTAGAACATGTCAGTCACTTGAAGAACTACATGAAAATGATGTACAGATGGTACCTAACTCCGAGTAGGCTTGCTAAGATGTTTAAGACTGAAACAGATAAGCGCTGGAGATGCAATGAGGTTGAGGGAATGCTCTTTGTATGTGGTGGATTTGTAAAAGTGTTAAAGAGTCTTGGGAAATAATTTATAATGAATTAAAAAAATATATTTAAAAGCACCCCCCCCAAAAAAAACCAGAGACCTTTCTGCTGGGGATAATTCAGATGGAAATTCCCAGGTGTCAAAAAGGGTAATTTATGTATGCCACTACTGTGGCCCGTGTTTTGTTAGCCCCAAAATGGAAAATGAGCAAGGTCCCAACCAAAGAAGAATGACAACTTAAACTGATGGAATATGTGCAGCTTGCGGACCTAACATACACAACAAGAGAACAAGAAGAACATACGTTTAAAGATTGGGAAATGTTTATTGAATATATGGGGTGAAATTGTGTACATTTGAAAATGTTGACAGCATTAAGATAAATTCAATGGGGTAAATAAGTTTTGATGGATGTAATAAGGGAATAATGAATGGTTTAGTTCGTGTAAAATATGCAGGGATTTATGATATGCAAAATATCATAAATATTTTGTGTAAAATATGCAGGGATTTATGATATGCAAAATGAGCCATGGAAAGTGAAGAAGGGAAGTGATTGATATTTTAAGGTTGTTTAAATGAATACTTTAAATTCCATAACAGAAAATTCAATTAAAATTACGTAAAGAAAAAAAAGAACCTATCAGCCCCTGATAGCTTTACCCCCATGATTTCCCCACAGGCAACTGTTCAGCCACTGGGAAAACAGGATGCTGGACAAAATGGGTTGTTGGCTTCATCCAGAAGGCTCTTCTTATGTTCTTGTTTTTGTCAAATCCTCTTTCGACAAAAAGAGGATTTTTAAAGCCATCAGATGATCCAAGAAGACTGGATATATATTTTTTTGAAACCAGGTCATAACCCTCCACAAGCCCAAATGCTTCTAAGACATCTTTGACTTTTCCAGCCCTGTAAGGAATTCCTACATTTTGGTCATGCCCTGCCTCACCTAATCGGCTTCTGATTCCAGACGCCCATCTATTGGTTTTACAGTACAGAAGTTGCTGGAGTAATTTAAAGCTGTAATGATTTTCAAATTATGGTCCTATAATCTTTTCTTTTCTTTTTAAAGGACTCAATAAAGACTAACTTTACAAGGTATCATCTAATGAGATACTAACTCAGAGCTGCTGTTAGTCTCTGGGCACCCTTCCACACAAGACAAGTGTTGTCAGTTCTGCTCTTCACTCCTTTTTGGCATGTCATCTTCAGCTTGTTTTGCACTCTGAATGAATTTCACACCTTAAGCAACTGGAGGGGGAAGTGACATGCTATAGCTTTCTTTAGGGACTGAAGGGGCGAAACACAGGGAAATCTCTGCACTGCCATTTGCACAGTCAATGAAATAATAATAATGACGTGGGTGGCGCTGTGGTCTAAACCACTGAGACTCTTGGGCTTGCCGATCAGAAGGTCTGTGGTTTGAATCCCTGCAACGGGGTGAGCTCCCATTGCTCAGTCCCAGCTCCTGCCAACCTAGGAGTTCGAAAGCACGCCAGTGCAAGTAGATAAATAGGTACCACTGCGGCAGTAAGGCAAACAGCATTTCCGTGCGCCGCTCTGGTTTCGGTGTTCCGTTGTGCCAGAAGCAGCTTAGTCCTGCTGGCCACATGACCCAGAATAACTGTCTGTGGACAAATGCCCTCGGCCTGTAAAGCGAGATGAGCGCCGCAAACCCAGAGTCGTCTGCGACTAGACTTAACAGTCAGGGGTCCTTTACCTTTTTAATGATAGTAATAGAATTTATATACCGCCCTGTACCTGGAGGTCTCAGGGCGGTTCACAGAAAAGAAACGAATGAAGGGATGCATTTGCCGCTCCCAATCCATCCATTCCCTTTTCTATGGAAGTAGCTAAGCGAAAGTTAGGGGGTCAGTTCAACAGGTAACCCACATCAAAGCATTTGAGCAGTGCTTGAAACAGAGGCCAGTATCTTCACCTATAGCCATTAATAGGTTTGCTACTCCATCTCACCAAGGAACCTTGGAAATTGTGGTACTGTGAGAATAGCAGGAATTTATTCCCAATAATTTTCAGTGCCCTCACTGAACTTCAATTCCCAAAAGTCTTGTGGGGTGAAGCCTTTAGAGAAAGTGCTATTTTCCCTCACATTGTTAGGATTGTGTGAGGGAATCTGAGAATGTTAGATCTGGATCTGCTGGATCAAAGACTCAACTAGTCCAGCATCCTGACCTCATACTGGCCAATGGGATGCCCACAAATGGGATCTGGTCTGGTGGGATGGCAACATCATTCTTCCCTCTTGTGAGCTTTAGCAACTGCTATACTAAGGAATGCTTCCTCCGACACCAGACCTATGACATAGCTATCATGGCTAGTAGTCACTGAGAGCGTTATCCTCCATGAATTTATCCAAGTTTCTTTTGATGTCATCCGACATAACTTTTCCAGGCTCAACCTGCTCCTTGCACCTGTTTCCAAAGTTGTCAGTTCCTTCTGCCCCAAGAGAAGAGAGTCCATGCAACCAGCATGGTTCCATCCAGATCTTTTGGACTACAACTCCCATCAGTCACAGGCAGCAGAGCAAATCGCCAGCAATGATGGGAGTTGTAGTCAAGAAACATCTTAGGGTCACTACGCTAGAGAAACCTGCTATGTGTAATAGAGCTGTTTCAGTTGATTCCTACTCCTGCCCTAATTTCTTTGGTGGATTCATTTATTGAAACCATTGATAATACTGCTTTTCATTTGAAAAAAATCACAAAGTTGTTGGCATTGGAAATATACAAGAGAACCGGGGGGAAATGAAACGCAATCCCACAAAGAAACATATCCATCAAAGCCATCTAAATCTTAAAACAGTGGCCAGATAAAATAGTCCCATGGACTGTTTTGTGCAGATCTCTCTTGCTGAACACTTGAAGGGCCAAGAAGCCTTCATTTTCTATTACATGAGCTAGTTCCTAAAAGCAAAATGAAATAAACAAGAAGGCTTGCTTCCAGAGAGCTTACTTTGAAACGCAGTAGCCGAAAAGCTTAAAATAACTTTTGTTTCCATTTTAATGGTTCTCCAACTCCTAAGAGTTTCAGATGATTGGCTTATGGTGCCTTGGCTAGAACATTAATAAAAGCAAGACTAATGGGGCAAACCTGTTCCCAAGGGGCAGCTATTCCCCCCCCCCCATGGTGCTAACAGCACCATCAAAGGGCAGTTTAGATAAAGAAAGAAATGAGGATTAACACCCAGTGCCACAGGTCCCAGCCAATTCAGCCCTGCTCCATAGCTGTTTTCAAGTAAGCATAAACATGTCTTCTGTGTAACATGAGGCCCCAGGTGGTTCCAGGCCGTTGATATTCTGCAGCTGGGATTCAAGTGAATGCTGGAAAATTTAAGTTTTCACAATTAAAACTGGTTTAAAGTTGTCCACCGCTAGGGATGGGGCAGAAATTCTTTTCAGTTCATATTTAAAGGCAAACCTCCCAATGTTAACATTTTCCAAACAGCACATGAACCGAAACACAGCCATGCTTTGAAAGCCATGCCTCCCTGAATTTTGCAATGTGGTTCTCTGGCCAAGTAATCTGTAAAGATAAAGGTAAAGGTACCCCTGCCCGTACGGGCCAGTCTTGACAGACTCTAGGGTTGTGCGCCCATCTCACTCAAGAGGCCGGGGGCCAGCGCTGTCCGGAGACACTTCCGGGTCACGTGGCCAGCGTGACATCGCTGCTCTGACGAGCCAGAGCCGCACACGGAACGCCGTTTACCTTCCCGCTAGTAAGCGGTCCCTATTTATCTACTTGCACCCTGGAGTGCTTTCGAACTGCTAGGTTGGCAGGCGCTGGGACCGAACTACGGGAGCGCACCCCGCCGTGGGGATTCGAACCGCTGACCTTTCAATCGGCAAGCCCGAGGCGCTGAGGCTTTTACCCACAGCACCACCCACGTCCCTAATCTGTACAGAAGTGCTAATGTGTGGGGTGCTACTCAAGAGCAATAAACCTGCCAGTTCCTAGGGCAACTCTGACCTAACCAGCAAGCCCGGTTCTTGGTCCCTTACCTATTCAGGCAAGTCACTCTTCCCATAGACCCCACAAATTGTACAAGCAGATTGTGCAATCAACTTGTCCTGTTGATTTCATGAGATTTGAAAACCTGCTGGTACGTCTACAAAGAACTGATTTTGTTGGACTTTATTTCCACATTACCAAAGAAATGAATCATTCTGGCTGGGACACCGGTTGATGACTCAGTACCATCAATTCTGCAACTACAGTACAGTATACCCACAGTTTGGCCCTAAAACAGTGACTACTTGAAAGTCCCTCAGGATGTGGCATCAGAACTCACACTCTCATATATCTAAATATATATATATTAATGAATAGTAATGATGTGTTTGTGGGAGGGTGTTATTGGGGGAGCTTTTTGGTTTTGCTTTAGATCTCAAACTTAATCCGTTCCGGAAGTCCATTCGCAAACCAAAGCGTTCCAAAACCAAGACACGCTTTTCCATAGAAAGTAATGCAAAACGGATTAATCCGTTCCAGACTTTTAAAAACAACCCCTAAAACAGCAATTTACTATCTAACAGCAACTTTACTATCTAACGAGACCATTGATCCATAAAATGAAAGCAATAATCAATGTACTGTACTATTTATTTTATAGTATAGTATCGTAGACAGTGGGACACGGGTGGCGCTGTGGGTTAAACCACAGAGCCTAGGACTTGCCAATCAGAAGGTCGGCGGTTTGAATCCCTGCCATGGGGTGAGCTCCCATTGCTCAGTCCCTGCTCCTGCCAACCTAGCAGTTCGAAAGCACATCAAAGTGCAAGTAGATAAATAGGTACCGCTCTGGCAGGAAGGTAAACGGTGTTTCCGTGCACTGCTCTGGTTCGCCAGAAGCGGCTTAGTCATGCTGGCCACATGACCCGGAAGCTGTATGCCGGCTCCCTCGGCCAGTAAAGCGAGATGAGCGCCGCAACCCCAGAGTCGGTCACGACTGGACCTAATGGTCAGGGGTCCCTTTACCTTTACCTTTACACTCTCCCTGGGGACGAAGTGTTGAATTGATGGGGAAACAGACAAACTCAGGCCCACCTGTCTTAGAGGTAGAAAAAAAGAGATCCTACACAGCCCATAAGCAACCAGCTATTCGTGCATTGCACTCCAATGGTGTGAAAGTAGGTACCATGAAGAATTGGCTGGTGGCGGTGGCATGGACTTATATAGGAAACTGCTTCATACTGGATAGGGCCATGCAGCAACTCTCCCAAGTGTCAGACATGGGTTTTTCTCAGTAGATTGAAACTGGGACCTCCTGCATGCAAAGCGAATGATCTACCATTGAGCTATGGCCTCTTTCCTCATGGCCCAATAGGTTCTAGCCAAGGCTGGCATCAGCACGTGGATCTCTACATCACATGTCAAGGTGCCCCACCTCTCTCCCAACCCAGGTGCAATGTCATCAGAGCTCCAGTAACATAGCGTGTGTTGCCAGTACCCGGGGCAGTCAGAGGGGTGCATGAGAGGGAGAGAAATGGATGGAGTACACTTGCATATTCAACTGCCTAACAGTGCCTGCTTCGCCCAGGAGATCGCAGCCCCAAAGATAATAAAAGAAGAGTCGTTCCATTATCTGGAGAGGTCACTTCCTGGTTCACATGGGGACGCCGTTTTCAATGGAGCCCAGAAATGGAAGCATGAAGCTGCATTGAAGGCAGCACCTGGTACTGAAATTTTCCACACCTAACAATTTTGTTCCCCGGGGTAACTGCCCCTGTGGCTCACACACATTACACCACTGCTGAGCTCAAACTCTGCCAGGTTGAGCAAGGAAACAAACCCACACATACACATACCTGGATAGCCTGACCAGATTTCTTTAGGACCAGGTAATCCTGTCCTAAAGGGGATGCGGGTGGCGCTGTGGGTAAAAGCCTCAGCACCTAGGGCTTGCCGATCGAAAGGTCGGCGGTTCGAATCCCCGCGGCGGGGTGTGCTCCCGCTGCTCGGTCCCAGTGCCTGCCAACCTAGCAGTTTGAAAGCACCTCCGGGTGCAAGTAGATAAATAGGGACTGCTTACTAGCGGGAAGGTAAACGGTGTTTCCGTGTGCTGCGCTGGCTCGCCAGATGCAGCTTGTCACGCTGCCCACGTGACCCGGAAGTGTCTCTGGACAGCGCTGGCCCCCGGCCTCTTGAGTGAGATGGGCGCACAACCCTAGAGTCTGTCAAGACTGGCCCGTACAGGCAGGGGTACCTTTACCTTTTAATCCTGTCCTAACCAAATGATATAGTCTATGTTTTTGAAATTATTATTATTATTATTATTATTATTATTATTATTATTATTATTAAGTAACAGTGAATGCACTTCTCCATTGAACATCTTTACCTTTTCTCATGTGCATTTTTCTACCCAAAGTAACTTTGAAATCAATAGCAATATATATATATATATATATATATATATATATATATATATATGGGCTACTCCACTCTCTGATCTTGCTGTTACATAATGGGCTCAATGACTGGCACTTTCAAAACTTTTCTACCCCACCCCCATCACATTTCTCTAGATGACACCCAATGATAATGGCTGTAACATGATGGAAAATTAATTGAGAGAGCATTTCTTCCTTGCCATAATGTTATCATCCATTCGACTGCCTGCTATTAGCAGGAATCCAAAAACCCATGGGCATTTCAAGCGAATCTCTCTCTTAGCAGAACTTACAGTCTAGAGGTCAGAGTGTTAGCTTCTTCCATCAGCCAGGTGTCAAATCACTGTCAGAAATAAATGGCTGGGGTATTTTTTTATTATTATTATTTTAATATCTTCCAGCCTTGTGCTCTGCCATAGGAGCTGATTTGTAGCTGGCCGTGAGGGACGAGAGAGTGCTGGCGGCCATTTGGGACGTCTTTCGCACAGCTACTTAGCGGAACCATTACGTGTTAACTTGCAACCATGCAGCTGTGCGGGTGATAGAGAGCCCCATTATGAGCATTAAAGGGGCATTATGAAATTGCGGGTTCTGAGTCATCCATAGCTGTAGCTATCGCTTACTACAACACCATATGTTATTCAAAAGGGAGAGGGGGGAGGAGGGCAACTTGGATTCAGTGAAATCTTTTGTTAAGAAAAGATACAAGATGGCCCCAAAAATAGGTACACAACTATAGGATCTACTTTCTTTGTTTTGATATTGACTCAGTTTCTCATCATTCACGATATTGGTAAAGAAAACTAATCAATTTATCTGACTCCGCTGTTTCGCTCCCCCCCCCCACTGCCACACTATTCTGTCCAACTGCCAGCTGGAAATTTTCACTGCCACTTTGTTGTGTGTCAGTTATGTGTACCCACAACAGTTATGTTGTGATGAATTTCATTGATTCAATTCCCTACCTACTTTCGGGCCCATTCTCTGCTTTCCTAAACCAGCATCGACAAAGTCTGCCACATGGAGCTTACATTGCAATGCTCTCTAAGAGTGGTGTCCAAACATTTTTCAAAGAGGGCCAGATTTGATGAAGTGAAGGGCCATGAGGACTGACCAAAGGACCAACCAACTGCCACAGGGGCCAGATTAAACTGACCAGCGGACTGGATTAGGCCCCCGAAATGGACTTTGGACATGGATGCTCTATAATATTTCATTTTGCCATATTAATATTTCATTGCTAATATTGCTGTAACTGCACCCTTCTGCTGAAGGACAGGTTGATAAGAATAATAAGAATAAGAATAATAATATAACATCAACAACAGTACTGCCACTATGATTTTTTAAAATTTTCTTTCAATTTGCTTTATGATGTACAGTTTTATTTTATTTTTTTCAGCTGCCTTGAATGTCCTCATTACAGGAAGGCAGGTTGAAAATGCTAGCATAAATAAATGATATATAAATATTTTTTTCTCAGACGTATAAACACAATGGATGATTTTCATTGTTGGTCACACGCAGAGTAAGGTAAAGGACCCCTGGACAGTTAAGTCCAGTCAAGGCGACTATGTGATTGCGGCACTCATCTCGCTTTAGGCTAAGGGAGCCGGCATTTGTCCACAGACAGCATTCCTGGTCATGTGGCCAGCAAGGGCATAGGAAGGGGGGGTGATGAGGGTGAGAGTGACCACTGAGGGGGTGACAAAATGTTGGGCAGCACCCAGTGAGGGGTCTGCAGCGCGCCCAAGCCACGCGTCTCTCTGCAGGCCCCAACAGTCTGCTCGCTGTCTCCCCCCCCCCCCCAGCTGTAGGGTGGTGAGTGGGAGGAGGCAGGCAGACTCCAGAGGCCCCACAGAGTGTCCTGACCTGGCTGGCCGTGCCCCGGGTCCCGCCCCAGGTGCCCCATCAGCTTGCTCCGACGCTGGTGGCCAGCCTGACTAAACCACTTCCGGAGCAACAGAAGATCGTGACGGAAACCAGAGTGCACAGAAACGCCGTTTACCTTCCCGCTGCAGTGGTACCTATTTATCTACTCACGTTGGTATGAACTGCTAGTTTGGCAGGAGCTGGGACAGAGCAACGGGAGCTCACCCGGTTTCACGGATTCGAATCCCTGACCAATCAGCATGTCCAAGAGGCTCAGTGGTTTAGACCACAACGCCACCCGCTCAGAGCAGATCCACTGAAATCAATGGACTTAGGCCTGTGATAACCTTGCAGTATTGCCTGTTGAATCTTGACTGCTGGAATCAGGTTCCACATACCATTGCTGGTTACTAAGCTAATTCATATCAAAGTTATATACAACTCCCTCGCAGGGCTCTTAACCCAGGCCTGCAGCAAGGTTTCTCCTAGTTCTTTTATATTTGTGTTTTATTGTATTGATCTTCTATGTTGTGCACTTCCCTAAAATCTAATATGAAGAAAGATGCTATAGAAGTGTGTGTGTTTTAAGTAAGTTAAATTAAATAATAAATAACGGAAGGAAGAGAGGGAAGGAGAGAATCTGGCAACTGGCTTATTCTAAAGGAAGCACCAATTCTCAGTGACTGTGCACCCCCTAAGGTGCAAATTTATATTTATTTTATTTATTTAGAGCATTTGTACTCTGCACTTCAGTCTAAAAAACTCCCAGAGCATCTTAAAGGTAAAGGTAAAGGGACCCCTGACCATTAGGTCCAATCGTGACTGACTCTGGGGTTACGGCGCTCATCTTGTTTTATTGGCCAAGGGAGCCGGCGTACAGCTTCCGGGTCATGTAGCCAGCATGATTAAGCCGCTTCTGGCGAACCAGAGCAGCACACGGAAACACCGTTTACCTTCGTGCCAGAGCGGTACCTATTTATCTACTTGCACTTTGACGTGCTTTCGAACTGCTAGGTGGGCAGGAGCAGGGACCGAGCAACAGGAGCTCACCCCGTCGCAGGGATTCGAACCGCCGACCTTCTGATCAGCAAGCCCTAGGCTCTGTGGTTTAACCCACAGCGCCACCTGCGTCCCTTTCCAGAGCAGCTTACATGCAGTGAAAACAAGACAGCCCCTACTATCGGGTTTACAATCTAAAATGAACAAACGAAAACCACGGCACAGAAGAGAGAAGAGACATGGAGGGAAGAGAAAATCTAAACCCAGGTGCCAATTTCTAAACAACTATTCCTATAATGACCAGGTGGCACAGTTCAAGGGAAGGAGTTGCCCAGTGGAGCCGGGCCTATAAATGGACCTCAGAATATTATTCCCTGAAGGTCATTGCATTGCCATCATGTTCACTAGAGCTTGAAACATCCAGTAATATCTGAAGATTAAATGCTGTGCATAGCAAGCGCGAACATTGAAGCCCAGGAATGCACACACTCCCCAATCTTTTCTTCATGGCTGCTTTTCCTCTCCGTACAGATTTTTCTCCCCAAGGAAGGACAATTCCAAATTCTTTTATTTCCCATGTTCTTAATTTGCAACACATTTATTAGATTTTTTCCACGTCTTCCTTTCCACTTGTTCTCTCCTCTGCCAACTTATTGTCGCAACATTTCCCCAGAGGGGAAAATGAACTTCATATTCATCCGTACAGAACATAGCATGAATAAGGCTTCCTGTAATCCAGTTGGCAGGCAAGGAACACTGTGAATGACAGCGGAAAATAACATTGGCTGAAAACGCCTGCGATCGCCACATCTCGGTAACAACTGACCTAACTGAAACAGTGCAAGAGGTTTCTCTTAAGCTAGGACTGTCTTAGGGAAAGGGAAAGGACCCTGGACAGTTAAGTCCACTTGAATTCGACTGTGGAGTGTGGCACTTATCTCCGCTTTCAGGCCGAGGGAGCCGGAGTTTGTCTGCAGACACCTTTCCGGATCATGTGACCAGCATGACTAAACCACTTCCGGTGCAACAGGACACTGTGTTGGAAACCAAAGCACATGGAACCGCCATTTACCTTCCCACCACAATGGTACCTATGATCTACTCATGCTGGTATGCTTTCAATCTACTAGGCTGGCAGGAGCTGGGACAGAGCAACGGGAGCTCACCCCATTGCATGGATTCGAACTGCTGACCTTACGATCAGCAAGCTCAAGAGGCTTGGTGGTTTAGACCACAGCGCCACCCGTGTCCCTAGGTAAAGGGACCCCTGACCATTAAGTCCAGTGCTGGGGTTGCTGCACTCATCTTGCTTTATTGGCCGAGGGAGCCTTCGTACAGCTTCTGGGTCATGTGGCCAGCATGACTAAGCTGCTTCTGGCATAACAGAGCAGCGCACGGAAATGCTGTTTACCTTCCCGCCGGAGCAGTACCTATTTATCTACTTGAACTTTGATGTGCTTTCAAACTGCTAGGTTGGCAGGAGCAGGGACCGAGCAACGGGAGCTCACCCTGTTGTGGGGATTCGAACCGCCAACCTTCTGATCAGCAAGCCCTAGGCTCAGTGGTTTAACCCACAGCACCACCCGCGTCCCATAACACCACCTGCATCCCCAGGAGTGAGTTAAATTGATTTTGGCAGAGCTGAAGTATGACTGAGAGCAAGAAACATTTCAGGTCTTCCCAATCTTCTGTACAATAACATGTGGGTAATTCAGGGCAGTAGCCAGCCTATCGTAGATGGCTGAATTAGCTGTGAGGAATACGGTGATCCTCAAATTCAGCAGCAGGAGCAGACAAATGTATAAAACAGTGGTTCTCAAAAGGTGTGGCACATCACACTGGTGTGGCAGGACAGGGTGGCAAGTGTGGCAGGAAGGTTCAAGAACAATTAAAAAAACTTTGAAACATTTCAGTATAGTATAGTATAGTATAGTATAGTTTCTTTTCTTTTCTTTGAGTATAGTATTGTTTCTTTTCTTTTCTTTGGGAGCCAGTGTGGTGTAGTGGTTAAGAGCTGTAGTTACGTAATCTGGGGAACGGGGTTCGCTTCCCTGCTCCTCCACATGCAGCTGCTGGGTGACCTTGGGCCAGTCACACTTCTCTGAAGTCTCTCAGCCTCACTCACCTCACAGAGTGTTTGTTGTGGGGGAGGAAGGGAACGGAGATTGTTAGCCGCTTTGAGACTCCTTCGGGTAGTGATGAAGCAGGATATCAAATCCAAACTCTTCTTCTTCTTCTTTCTTTTCATTTCTTTTCTTTTCTTTTCTTTTTTCAAGTGTTTCTTTTTCCTTTTCCTTTTTTCAACTTTATTTCTTGTCAATTAAAAAAAAGGTGTTTCGCAAGGTCCAGATCAGGTCAGTTCTTTTTTTGGAGTTTGCAAAGAGCAAATTCCTCAGGCATCCTTCGCTGTGAAACTGTAGAGGCGGGGAATATTGCACTAGTTTAGCTGCTTATAATGTTGGCACTCCTGTCCCATTTTCGATTGTTCCTGTCACACTGCAGTACCTGTCGTCTTACAGAACTGTGGCCTTTGGACCGACATACCAACCTGCTGTGCCAAATTTCGTTCGCACAAGTGGCCGTCACTCGCCACAACAATGAATGCCGTTGTACAGTGTTGTGACTCCCCCACCCTTTCCATACATGCATATTTCCGCTCCCCCATGAAACACCAGGAAAAAAATCCACACTGATATGCTACCCAATTCTTGTCACTTTCCTTTGATGATTCTCCAGGTAAAGTGGGCTGTGAATGGATTTCCTCTGGAGTTAACAAATGTGGAAATAAGTGCCTAACTTGAGCTATATCCCGTTTGTTTTCTGGAAGTGGCTTATACGTCCCGTGAAAGGTCAAATATAAACAGGGAAGCGTCAGGGTAATGAGATAAACTGTCATGTGAATGCAACCTGTGTTTGGTTATGAGTCTCATTCAAAGAGCCATGTGAATGAGATGGGAGCATCAAGAGGCACACTCTCGCCCTTATTAGCTTGCCCTACGCAATCTTGCCTCCCCGCCCCCCCCCAAGGCAGCAATGGTAATTTTTCAGCTCATTAGGTGCATATTCATCTTAATGCAGCATCAAAGTTGAAAACTATAATGCATTCTGCTCATTTAATACTCCAGAGGACAGGCACAGTAACCACATGAAAGCAGAGATGGGGTTTAATGCTGGAGCTTCACGAGCAGGTGTCTGCTTTTCCCCCTCAGGCAAACAAGCAGGAGAAGAAAGAAAGAAAGAAAGAAAGAAAGAAAGAAAGAAAGAAAGAAAGAAAATGATAAACCCGGATTATAAACTTGAATCAAAAGTCCAGGCAGTCCCTGTTTTGCTTCTGATTGATAAATTGTCGAACTCTTTCCACATGAGGGGGAAATCCTCAAAGCTACCAACATGAGTTTGACCAAACTGCGGGAGGCAGTGGAAGACAGGAGGGCCTGGCATGCTCTGGTCCAGGGGGTCACGAAGAGTCGGACACGACTCAACGACTAAACAACAACAACCTTGAAACTAGAGGCATGAGTTCTTCTCAAGCTGCCTGCCCTCAGGGGTAGCACGTCTCATGTTGCTGCCTGAGGTGCAACTGCTCTGCTGTTGCCCTGCTGTGCTGCCCGTGCCAGCAGTTTGTCCCAGCGAGATCTTGCAGAGTTCTCACGAGATCTTGCAGAGCACCATCTAATGGACTTCTGCTGCCTGAGGCAGCTGCCTCAGCCTGCCTCACGGGTGGGCCTGCCTTGTCTGCCCTTTTATTTCATCTCAAAATATTGTGGTTGACTGGACCTTCCCAAACACTATGGTTTGCCTTAAAGCAGCAATTCTAGGAATTCTATTGTATGGTGGTTTTTCCTATGTATTCAGTTTTTCTACTTGATGATGAAATTATTTTGTCTTTTATGGATTTGGAAGTCATCCTAAGATGCTTTCTTGTGGAAAATGATGAACCAATGTAAACTATACGACGACGAATACCGGTACTTAAAATGTACTGAGTCTTCCTTAGCAGATCCATATTTTTTTTAATGCAAGTTTATTTTCTTGTATTTATATCATGCCTTCGGTCTGGAGAGCATCCAGTTGGGGAAGGCTCCTAAAGTGAATGAAATTCAACAGAGGGGTTTTGCAACTTTGGCTTTTGAGTCCTTGTTAAAGAAGATAAAAGGCTTCAGGCTTTTACCAATTTAGAGAGAGAGAGAGAGAGAGAGAGAGAGAGAGAGAGAGAGAGAGAAGACTTATGCTACCTAACTGTGATTTCTCACTGTGCCATTTCACATCTAAGTTTTTAGTTTTTCCACACTGGTACCATGCCTACCAGGGACGCGGGTGGCGCTGTGGGTTAAAGCCTCAGCGCCTAGGGCTTGCTGATCGAAAGGTTGGCGGTTCGAATCCCCGTGGCGGGGTGCGCTCCTGTTGCTCGGTCCCAGCGCCTGCCAACCTAGCAGTTCGAAAGCACCCCCGGGTGCAAGTAGATAAATAGGGACCGCTTACTGGCGGGAAGGTAAACGGCGTTTCCGTGTGCTGCGCTGGCTCGCCAGATGCAGCTTTGTCACGCTGGCCACGTGACCTGGAAGTGTCTCCAGACAGCGCTGGCCCCGGCCTCTTAAGTGAGATGGGCACACAACCCTAGAGTCTGTCAAGACTGGCCCGTATGGGCAGGGGTACCTTTACCTTACCATGCCTACCAAGCACAAATCTGAGCAGTTTTTCACTTGACAATACTTTCTAAGCACAAGTTTTCTCCATACCTCACTCCATTCCCAGGGGAAATGGTTTCTTTACCTCTAAATCGGAGCAAACATCAACCCGTGAAAAACCTGAATTTTTATTTGTTCCGATTGAGCACTAAAGAGTGGTTTTCCCTGGAGGAAAGCAGTGACACAAGAGGAAATGTGAACAAGCCTTTCCCTTGGTATGTGTGGCCAACTAAAGGAGCTGAATCAGAATTTGGTGAACGCTGCATTTAGAATGCTAGCATTTCATTTGTTTTTAGCTCATGTGCTCCATAAGGCATTGCTGTTTATAAAGAGCTCTGCCTCTAACGGAGCCCTCAACTCAGCTGTGGTTTTTTGTTCTTTTTTAAAGGTTGGAATATTATGGTAATCTTGATCTGCGAATAAACTTGCTGTGTTGCCAGTAGGTGTTTTTGCAAGCTGATCGAAGGCCATATATAACAGGTTTTATTGAATTTCACAGCTGCATACCGGAGCATCGTTTAAACAAGACAGTGTGCACTTTTCAGAATAAAGCGTGCGCTGCAAACGGAAGAGAAGGAAACCATATAAACAAGGCAATAAGCTCTAACGCCAACATAAAGGGAAGAGAAGGAGGAAAGGGATCCTTCTAATGGTTGGTGATTTCTATAGAGTGCGTTGGTATCATTTTATGGGCAGCTTCTTTCTGGAAAAGAAATAAAATTGAAGTACAAGTTTGAGAAAAGTCTATTGACAGATGGGAAAATTTGGCAACATTAATTTAGCTAAGATTTCAACTGACTTCCTCATTGCTTTCAACAGGAATTTAGCTACAATTTCATTTGCTTGGCTCACTCCAAAGTTTGGGTTAAAGGTTAAAGTCTGGTTTCCAGCACAGTGTTCCGTTGAGCCAGAAGCGGTTTAGACATGCTGGCCACATGACCCGGAAAGCTGTCTGTGGACAAACACTGGCTCCCTCGGCCTGAAAGTGAGATGAGCGCTGTAACCCCATAGTCACCTTTGACTGGACTTAACAATCCAGGGGTCCTTTACGATTACCCTTAGGGAAGGATGCAAGGACAGCATGGTGACACGTCATATCCCTGGGAAGCACAATGGTGCTAATATAAGCCCAGAAGGTCTCTAGTCCTATGGCCATGTCCTTTTGAGTGGTGCTCCTTGAACAAGCTGGACCATAAAGAACGCTGATTGCCGAAGAATTGATGCTTTTGAATTATGGTGCTGGAGGAGACTCTTGAGAGTCCCATGGACTGCAAGAAGATCAAACGTATCCATTCTTAAGGAAATCAGCCCTGAGTGCTCATTGGAAGGACAGATCGTGAAGCTGAGGCTCTAATACTTTGGCCACCTCATGAGAAGAGAAGACTCCCTGGAAAAGACCCTGATGTTGGGAAAGATTGAGGGCACAAGAAGAAGGGGACGACAGAGGACGAGATGGTTGGACAGCGTTCTCGAAGCTACAAACATGAGTCTGACCAAACTGCGGGAGGCAGTGGAAGACAGGAGTGCCTGGCGTGCTCTCGTCCATGGGGTCACGAAGAGTCGGTCACGACTAAACGACTAAACAACAACAACAACAACAAGGCTCCTATGATGTAAGTAATGGGCCCCGCCTGCTAGCCTGCTCCCTAAAATATCACATATTTTGTTATGCAAAATTGGCTTTAGATACCTATTAGGTCCATAAATTACCATGTGGCATATATTCAACTCAAAAAAGCTGCGACAATTTGTTGTTGACAAAGGACAGCTGGACATATAAAGGGCCCCATTACCTTCAGTAGTTTAGGGCCTCCTCAAACATAAATCCGGCCCTGATGATGTGGTGTGTGTTGTTATCCATTAAACATGTGAAAATGCATATATGGACTTTAAGCAGCTTCATCTGCCTCGGTGGGGATTTTTACAGCACTTTTAGAAAGGATAGCGCATCTTCCTGAAGAAGAGAATCCAAAAGCATAAGAGTGAGCCGTATAAAAAAAGACAACACGCACCCCTCCCACCCCATTCGTTCAGCACATTCATGCATAATGCAGGTTTAATAACATATTTGTCCTTAATTTAATGCTGCTGAGTACCCATCATGTTCCGTTGCTCACTCTAAGAAGTGATAGAATTATAAATGCTGTTATGAATATTGTCCTTACAGCATTTCCTTTCTGTTAGCAGACTCTGATGCAAAATGCATGGAGAGAGAAAAATCACAGTACAAGGGTAACTTGGCATTTTTTAACCAGTCATCAACAACTTGAACTTAGAATATGCCTACACACACACACACACACACACACACACACACTCCCCTTAATTGTTATGTACAGTATTTTGGGTGCATGTGCATATAGTATCGTTAAGGGGAGGAATGCAATTGGAAATGAATTTAATTACAAAGCCAATTTGCTTCAGTGGCATGAAAAATTAATCATATGTAACTTTAAAATATACGTCTGCTCCTCCAAGTCCCAAGGCAGTACAGTGTCGAAAACCATGAAGCTGGCTGCTTCTATCCCCATGAGGGAGCATCTCCAGAAAACTTCCTAGAGCACTTAGTGCTCTAAGCAATATGAAATGTTTACGGAGATGTCATTAAGAGTGTTTCTTTCAGAGGGATGCATTATGAACAATTAATGGCGGGGAGAGACTGGGAGCGTGAGTGCAGCGCCGCTTGGAAACTCCACGGGAAACAGGCAAGCAGGAGGAGGGATAGGCGAAATCATGAATCAGGGACGCTCTCAATACAGCACAGAGTTAAAAAGAAAACACTACTTTCTAGTGGCGTTGTGTCTTATATTGGTACCTGGGGCGTGCCCATGGGCGCAGACTGTGAACGATGCGCTGGGTGAAGATGAAGGACAGCCTACTTTAAGATTGGTGTCTAAACTTTTTGAACTCAAGGGCCACATTGGCAAGACCCTCCAAGTGTCCCTATTTTCCAAGGACAGTCCCAGATTTAAAGAAGCTGTCCAGGTTTCTGATTTGAACCCGCAATGTCCCACTTTTCCTTAGGACATCCCTATTTCTTTTTGAGGGTATGGTAGATGTGTTAGTATTCCATTCCCCCGCTGTGCAAATATGTGGGATTGTTTTATCACGTCTGTGTATTTACATTCCAGCACTGATTGTTGGAGTCACGGGAGCGGAAGTTTGTTTTTACACCAGGCTTCCTCAACCTCGGCCCTCCAGATATTTTGAGGCTACAATTCCCATCATCTTTGACCACTGGTCCTGCTAGCTAGGGATCATGGGAGCCAAAAACATCTGGAGGGCCGAGGTGGAGGAAACCTGTTTTACACTGTTCTGCTCTGCATTGCTTTTGCAGTTCTCTTTTCTCTGAGAGTAAGAAGGAGAGGAGCCATGTTTTCCCTTGTCTGATTTGTATATAATAAAGTTAGCTTAGTACTCACACCTCCAGCCTAGCTTTGCTGTTATTGACTCTGCTTAATCAACGTGTGCTCATGTCCAAAAGGCATGAGTCACGGAAGCACGTCAGGGAAGAAGACTGGTGAATCTCCCGAGCGGCATACAAAAGCGAGAGACGGGCCGGCACGTATATGTCATTTGCCTGGGGGCCTGTCCTGCCTCCCCCCAACCCACCCCCCCCGACAAGACATCCCTATTTTCATTGGAGAAAGGTTGGAGGGTATGGAGTTATGCGACCCCCGAGCCAAGGAGATCAGTAACTATACAGGCAGCTCTGCATAGGGAAGCTTTTTTCATGTTCATGTTTTGTTGTGTTTTTATACGTTTTAGCTTTTCAGAGTGGCTGCAACAAACCAGTCAGATGGGCAGGGTATAAATACAGTGGTACCTCGGGTTAAGAACTTAATTCGTTCCAGAGGTCCGTTCTTAACTTGAAACTGTTCTTAACCTGAAGCACCACTTTAGCTAATGGGGCCTCCCGCTGCTGCCGCGCTGCCATTGTGTGATTCAGGTTACAGACGCTTCAGGTTACAGACTCAGCTAACCCAGAAATATTACCTCGGGTTAAGAGCTTTGTTTCAGGATGAGAACAGAAATCGGGGGGCCACCAGGTGGCGCGTTGGAAGATGGCCGACAATAACATCTCTCTGACCCATATGAGGTACTAAGGGGCTGCTATGGGAAGTATGCAGCCTTCCTAAACTCCCCCAGGATGTGAGGGAGTACTGTCCTGCCAGCGGTGTTCACAATGCACCCCCTGAAACGAGTGATGGGGGTGCTGAACACTTGGCACAGGCCCTCGGTGAAGTCAGATCTTCCTGACGCCGATTCCAATTAGCACGTGCTGGTTGCTGCAGCTTGGAATTATAATTGGAAACATACGTTTGGAAATGAAGCTGAAAGCACATACATCAAGTAAGGCTCGAATGATAAGACTGCTGATTAATGGATCTTTGCGACCAGGAGTGACGGACGGATAAGTAAATCTTCTGATGAATTACCATAAGGAGACAGTATGTTTGGAACGAAGGGGGGGTGGAGGAAAAAACTCTTTTTTTCTCTGCATGATGTGACATTAATAACCCTTCACCCCAGATAGAAACAAGATCGTCGCGTTTCTGTGAATCACAGGCAGGATTTTAAGAACTATGTGGGACAGAGTATAACAGGAAAGAAGACTGGAGAACGGTGAGAAAAGAGGAAAATTTTTATGACAGTTAAAAAATGGCGTCTCGCCATGACAGGTTTGCCGGAGGAAGAAGGACTGGGGGAGGAGAATCAGGATTGTTTGAATGAGAAGGAGTGCTGGAATGTAAGTTTGACCTGACAGAACCCCCAGACTCATTTGATTTATTTGGTAAACCTGAGAAAAATAAAGGACAGATCGGAGATTAAATTTGTTTATGGAAGCGTTGTACAGAGGCTGTCCCAGATCGATATGATTTTTGAAAGAGTACAAAATCCACATAGAATGCCAGCTTTTAACCTGCTTGTGAAAATTATCAGAGATCGCAAAGAAAGGAATTTATGATAACAACAAGAAGAGAAAGGAAGTAATAAAGGACTATCCGGATCAAACTGGACAGAACTGTCTAATTAATGCAGTAAGATAAGTGATGCTGTTTTGGACTCGAGCTGAGCTTGATGTATGGGTACCCCCAACAAAATTTAAAATTTGGCTGTATAATTTGGAATCAATGTGATAATGTGATGTGATTGGCCTGTTAATAATTTTTTTTTTTTTTTTTTAAAAAGAGAGAACAGAAATCGTGCAGCGGTGGCGCAGCGGCAGCAGACCCCATTAGCTAAAGAGGTTAAGAACATTTTCAGGTTAAGAACAAACCTCCAGAACAAATTAAGTTCTTAACCCAAGGTACCACTGTATTAATACATAAAAGGTTTTTGACAGCTCTTGTCTCACAGAGTCTGGTGAAGGGCAAATGAGAAGGTTGAATCAGTCCTAGGGATGGGTTTGCACATTTGTAATTACAAGACATCAGTGCCAAGTGGTGACTTTACAGGTGTGAAACAGCTCTGCCAAATCAAACATCACATGCAGAAATATAATATTACCTCAAACATAATGCCTTCAGCTGGTGATAAATCATGGACTTGTACAACTGTGTATAAAATGCAACTGAGTCTGAAATCAGCCCTAAGCTTTTTAAATGTTTAATGTTTTATTTTATATATATATATATGTTGGAAGCTGCCTAGTGTGGCTGTGGCAATCCAGTCGGATGGGCGGGGAGTAGTAGTAGTAGTAGTAGTAATAATAATAATAATAAAAGGTAATGGTAAAGGTACCCCTGACCATTAGGTCCAGTCGTGGATGACTCTGGGGTTGCGGCGCTCATTTCGCTCTCTAGGCCGAGGGAGCCGGCGTTTGTCTGCAGACATCTTCCGAGTCATGTAGCCAGCATGACTAAGCCGCTTCTAGCAAACCAGAGCAGCGCACGGAAATGCCGTTTACCCTTCCCGCCAGAGTGGTACCTATTTATCTACTTGCACTTGACATGCTTTCGAACTGCTAGGTGAGCAGGAGCTGGGACCGAGCAACGGGAGCTCACCCCATCGCAGGGATTCGAACCGCCAACCTTCTGATCGGCAAGCCCTAGGCTCTGTGGTTTAGACCACAGCTCCACCCACGTCCCTCATAATAATATAGGACATCCCTATTTTCACCAGAGAAATGTTGGAGAGTAAACCAGCTATGCCTTTCCACTACAAGCAATGTTTATTCATTTTGTATTCCCAGCATTCGGAGGAGTTATTCCCTTGGAGAATTGGATCTGCTTGCAGAGTCTGTGTAATGCCTGATCCTATCAGTGGCAAGTGTCACTAATTATTAACTGTTAATAGTGAAGAAACAACTCCAGTAGACAATAGGCTTTCTGTTCACACTGTTAATGGTGTGAAGAACTCATTTCTCCCGTAAAATGTCACTTCTGCAGTGGAGTGAGATTACACTCATGAAAACAGAATAAATATAGTTAGTGTCACTCTTTTCCCCTGGATAATTTTTGAGTCACTCAGTAAAGAATAAAGTGAGCGGGGGGTGGGGGGGTGGCAGCATTTGACAACCAGAAAATCCTCCTTAATGAAACTTGCTAGCTGGTTTTAGTGTGAGTAGCTGCTAACGTCCAAAGGACTGGAATCTTCTGGGAATTTTCATTGCTGCATACTCATGAGGGATGATACACCAATAATCTAGGGACTGGAAAAATGCTCTGTAAAGGTATTCCAAAAAAAATGTCAAAGATACCTTCAACAAACCTCAAAAACCTGTCAAACTAAGGTCTGATATCAAGTCATTTGAATTTGATTCTTCCATTCCAGCATATTTCTTTTAAGAATTGGCTTATCCTGCTCACTTATTTTTTATACCTTCCACCACGTATACGTTAGTGGTCAGTAATTACTCCTTATCTCTAAATCAGCTGTTATCAATGATTTGGTATGCAGGAGGAAGAAGCAATGAAAGTATACTGTATTTTGGATGTGTGTTACAGTAATGTGTTAAAAAGTAAATAGCAATCTTTTGAAAGCAGAGACTTTGTAAATGATTTCTGCCTCCGGGCAACAGTAGCTTACATACTGACAATCTACTGCATGCGAATTTTATACTCTTATTTACTTCACTCTTAAAGGAGGGAAGTAGTGTTGCCGTAGCAACTGTCACATCAAACAGAATTTGGATAGGGGACACACACACACACACACACACACACACACACACACACACACTTCTTAAAGTAAAAGCACAAGGCAATACATAAAGTGTGCTTTCCAACTTCTCCTCATGAACTGTGGGCTGGGACAGATTCCAAGATATACTGAAGTTAAATGAAGCTGCAACGTTTTCACTTCTGCCCTCCCTTCCAACCTGCACCCCACGGTTGCAACCCCAGACTCAGTAGATCAGACAAAAACAAAGGGAAGCTAACAATTTAACTATTGGCTAAACCAGGGGTAGAGGGACGCGGGGGGCACTGTGGGTTAAACCACAAAGCCTAGGACTTGCCAATCAGAAGGCCGGCGGTTCAAATCCCTGCGACGGGGTGAGCTTTTGTCTGGTCCCTGCTCCTGCCAACCTAGCAGTTCAAAAGCATGTCAAGTGCAAGTAGATAAATAGGTACCGCTCCGGCGGGAAGGTAAACGGCGTTTCCGTGTGTTGCTCTGGTTCGCTAGAAGTGGCTTAGTCATGCTGGCCACATGACCTGGAAGCTGTACTCCGGCTCCCTCGGCCAATAAAGCGAGATGAGCGGCGCAACCCCAGAGTTGGTCACGACTGGACCTAATGGTCAGGGGTCCCTTTACCTTTTAAGCCAGGGGTGGGGAACCTGCAGATCTCTGGATGTTGCTGGATGCAATCATGGCTAATGGTCAGGGATTATGAGGGTGCAGCCCAGTAAAATCTTGAAATGCTTGAATGCCTCGCACCCACAACTAACCTAGTGCCCTCTTGAATCACAGCCACTGTCAGCAGGCTGATGCTAAGAGCTTTTTCAGCTATAACACCCGACAGCAACAATAATAATATTTTTGATTATTTGTACCTTGCCCTATGTGGCGTTTGCCTGCTAGGAGGGTCATAAGGAAAGGGTTAAAATGAGTGTGATGTGATTGGCCAGTGGAAACTGATAGGAGGAGTTAGGGTTAGAGGGGGAGTTGTGTGAAAGTCAGTTGGGAGTTGGAGAAGGAAGAGGGAGGATAATAGTCTGTGGGTTGGTCGAGTTGTGTGGTGAGAGAGTGAGAGGAATCGATAGGTGGAGTCAGATAGTTAGTTGGGATAATCAGTTTGAAGTTGTTAGGAACGAATAGGACAGTTAAGGAACTAAAATTAAGAAACTGCCAAGAAAAATTAACTGAAACCATAAGCTTGTTCATGCCTATAAAATAAACTTGATTATTTATTAATGATACCAACTGACTGGACTCCATGTGTACCCGTGAGGAGAAACAAGTTGGTGGCAATGAAAAAAACAATCACAGTGGTGGCACAGGGTCAATAGACCGCCAAACGTCCGGGGGCCCTGTGTGATCACCACACCCATCTGACTGGGTTGCCCCAGCCACTCTGGGTGGCTTCCAACGTATATAAAAGCATAATACAACATTAAACATTTTAAAAAGGTTCCCTATACAGGGCTGTCTTCAGATGACTTCTAAAGGTTCTATACTTACTTATCACCTTGGCATCTGATGGGAGGGTGTTCCACAGGGAGGGCGCCACTGTCGAGAAGGCCCTCTACCAGGTTCCCTGTAACTTCACTTCTCACAGTGAGGGAACCACCAGAAGGCCTTTGGTGCTGGACCTCACTGTCCGGGCTGAATGATGCGGGTAGAGATGCTCCTTCAGGCATACACCAATTTATCAACAATGCAGGAATAATATCACTTATTTGTTTGTTTGTGAACACCAGTATAACTTCATGGCAAGGTACTTTGATGAAAGAAGACCTTTATCAACTGGAGTGCCATCTATTCAAGTAATAAATGGGTAGCTACGACTCCAGGCAATTACTCACACAATGACTTCCATCATTTTCTTCTCATTTATAGGCTGTCTTCATAAGGGCATTTGTCACTAAAATTAACTGGCTGCCTTTTAAAATTCCGTACTCCTCCCCAAAGGATGCCCCGCTATTTAAATGCTCACGGTAGGGCATTCTAATTTTAACTAAGTGTGAAGATACTAAATGATTTGCTAGCTGATTGGTGCAATTAATTGATGGACTCAATTGATTGTTTTCATGTTGCTCTTTAACCAGGTCTAACTTGCAACTGTCACCCTTTTGTCTAATGATTAGGAAACTGATGTAAACAATCTGTGCATTTCCCTCAGTGCAAGCAGATGCTACCCCAGTTTGAAACTTCTCACTAAGTCGACCTCCTGTCATTGACTCCTCTGTTGGTGATGGTCAGAAGTCAGCGCAATATGAGGAAGCAAAGCACATATGCAAGATGCAAAAAAGCCAGCATAAATAGCTGGGGAGCAGAAGGCATAATTGGGACGCGGGTGGCGCTGTGGGTTAAAACCTCAGTGCCTAGGGCTTGCTGATTGAAAGGTCGGCGGTTCGAATCCCCGCGGCGGGGTGCGCTCCCGTCGCTCGGTCCCAGCGCCTGCCAACCTAGCAGTTGGAAAGCACCCCCGGGTGCAAGTAGATAAATAGGGACCGCTTACCAGCGGGAAGGTAAACGGCGTTCCATGTGCTGCGCTGGCTTGCCAGATGCAGCTTGTCATGCTGGCCACGTGACCCGGAAGTGTCTGCGGACAGCGCTGGCTCCCGGCCTATAGAGTGAGATGAGCGCACAACCCTAGAGTCTGGCAAGACTGGCCCGTACGGGCAGGGGTACCTTTACCTTTTACATTGACCCGTTCACCTTTTCTGTTTGCGACTATGTTAGAAGATATTGGCTAATATCTTGGGTTACCTTGGGTTAAGAACTTAATTCGTTCCGGAGGTCCGTTCTTAACCTGAAACTGTTCTTAACCTGAAGCACCACTTTAGCTAATGGGGCCTCCTGCTGCCGCTTCACCGCCACTGCACGATTTCTGTTCTCATCCTGAAGCAAAGTTCTTAACCTGAGGTAATATTTCTGGGTTAGCAGAGTCTGTAACCTGAAGCGTATGTAACCTGAGGTACTACTGTAGTTGTTTATTTCCTTGACATCTGATGGGAGGGGGTTCCACAGGGAGGGTGCCACTACCGAGAGGGCCCTCTGCCTGGTTCCTTGTAACCTCACTTCTCGCAGTGAGGGAACCACCAGAAGGCCCAAGGAGCTGGACCTCAGTGTCCGGGCTGAACGATGGGGGTGGAGACGCTCCTTCAGGTATACATTGATATTCCCTCAAAACATTTCCATTCTCTCTACCCCATGCACTCATCCAATTTCAGCCCCAGTCTATTAAATAAAGTCCTTCATAGCTTCAGTTGCATTCTTGTCTCCAGTGGTGGCTGGTGCCCATAGGAACTGGTGGGGTGGAAGGCGAGGAGCCCAAATAATAAGTGGCCTACAATAGGTAATGAACATGTGGTTCCCAGGTGGTCTTCACTGACCAGACCCAGACATATGGACTCATCTGCTGTCTGACCATATCCTGGGACATTTCAGTAATCTAACTGGGAGGTTACCAAAGCATGAATCAGTATGGTCAAGCTATCCCCTAGAGCAGGTATGGCCAAACTTGGCTCTCCAACTGTTTTGGGACTACAACTCCCATCATGCCTAGCTAACAGGTTAGGGATGATGGGAATTGTAGTCCCCAAACAGCTGGAGGGCCATGTTTGGCCATGCCTGCCGCAGAGCATACTAAAATGCCTTTGTTGTTTTAGATTGAACTCCCTTCGGGGTAGAATTCTTACTTTGATTATGTACAGCACCATGTTGTTAATAATAATAATAATAATAATAATAATAATAATAATAATAATAATAATATGTGGCCTGCAAAAATAAATACCATAAATAAATTAATAAAATAACAATACCCAATATGAGTTGGGATAAAGAAAAAGATATATATCTGCTATCAACAAAAAAAGCTACTTTTTAACAAATAATGCTACTTTCCTTATGAAATTGACTTTTTATCATCAATGGTCCTGAACTTTTTAAAGCATTAATTTCAGTTGTTAGACTGCATGTAATCATCTACGTAGTTATTTAGCAGGTGTATCAGTGGGCTTTGATCTTTGTGTAATGCTTCGCCCAACAAACAAAGGCAAAGGGAAATTGGATTGTGGTCTTTTAATAGATCAAAATACACTGTTCGTCTTGGAGTTGTTAGAGCCACTACATGTAATCAAAAAATAAGAGATTAAAAGCAGTGAAAGAGATGTTACTGTATAAGAACACCTCGGGAGTCTTGATGCTTGAATTCCTTTAATCAGAATTCATAGAAAGTTACTGGAGGGAGAAAAGAGCATTAATCAGCATGGTGGAAGACACAGAAGTTTACTCCCAGTTAGTGGCAGGGATAGCAACCTGTTTAAGGTCCTGCCCACAGAGGAAAACAGGTATTTTTACTGTGAATTAAATGAGCTTTGAGGCTCTCACGTTGTGAAGCAAGTGTGTTTGGGTCCTTTGAAATATCACCTTTTAAGAGCTAGAGAGAGCCCATTTCAGTGTGATAGTGTCCTCAGCCAGAAGATTTCGGAATGGAGCCAAGATCTTTGTTCTTGGCAAATGTGCCTTGCGGTGATATCTACCCCGAATCAATGGGCCCGATTCCATATGACTTTAGAACTAACTAAGCATCCTTTAAGATCTTTTAGCCTGCTTGAATTCCAAGGGTATGTGATATCTTACAGTATTGCCAGACGGGATACGAAATTCAATGAAATCAACGGGAAACAGAACTATGAATAAAGTTCTCTCCCATCAGTTCTTCCTTCTGATCCTTTATGTCCACATATCAACAACAAAAATGGTAGCACTTTATTTCAATACTTTCAAAGCTCCCACAACAGTATACAGAAGATCTGACTGCAGTCCCAAGGCTCTTTTTGTTCCTCAGAGACCTGCAATGTTAGGAAACCGAAAAAAACAACATTGCTCATCCCTTTACCTGAGAGGTGCTAAACTATTCATTTTAACAGTTGCACAGACCCAGGCTGGATGGAGACACATCAAGGAAGGGATTCAGTTAAACGTGTTGTAAACTTTGTACAGGGAAGTTCCATTGCGTGTCGAGGTCCCCAGGGCCACCCCAATAACTCACGCATCACACCAAAATTTTTGTTTAAGGTTTTTGGCATAACTTTGGCCACAACTTTAATAAAATACAAACATGTGAGTGGTTGCTTAGGCATTGGTTGCAACTATCTGCCCCCACTGTGGGGGACAGACTGACATTCCGCACGCCTGCGAAAGTCAGTAAAGGGGAATACACTTGGGGCTAGCGGCGGAGCAGGGAACCTGCCCTCAGCCCACCCCAAATGCAGCCAGGAGCTCTTGCAGTGGCCCAAGCCCCCTTGACAGGGTGGACAAGCAATAGTTAGCCCCTGATTCCTTTAACGGAATCCCTTGCAGCAGCAGCATTAGAGGGGCAGGCACAGCCAATCCATGCCCCTCAACCAACCAAACCATAAACCAATGCCTAACTGCAACCTTACAAGTTGTGACGAGTTGCTATGCAGTAGGCAAAAACCAAATGGCCCCAGCCAATCAGCCAGATGGACAAAATTCCTACCGGGCCCCTGCCCCAAGAGCAGACGACCCCATGACAGGCATAGCAAGGTCAAAGTGAACAACCCTAATTCTAGGGAGGAAGGGGGACGGGCAATCCGATGCACGGGCGAAAAGAGGAAGCCCTAGCCTCGTGCAAGGAGTTTTAGCATTTCTGGCTGTCAATCAACAAATGGCAACATTAACTTCTTCCCAACAACAAGGGAAGCTCCAATCGCATCAGTGGCCAACGGTCAGTTAACCCGCCCCACAACTATGGAGTGTCCTGGTGGCCCCCACCGCAACACGTGCTCTCCATGAAGGAGAACATGCTTTGGCAAAAAACAGGACTCCACAGCGCATATAACACATATAAAGCACTTTATCTTTACAAATGTAGCTGAGTCCCCAGTGTAGATTTCTACCTGTGTAGATTTCTTGCACTGCTTTTTGTTTTAAAAAAGGGATGGTGAACTTCTGGCTCCTCTGGACATTGCTGGACTGCAACTGCCATCATTCCTGATAATTGGCCAATTGCTGGTTGGTGCTGATGGAAGTTGGAGGCCATAGGCCTCATCATATTCTCAAGGTACCTAGAAAAAGGTTGAGCGTGACTCCCTTCTCCCTCAGCTTAATTCCCTGTTGTCAGCAGTGGAAGGACTGGATGGAAAGATTGCTGAAAATATCCTCTTTCGGTCCAGCACGAGAGTGGCAGCATTTCAACTGCTTCTCATCTGCAGAGCCACCTAGACAGTTTTAATGGGCTGTCACTCAAACCATGATGAAGTGGAGCAACAAGATCGAAATTTAAGTAAATGACCACTGACATTTGCTGAGATAGCAGCCCAAAGCCTAATATGATTGGCCATAGTACAATGGGCAAGGGGGGTAATTTTTAAAACACAAGGTTATTTCCAGGTTACCTGCCCTTTTTGTTTACTTCAGTTAGATAGCAACCATTCTCATGAAACCCTCGAAGGAAATAATAATAATAATAATAATAATAATAATAATAATAATAATAATAATAGAAGAAGAAGAGTTTGGATTTGATATCCTGCCTTTCACTCCCTTTAAGGAGTCTCAAAGCGGCTAACATTCTCCTTTCCCTTCCTTCCCCACAACCAACACTCTGTGAGGTCAGTGGGGCTGAGAGACTTCAGAGAAGTGTGACTGGCCCAAGGTCACCCAGCAGCTGCATGTGGAGGAGTGGAGACGCGAACCCAGTTCCCCAGATTACGAGTCTACCGCTCTTAACCACTACACCACACTGGCGTAGTGTGGCGTAGTGTATAATAATAATAATAATAATAATAATAATAATAATAATAATAATATTGTGCAGTTTCTGGGCACAATTCAAGGTCCTGGTAAACACCTTTACTCTGTAATCCTGTAGCCATTTACTTGTAAGTCAACCTCACTGAATCAATAGGACTTACTCCAAGTAGCTATGTACAGTGGTGCCTCACAAGACGAAAAGAATCCGTTCCGCGATTCTTTTTGTCTAGCGGTTTTTTCGTCTAGCGAAGCAACCCCATTAGCGGCTAAGCGGATTAGCGCTATTAGCGATTTAGCGGCTTAGCGGCTATTAAAAGGCTATTAACGGCTTAGTGGCTTTGAAAAGGGGGGGGAGTGGGGGGGAAAGGGCGAGACTCGCAAGACGTTTTCGTCTTGCGAAGCAAGCCCATAGGGAAATTCGTCTTGCGAAGCGCCTCCGAAACGGAAACCCTTTCGTCTAGCGGGTTTTCCATCTTGCGAGGCATTCGTCTTGCGGGGCACCACTGTATAGGCTAGCACTGATTTCAGACCATGGTTTTAAAGGCATGCCTCTGCCCCTTACAGACCCTCCAAATGTCACTATTTTCCAGAGACATTGCCGGACTTACAGAAGCTCTCCCCATTTCTGATTTGATTTTGGACCGTCCCGCTTTTCCCCAGGACGACCTTTTTCCCCAGGACGACCAAGGAGATAAGTAACTATACAACTTTTAGAAGACATCTGAAGGCAGCCCTGTATAGTTAATGTTTGTGTGTGTGTGTGTGTGTGTGTGTGTGTAATGCGTATGGGGTTGCTCGTGCGTAAGCTGCTGCCTCTCCAGGCTAAATTGCCTTGTTAAACCTTTCTGACTGGACAGCCCTTCTCTCCGTGGCTGCCTCAGTCGCTAGCAGAATCCGTCAGTGGGCATTTCTTAAACCTCTTCCAACATAAAAGTTGTTTGACGCCCAGTCTCCTCAGACTCTCACTGCGCGGAAGTCTTCTGCGCAGGGAGGGCGTGGGTAGCGGAGGACCTGTGCTCTCCCCGCTGGTGTCCAGTGAAGAGTCCTGGAGCCCTCCCGTGGATTCCCCCATCTGCCCCCCTTTATCCCTGGTGTTGTGCTGATTTGCTTCCCCCTCTACTGAGCTGCCTCTCTCCCTGCTGGGCCCTTCTCCAGCATCATCTGAGAGCCTTCTCTTCGCCTCTAGCTCCGATGTCAGTTCCCTGACAATATGTGTATATATATGTGTGTGTGTGTGTGTGTGTGTGTGTGTGTATGAAGGACGCAGGTGGTGCTGTGGTCTAAACCACAGAGCCTAGGGCTTGCCAATCAGAAGGTTGGCGGTTCGAATCCCCACTATGGGGTGAGCTCCCTTTGCTCAGTCCCTGCTCCTGCCAACCTAGCAGTTCGAAAGCACATCAAAGTGCAAATAGATAAATAGGTACCGCTCCGGCGGGAAGGAAAAACGGTGTTTCCGTGTGTTGCTCTGGTTCACCAGAAGCAGCTTAGTCATGCTGGCCACATGACCCGGAAGCTGTACACCGGCTCCCTCGGCCAGTAAAGCGAGATGAGCACTGCAACCCCAGAGTCGTTCCCAACTGGACCTAACGGTCAGGGGTCCCTTTACCTTTACCTTTATATATATTAGAAACCAATCAGTGTGGCTGGGGCAACCCAGTCAGATGAGCAGGGTATTAATAATGTAATAAGGGTGGCGCTGTGGTCTAAACCGTGGATCCTCTTGGGCTTGCTGATCAGAAGGTCAGCGGTTCGAATCCGCATGATGGAGTGAGCTCCCATTGCTATATCCCAGCTGCTGCCAACCTAGCAGTTCAAAAGCATGCCAGTACAAGTAGATAAATGGGTGCCGCTGCAGCGGGAAGGTAAACGGCGTTTCCGTGCACTCTGGCTTCCGTCACGGTGTTCTGTTGCGCCAGAAGCGGTTTAGTCATGCTGGCCACATGACCCGGAAAGTTGTCTGTGGACAAACGCTGGCTCCCTTGGCCTGAAAGCGAGATGAGTGCTGCACCCCATAGTCACCTTTGACTGGACTTAACCGTCCAGGGGTCCTTTACTTTTTACAACAACAACAACAACAACAACAACAACAACAACAACAACAACAATGGAATAGGATGTCTCTATTTTTATCGGAGAAATGTTGGAGGATATGCCTTCAATATGTATCTGGCCATTCTGCAAGATCATCAGTTCAGACCCTCTTGTATATGCCTTTGCGTTCTGAAGCATAGTGGTTGTAGATGCATGAAATTATTATTATTATTATTATTATTATTATTATTATTATTATTATTATTACTATTATTATTTATACCCCGCCCCTCTAGCTGGGTTTCCCCAGCCACTCTGGGTGGCTTCCAACAAAATATTAAAATACAATAACCTATTAAACATTAAAAGCTTCCCTAAACAGGGCTGCCTTCAGATGTCTTCTAAAAGTTTGGTAGTTATTTTTCTCTTTGACATCTGGTGGGAGGGTGTTCCACAGGGCGGGTGCCACTACCGAGAAGGCCCTCTGCCTCGTTCCCTGTAACTTGGCATGAAAGGGTGCTCCCCATTGTGGCATCCAGGATACGAACTTCTCTGCCCTGGGAGATCAGCTTGGTATCTTCTTTGGCATTGGTTCATTGCTGCCTGAAGGCATTCCTTTTCTAGAGGGTTGAATAATGTAAGAAGATCCATGTTGGTTCTTCTCATGCAGAATACAATTCTCACAGTGACCAACCAGATGTCCCTGTGAAGCCTCTCCCCGCATTGGGGATCTGTGAGATTGGAGTGACCCAAGATTTGCAGTTATGGAAAATAAAGTCATTTTTATTTCATTTGTAAATAACTAATCACATATATAACTTGGCATTATTGTACATGTTGTGCAAAGTGTGAGGAAGCATCTATAACTTCCATTTAATTAAACAACTGGACTAAAATAAATGTTTAATTTTGGCTCAATTGTGTTTAAAGTTTCGGGAAAACAAACACCAAACTTTTGAAGCAATATTTTCAGAGTGTGCTCCAGTGGTATGCACACAAGACAGCGAGACAGAAATCTGACAATGAATTCCTATCTTGTTCTCGGAAAGGAGCTCACTTGGCTAAACAAACAGATGAACAAACAGCGAAGTGGTTTGAAGATATCCCTTGCAGCCTTTGAACTGTCATCTTTACCTCTCTACAAAGATCCTAGAATGTTTTGCAGGGAGGCAAGAGGAAATATATTGACAGGGAACCTGTACAATATATTTTGGTAACTTGCAGGGGAAATGTTTCAGGCACAACACCCGCTGGTTAGCCGGCAAACTGTGCAGATAGAGGTTTGATCTGACTGGCCGAAACTTGTCATATTTCTTAACTCTGGTTGTCAGATGTCACAGCAAATACTTAAATAAGTGAAAGGTGTTAGCACTGAGCTCGATGGTTGCATGAAACACAAGACCTTATATATACTGCGGCCTAGTTCTCACCAAGGTGGGAAGCCTGTGTTTGGAGTACAAGACTGTGGGGAGGGGTCTCAGCTGATGGAACACCCCCTACCGGAAAAAAAGGATATTCACAAATTGAAAATGTGCACATCAGGGAAAAGACTAGGTCAGAATGCTTCCCCCTGACATTCAGTTTTCGACATGAAGGGATTACAAGCCATCCCATGCTCTAAGATTAGTGGGAAGGTCCCTGTTTATGATTACATCAGTATCACTAGGGATACTATAGCAACATGGAGCCATAGCTGTCAACCGTCCCTTATTTGGTGGAAAACTCCCTTATCCCAGCGCCATTTCCCGCTGCTGTCCCTTATTGATGATGTCCCTTAAATTTCCCGGGTTTCAAAGGAAGCAGCTCCTCTCCCTCCCTCCCTGCCGGCCAGGGAGGAGGGAGGCTCCAATTGTGTTGATTGGCTGCGTTGCTCACCCAATAAGGAGTCTAAGAACGACTGGGGGGTGGAGCTTTGCATGCCTTGTGCCAATCAAATCAGCCGTGTTGCCTGGGGACTCGCCTTTGCTCAGCGCTTCCCAGCGGAGAGGTGACGGTGGTTTTCCTTGCTGCATCCCCTTTCCTGGGTTGCTGCGCTGTGGGAACCACCGCTTGAGGCTTCGTTTGGCTGCTGGCTGGGCTTTCTGCCTTTGGCTTGGAAGGGCTCAGAAGTTGAACATACCTGTGCTTGGAAAATCCCTTACTTTGGCTGCTGATCCCTTATTTTCGAGGCTGCTGGTCCCTTATTTTAAAACCTCTAAGTTGACAGCTATGAATCTCTGATCGGCTGGTGCCTTTTAGGCAGGGATCAGCTTTATTACAGAATTCCAATTTTTTAAAAATTATGTCACACCTCCCAGTGGCTACTAAGTTGTGTTGTGCCACACCCCCACAGGTGTCATTTTGCGTGACACCCCACAGCAGCTCCCACAGCACATTCTTAAAAACCCAAATGTGTCGGCTCCCCCTCAAAAAAAACCAAAAAAACAAAAAACAAAAACAAGTTGTCAAGCACTGATCTACAGAACAAAATTCTAAAGGAGAAAGAGTCACAAGCTCCCTGGGAGAATATAATGAATGATAGCCTGTGCCCCAAAATATCTGGGTCAGGGGACAGCAAAGTTTTTCAGCAGGGGGCCAGTGCACTGTCCCTCAGACCTTGTGGGGGGACAGTCTAGATTTTGAAAGGGGGGGGGGGAGAACGAATTCCTATGCTCCACAAATAACCCAGAGATGCATTTTAAATAAAAGGACACATTCTACTCATGTAAAAACACATTGATTGCTGGACCATTTGTGGGCCAGATTTAGAAGGCAATTGGGCCAGATCCAGCCACAGGGCCTTAGTTTGCCTACCCATGCTCTAACCCATCTCCAGGCAGGAAAAGTCACCAGAGATTCATTTGCAGTGCGCACCAGTACATTGCATTTTGGTGAGAGGGGAAACGACAAGTGCAGAAGGTTGGTGGGTGTAGCAACATCACGATTTGATGACCTTCTGCTAGGATCGCACTATACCTAAAGCACCCACCGTGAGCAGAGTCTCAAAATAAATGACAAGAAATTGGCAGGCAGATCCCTGAGGACGAAACAATGTAAAGACATGTTGTCTGCAACAGCACAGACATTTGTCACCATCTTCTGCGTGAAGGACACATGCTGTGACAACATTTATTAATGTCTTCCACCACTTGGGGTGTGAATTGCTGTTGCTAGGGGCTCCCCGCCCTCCCCCACAACTATTATGCAAAGCTTTGTTCTCTCTGTGCGTACATTAATAGTGTCTACAGCCAAGTGTGTGAGTTCTTAATTATCGTGGCACACATTCCCCTACCTGTTCCAGCTTCTGGCGAATTTTTAGCCGACATCTGAATCAATCCAGCTTCTCCAGTCCTCCAGGTGCAATCAATATTTGTGCCTCAGGAAGTGACAGGAAAGTTGAAAACCTCGGAAGCTGGCTCATACAGAGTCAGACTGTTAGCCTATCTAGTTCAGTATTGTCTGCAGCACTATTTTCCCCCAGAAAAAAGAGGCACTGGGAATTGTTCTTGTAGATCGGCAATGATGCCCACCTGAGAGGTGCCAGAACCAAGATAATCAGAGAGGATTTACTTACACAGTTTCTAAATCCCAAAAGGAAATTATAGAGGAAAATTCTAAATTGTTAAAGAAGATGTATAACATTCTCTGGGAATAGGAAACTAAAGATGAGGAAGTTAAAGCAATAATGATTAAGTGGGCACAGGACATAGGTCACAACATACAATTTGATGATTGGATAAGGCTTTGGAAAGTGAATTTGAAATTTACAGATTGTAGATTGTTGAAAGAGAACTATATGAAAATGATGTACAGGTGGTCCAATGCACCATTAAAATTGGCTAAAATGTATAAAACAGAACAAAAAAGGTGTTGGAGATGTAAAGAAGGGGAAGGTACATTTTATCACATGTGGTGGGATTGTAAGAATATTTTAAGAATTTGGGAAATGATATATAATGAACTGAAAAAAATGTTTAAATTAACTTTTGTGAAAAAACCAGAAGCCTTTTTGTTAGGTATTCTAGGACAAGAAATGCCAAAGGAAAATCAGACATTATTCATGTACGCTACTACGGCAGCAAGAATTTTAATAACACAAAATTGGAAGACTGGAGAAATATCATCCAAAGAGCAATGGCAAGAAAAACTTATGAACTATGCAGAACTGGCCAAATTAACGGACAAATTGCATGAAAAGGACAATAGTGACTTTGGAAAAGAATGGGAACGCTTTACAACATACTTGCAAAAAACACAAACCACATGGACTCGCTGGCAAGATTTAAATAAACATTTACAACTTTATTTACAGAGAACAAGAAATATAATTAGTGATAACAGAACATTATGTATGAATGGCAGAATGTAACATTTGATGTAACAAACCAGAAATGGAAGTTGGGAGAAGTCAACAGGGAGCAGGGGGAGTAGAAAATGGATGTTAAATGATGATATTGAATAATTATTATGAGAAAAGAAAATCAATAAAAATTATTTTAAGAGAGAGAGAGAGAGATCTACCTGGAGACACCTGGGCTTCAACCTTCTGCATATAAGACAGGTGCCCTAGCACTGAGGAGGCTGAAACAGAGGTCCTCTAAGTGCCATCTAGAAGGTCCCTTGCCCATTTTCTAGGGTCTCCTCAGAAGAACGAAGAAATGTTGAGGTTTGAATAATAAACACTCATTTTAATTATTCCTGACTTTCTCACCCCTTTATAAATGGTGGTTTTCTTGAATTGAATACATCCACTTTGCTTTGAGAAAGCTGAGGTAACAAACTGAAGCGTGTGGGAGATTTCTTCATGCGATGTGACGAAAGGTTCTTCTTGTTACATCCCTGTTAATCCTCTTTAAACATGGACTTTGTGTCAGATGGACATTGGGTGTACCATACTGAAAGCAAGGGAAATATTTGAATATATATGTTTTTGTTAATAATGCTCTATGAATAGTTATGAGAGGATTTAGAATTAAGTGTGGAGTGCATGAGCACTTTCAGAATAAATCTGCATAAATCTGTCATTTTTGGTTCTCTCAGTTTCTCTCTCTCTTTTCAGTCTTAAATTCAGTTTTCCACACTTCTGACGTTATCCTTACAAAAAAAGCCTCATGAAAATTCATCAAAGTTTTAGTGTGAATTTCTCCTAATACTTTTTATAGAGAGTTTTGACTAACATACACATTTCTGCAAGCAATTTCCCACAATGAATCTTATTTTATGAATAATATGGGTGTTTATACACACTTCCTCCTAATCGAATGCATTTATGGAAACATTTTATTGTTTGGGTTGGAGAACTGCATTTCATAAGTCACAGAAGTGAGAATTTTGAAAGACAGCTGTGTTTCAGTTTACATAATGGTGTGAGAAGCTAAAATCGGGTAGTTTCTCATTAAAACACAAGCAAAATTTCTGCCCCTTCCCTAGCCCAGAAAAGATATCAGATATTTTATGGAATTCCAAGCAGCTGACAGAAATATCTGAGCTTAAGAAAACAGCTTTCTCTGTACATTATATATGTATATGTTTGTATTTTCACACAGAAATGTGATGCTCAGCTTAGGGCAAAACCAGTTCCTCCTGCTTATGCCAATGCCTCTACAGGCTCCCTGGCTGGAACGACCCACGATTATCCAGATTTGATCCAATGAAGAAGAGCTGGTTGCCAAGGACTGGTGTGGGCTGTTTTAAATCCCACCGGGAGTGGACCTGAGGGAAGCCTGATTGTTCCTTCAGGCCCGCCCCCAGAGAGTCAAGTCCTCTGTGCCAGCCTGCCATTGGCCAATTCAGCAGGCTGACATGGAGCAGGATTTCAAGCTGGGAGCACAAGCCAAAACTCGTGCTCTGGCAAGGATCAGACCCCAACACACAGCCCTGCACCATCGGCGGCAGGGTTGGGGAGGAACTGGCCATCCCGCAATACTGCTGTACCGCTAAAAGGGGGTAGGCAGACTTGCGTCAAAGTCTAAAACTAGTTTGATGCCCAACTTATATCCAACTTCACCCTTAATCATGAAGTTTTTATGAACAAAAAATGGTGTGGTGAAAAATACTCTTGCACCCTACCTTTTCAGGGAAGTTTTTAATGTATGATGTTTAGTCGTATTATTATTATTATTATTAATTATTATTATTATTATTACAGTGGTACCTCGCAAGACGAATGCCTAGCAAGACAAAAAACTCGCAAGACGAAAGGGTTCTTGGTTTTTTGAGTTGCTTCGCAAGACGATTTTCCCTATGGGCTTGCTTCGCAAGACGGAAACGTCTTGCAAGTTTGTTTCCTTTTTCTTAACACCGTTAATACAGTTGCGACTTGACTTCGAGGAGCAACTCATAGAACGTGGTGGGGTAGCCTTTTTTGAGGTTTTTGAAGACTTTGGTGATTTTTGAAGCTTTTCCAAAACTTTCCTGAAACCGTGCTTCGCAAGACGAAAAAACTCGCGGAACGAATTAATTTCGTCTTGCGAGGCACCACTGTATTATTATTATTATTATTATTATTATTATTATTATTATTATTTTGTTGGGAGCTGCTCGGAGTGGCTGGGGAAACCCAGCCAGATGGGCAGGATATAAATAATAAATTATTACTATTACTATTAGCCCTGGAGTTCTCAGAAATATTAATCAGCAGATTTCAACAATTCATTAGCAACTGCAAGAAAACAAAAACTCAGAACGAAATCCGGTTCCATTTTCAGCACAAAACTAAAGAAAAGCATATGCTAAAATCGTATATGTTACTATATCTGCAGCTAGCTCCTGAGTAAGTGTCTGTTTTTGTTTTCATTAAATACCGGGACCTTATTGCCCTTATCCAGCCTCAGGAAAATTGCAGGCTTCAGCTGCAGGACTGTGCTGTCAAGAAGAGAATTACCCATAGTTCCTCAGTTCCTGCTGACTCATTACTGCAGCCACCTTGGGAAACTTAAATTAGCTATAGGTGGGCAGGTAAGGGTCTAGCGGTAGCCAATTATATGGAAGCTGCTGACAGCTTCACTCTCCTGCTCTCTGGATCCACAACCACAGGGCTGGGGACGGTTTTGTTTTTCTAAGTTTTGGCGCATGTGAAACAATGGTGGAGAGAGACACAGTTTCAATTAGTGCTCCTGTTGCGGGGGGTACAACAGAATCTTTCCCAGAGTTTAATTGGGCTGCCAATGTCCTCCCTTCTTTTATGCGCATCTTGGACTGGGGAATCGTATGCAAGATGATGGACATGATGTTTTATTATGTTTTTTCTATTCTGTTGGAAGCTGCCCAGAGTGACCGGGGAAACCCAGCCAGAAGGGTGGGGTATAAATAATAAAATTACTTTAATGAATGTTAGAATGATGTTGGATAAGAAGTTAAGTGGTTTTTAGCTGTAATGCTATAAAGGAATATGAAAAAATGGATTTTTAACAGGTAAAAATTTAATGTTATAATACTTTAAGATTAAAGACTAGGATAAACAAAGAGGGAAAGGATTTGCTGAACTAACAAATTGAACTGGAATACAAAAAGGGAGGTGTGAGGAGGTCCAGGAAACAAGCAAATGAAAGATAAGTAATGGAAAGATGGAATTGTTTTTAACTATTTTTATTTTGTATTTTTTTCTTTTTTCTTTTTTCATTTTGTAATATTTTGAAAATTTCAATAAATATCTTTTAAAAAATAAATAAATAATAAAATTACTATTATTGTCACGTCATGAACTGGCAGGATTTCAGGGAGGAGGAAGAGGAGGCAGAGGATTCCGTCGAGTGGGTCACACGGGAGCAAGATGGAGATGGGGAAGGAGAGATGGTTGTTGACAATACTCATGGGGCGACAGAGGATGATGAGGGGGCAGGGGCCAGTGCACAGGAAGTCAAGCATCTGGACCCCTCGCCAGAGCCAGAGTGGTCCTCGTCCCCATGAACATGGCAGGTCCGAAGACGTAGGGAACAGTGGCACCCCAGGAAGCAGAGGCAGGTCAGGGCCTGCAGCCTAGTTCACTAGTGTTGTAAATTGCCCTTTTCCCTTATGGGGTATCCAAGAGCCCATATAGAGTCCTTACATAGGTTCCCTATTGGTAGGAGAAGATAACAGAGGCCAACCAGAGAATATTGAGAAGCAAAGCAGCTAGTAAGCTTGATCTTTATTGATCTGTTGCAACAGGGTGCTCTCCTCACCCGCAGGAGAGGAGAAGGAACCCAGAAAAATGGTGCACAAGGCCTTATAAAGACTTTTGAAATTGCCACCTTCTAGGCCTGCCAACCTAGCAGTTCGAAAGCACTCCTGGGTGCAAGTAGATAAATAGGGACCGCTTACTAGCGGGAAGGTAAACGGTGTTTCCGTGTGCGGCTCTGGCTCGCCAGAGCAGCGATGTCACGTTGGCCACGTGACCCGGAAGTGTCTCCGGACAGCGCTGGCCCCCGGCCTCTAGAGTGAGATGAGCGCACAACCCTAAAGTCTGTCAAGACTGGCCCATACGGGCAGGGGTACCTTTACCTTTACTAGATCAATACCACCCCCAGATACATCATACCTACATCACAGAAAAGGCGGTCTTAAACCAGAAATTTGAATGTTGTTTTTCTCCTGTCGTTGTTGATCTCCTGTCTGGCAGGTTACTTGACTGGATTTCCTGGGGAGCCTGGCTAGTCTTTTGTAATGATAAATACTTAGTTCCTGGGCCAGGTCACAGGCTCACACCCTATTCATATCTTAAATGTACCCTTAAGACAGGATTTGTGAGGAAAGAGACAATGGGAGGTTTCCCACTTAGACCTTGTGAGAAAACATTTGCTCATTTTAGGAATCAAAATGGTTCCAAGTCGGTCTTCCTGTGCTGATCTATGTACGTGCTTGGTTGGTACACTTATGAACATTACCATATATCTAAGACCATAAAATTCATATCACAATAGCCGGCCAGGTGGGGAAGGAGGCATGTGATTCCTCACCTGGGGCAAGCGGAAAGCAGGTGAGGGTCCCGTTCCTCATTGAGCCCAGATGCTGCAGTCAGCAGAGCTGAGGTGCTGTGTCTGCTCAACTGCCCATGTTGAGGGACCTCACCTAGGATTCTCCTTGGGCCTTCATGGGTTTCTACTTTGTGACTGACTCTGGACTGTGCCCTGTCTGCTGAACTTCTGTCTTGGCTTACTTGGACTGACCCCACACTGTGTTTCCTGATATACCTGAAGGAGCGTCTTATACCTGTCTGCACCCCCATTGTTCAGCCCAGACACTGAGGGCCAACTCCGAGGACCTTCTGGTGGTTCCCTCACTGTGAGAAGTGAGGTTACAAGGAACCAAGCAGAGGGCCTTCTCGGTGGTGGCGCCCACCCTGTGGAACGCCCTCCCATCAGATGTCAAGGAAATAAACAACTATCTGATGTTTAGAAGACATCTGAAGGCAGCCCTGTTTAGGGAAGTTTTTAATGTCTGATTATTTATTGTGCTTTTAAATCTGTTGGGAGCCACCCAGAGTGGCTGGGGAAACCCAGCCAGATGGGTGGAGTATAAATAATAAAATTATTATTATTATCATCACCATCATCATCATCTTTGGACTTTGTGGGGTTTGGGTTCTGAAATTGGAACTTCGTCATGTGAGTTGGCCTCTGGACTTGGAACTTCGTTTGGCACACTATCTGCCAGCTAGTTAGGCCAGGGCCTAAGGACTATGATGATGATGATTGATGATCATTATTTCATTCAAAAACCCTGTGTGCGATCCACTGTTACTTGAACACTATGAATGGCTCTGAATGCAGCACATAATCACTGGCTTTTGATCAGTTGGGTGATCTCCTAACAACTTTAAACTGGACTGTACTGTTCCCAAGATGCTCTGGGGGAAGGCATGCTTTCAATGTATAGTACAGATGGGGCCTGGCTGGCAGAGCGAATGGAATGGAGTTTCCTGGAAAAAGCCTGACTGGCTGAGTGACTGATTGACTGACTGGAACACTAAGCAGGAACATCTCCACACAGCAGCAAATGTTCTGCTGCAGGTCCCATTTGTGTGGGGGCAAGGACTTCAATGAGCCATCACAGATTCATCCCCACCAGGGGAGATTTTCACAGATCATGCTTTTCAGTGGAGATTGTTCATACATTTGGTTGAAAGCCATCAAGGGGTGATGAGGCATCAACTCATGAATATGCATGTGTGAGCCAGTGCTAGCACACTATTATGGGGTGTAGGCTCAGAATGAGAATACTTCACTTACATAACACTTTCCAGACCCTCCAAGTGTCCCTATTTTCCAGGGACAGTCCCAGATTTACAGAAGCTGTCCCAGTTTCTCATTTGATCCTGGAATGTCCTACTTTTCCTTAGGACATCCCTACTTTCATAAGAGAAATGTTGGTGGGTATGATAGGTAAAGGTAAAGGGACCCCTGACCATTAGGTCCAGTCGTGGCCGACTCTGGGGTTGCGGCGCTCATTTCGCTTTATTGGCCAAGGGAGCCAGTGTACAGCTTCCGGGGCATGTAGCCAGCATGACTAAGCCACTTCTGGCGAACCAGAGTAGCGCACGGAAACGCTGTTTACCTTCCCGCCAGAGTGGTACCTATTTATCTACTTGCACTTTGATGTGCTTTCGAACTGCTAGGTTAGCAGGAGCAGGGACCGAGCAACGGGAGCTCACCCCGTCGCGGGGATTTGAACCTCTGACCTTCTGATCGGCAAGTCCTAGGCTCTGTGGTTTAACTCATAGCACCACCCATGTCCTGGTGGGTATGATAGGATGTCCCTATTTTTATCGGAGAAATGTTGGAGGGTATGGAGTAATGTGATCCCTGAACCAAGGAGATAAGCAACTATACAAACCTTCGAAGACATCTGAAGGCAGCCCAATACAGGGAAGTGTTTTTAAATGTTTAATATTTTATTATGTTTTTATATATGTTGGGAGCTGTCCAGAGTGGCTGGGGCAACCCAATCAGATGGGTGGGATATTAATAATAATAATAATAATAATAAATAATACAGTGGAACCTTGGTTCTTGAACTTAATCTGTTCCGGGAGTCCGTTCGACTCCCGAAACCATTTGAAAACCAAGACATAGCTTCCGATTGGCTACAGGAGCTTCCTGCACTGAAGTGGAAGCCGCGTCAGACATTCGACTTCCGGAAAACATTTGAAAACACTTACTTCTGGGTTTTTGGCATTCAGGAACCAAAACGTACATGCACCAAGGCATTCAAGAACCAAGGTACGACTGTAATAATGGAATAGGATGTCCCTATTTTCATTGGAGAAATGTTGGAGGATATGCACTTTCAAGGGTTCAAAGCACTTCTCATGCATTATCTAGTTGCGGTCCTTTCGATAGCCCTATAAGATAAATCATTCTTATTTTATTCCACAAATTTCAGATTGAGGGGAAGGGGCAGGGGGTAAGGCAGAGAGAGAGAGAGAAAGAGAGAGAGAGAGAGAGAGAGAGAGAGAGAGGGAGAGAGGGAGGCGGGGAGAGGGAGAGGGAGACTTTGTGGTAGAGGTAAGAGTCAAATCAGGGACCAGGATCAGGTCTCTCAGTTGCTAAACTACACATAAATAAACTCTGCTTTCTAGTGACATGCATTGCAGCTAATAGACGGTAAAGTGAGCATTATGGGTGAAATGTTGAGCAATGGATGTATTATCAGAGCAGTTAGCTGAGGCATGCAGGCTCCAAAATACTCTCAGCAGCATATGAGAATTCTTGGGCAATTCCAGCAACAGGAGATCTCTTTGCCAATTCTATTTAGCGTTCAACACATTTTCAGAACACAGATGACAACTCTGCTCTCACTTCTTTTTTTGCCCATTACGAAACTGTAATATCTGTAAAACTCTTACAGCCTATTAGGGAATGGGCAGATCTGTCAATTTCAATTTATCTCGGTTTTCCGACCTCTGGTCTCCACATCTTCGCATCAGTTTGAAAAAGGGGGAAATAGTCCTCCTGGAAATTTATCTGCATTTTTATGTGAATATAAACATTTTTGTATTGTTATGGAAAAATCTAGGTGTGAGGCTGCTCAGTCACCCAGCTCATTGGGCAGAGCCCGCGGGTCCCTGCGGAACAAAGGAAGGAGTCCAGCCAACTGGAGCAAATAGCTGTAGACCAAAGTTTATTGCGCAATAGGTTCAAAGAGCAAATTTGAACCCCGAGGATGGGGTGACAAAGACTTTTAAAACTTTCCCACCATATCCCAGAATACAGTTCGTACAGCATCATTGCTACATCATTGCTACATCACTGACATGTCACAAAAGGGGAGGGGTTAACCTTGGCAAACATGTCCAGACAAGTCCTTGGTACAAGATTAGCATAAGCAGACATGGCAGGGCAAGACTCAGGTATAAGATGAGCATAGACAAATATGTCTTAAGTACCCACCACCCAAAAGTACAATAGAAGTTCCTTTGCATGTCTGGAGCCTGAGGCGAGTCAGGTGATGAGATTTGGCTTCCTTTGGCTAACAATGAGCCCAGCAACTGTCACCTCTGGGAACTTCCTGGAGTCCTTTTTCAAGGGGAAAATAGCTTTCGAATGGAGGAAACTGGGAAAGGAGATGATATAAAATCATTTTAAAAACCAGGTAACTTCCCTGAGCTGTCAAGTTGAAAGGATACATTCAGGCATAATATTTGTAATATTTAACTTTAAAGATGTGCCCCCCCCCTTGGTAATTTCTGTAACAGTTCCCCCCTTTGGAGATAATAGACACATTTTTTGCAAATCACGTTTCCCCATATATTTATATTTCCCCTAATCTAATGTCTACTTGTACACATTTTATCTGGTCTGTGACCGTTTAATAAAATTTGATTTGATTTTTTTTTTGTACACATTTCTTGGCTGAATAAGGACACTGTGAAAGTCAGAGAAATGCAAATTTCAAAGGATGGTTTGGTTTTGTGTATTGTTTTGGGAAATGTGAATTGGGTAACTTCGCTGTAAAATGCAAATGGAATCGAATTTATCCCCTGCCCCTACCATCTATACATATTCATTCAGAAGTAAGTCCTACTGAGTTTTGTTTGGACTTACTCCTGGAAAAGTGGGTATAGGATTGCATCTGTAACCAGGTTTGACATTTCTCACCCTCACTTTTTATTCTAGATTTTAAGGCTGCGCTCTTTTTAAATACACACGGACACACAAATGCCTTTATATACTTCAGACTATTGCAGGGTCCATTTTTCTATGCACAATGATGTCTGAAGTGCCTAAAGTTTTCATCATCCTTAGTCAAAAGCATTCCTTGCGCTAATGAAGTTCCATTAAAAATATAAAAAAACCAACACCCAAAGCTTCATGTATTTGGGTGTTCCTCTTTAACATTTGTATTTAATGGTACATGGCGCTCTAAGCCTTTGATTATTCCTTCCTTTCATGCTACCTCTACTTGTGACAACCCAGATTCTTTTAATCTTTAACTTTCCTTCCATTCAGTTTTTGTGACTCTTGCCCAGAGTAACCCACCTCAGTCTGCTCAGCTCCCTTCTTCAGTTTTTCCCCCTTATTGTTGTTGCTGTTCTCTCTTTGATACCCTTATTTACTGACTCCTTCAACTAAGACATAAACACTATTCTTCCCTTGGATGAGTCAAACAGAAAATGTAGCAACTACTGTTAACTAGAATGTTTGAAACCATAGTTTTATAGCATCACTTTTTAATCCACATGGTCTTCTTTCTTCTTTTTTTCCAATTTTTTTTTTTTTTCAATTACTGATGAAAGAATCAGTATGATACTTTACTCCTGCTAGGATTCTTAAAAGAGAAAAAAGAAAGATTTTATGCTGAGAGAAAGTGTATGTCATCTCTATGCATCTGTTTTCCAGGTTTTTATGACCTAATGGTACTCAATATATTTTTCACATTCCCCCCCCTCTTTCTTTATTTCTTTTATTGGTCTTCCTTTATAGAACTTTTATGATAAGGCAGAGCTGATTCTTTCATTGTAGACTGCCACTAAGCCCCTCTGAATAATATCTGTTTAAACCTTGCAAAAAAAATAAAAAAATACATTGCCCTCTTCAAAATGACAAAAGACTGGTTCAGAGTAAAGAACATTTCTCATTTTCTTAATTAACTTTTTATTGAAGCTTTAATGCCTGCTCATTTCATCAAACCGCAGCTCCATTTAGAAAAGTGACTGTAAAAAAACTGGCAACATGGGATCCCTGTGTTTATTGTCTCTCAATGATTTCCAGATCAAATGGTCCCAATTCTGTGCTAAAGAGGTGTCTGTGTGTGTTTGTTGAGAGAGAGAGAGAGAGAGAGAGAGAGAGAGAGAGAGAGAGATAACAGAGGGAGGCAGTTGTGCAAATGCTATCAGGCAGCTGGAGGATGGATGGCGGCTAACAGATTGAGGTTGAATCCTCACAAGACAGAAGTACTGTTTTTGGGGGACAGGAGGCGGGCGGGTGTGGAGGACTCCCTGGTCCTGAATGGGGTAACTGTGCCCCTGAAGGACCAGGTGCGCAGCCTGGGAGTCATTCTGGACTCACAGCTGTCCATGGAGGCACAGGTCAATTCTGTGTCCAGGGCAGCCGTTTATCAGCTCCATCTGGTACGCAGGCTGAGACCCTACCTGCCCGCGGACTGTCTCGCCAGAGTGGTACATGCTCTGGTTGTCTCTTGCTTGGACTACTGCAACGTGCTCTATGTGGGGCTACCTATGAAGGTGACCTGGAAACTATAACTAATCCAGAATGCGGCAGCTAGACTGGTGACTGGGAGCGGCCGCCGAGACCATATAACACTGGTCTTGAAAGACATACACTGGCTCCCAGTACGTTTCCGAGCACAATTCAAAGTGTTGGTGCTGACCTTTAAAGCCCTAAATGGCCTTGGTCCAGTATACCTTAAGGAGCATCTCCAGCTCCATTGTTCTGCCCGGACACTGAGGTGCAGCGCCGAGGGCCTTCTGGCGGTTCCCTCGCTGTGAGAAGCCAAGTTACAGGGAACCAGGCAGAGGGCCTTCTCGGTAGTGGCACCCGCCCTGTGGAACGCCCTCCCACCAGATGTCAAAGAGAAGAATAACTACCAAACTTTTAGAAGACATCTAAAGGCAGCCCTGTTTAGGGAAGCTTTTAATGTTTAATAGGTTATTGTATTTTAGTGTTTTGTTGGAAGCAGCCCAGAGTGGCTGGGGAAACCCAGCCAGATGGGCAGGGTATAAATAATAAATTATTATTATTATAAATCAAACTGGCAGCTTCATTTATTTATTTTGTTATCTCCTCTGCCTATAGTGAATAGCATGTACATTTTGGGGATAGTGCTGCAGACCACCAGCCTCCAAACAGTGGAGTCTTCTGCTGTGAAGAAAATATCTCCTGGCCCCACCATTCCTCTAAGTTGGGGCAGTCGAACATTTCATACCAAGTGGGTTGCAAGGGTACATCTACATGGAACCTGCAGGCTGCACCAGGGGCGTCTTGCCCATAGAGGCAAGTGGCGCGGTGCGTCAGGGCGCCAAGTTCTGGAGGGCGCCAGGGAAGGGGTGGAGGCTGGACGCGGTGCCTCCCAGCATCAGCTCGCTGCCCTCACCCCCCTCACTGAAGCAGCACTGCGCCCAGAGCCTCTGCCTCTTCCCCACCAGAGGAGTTGCCCTCCAGCCACTTCCCGCCTCCTCCAGCCCCGCAAAGTTGCCAGCAGCACCGTAAAAAGGTCGGCAACTCTGGGAAACAGGGGCGCCAGAGGGAGATTTGCACCACGGTGCCAGATATACTTAAGACGGCCCTGGGCTGCACACTGCCTTGTCGCACAGTGAAGGGTGTGGGGATCGAGGCCAACATTGGACACACACCCCTGCCCTTGCACTGCTTTCCAGAGCCATGTAAGTGAGGCACCAGGCTTCAGGAAGGAGACCCAAGGCTCTGGGAGGTCCTAGAACCCTCCCACCTCCTTCCCAAAGATGAGAAAGTGCTAACTAGGCTTTGGGAAGAAAAGGAGGACACTAGGATTTTGTCAGAGACCTCATGTCTCCTTCCCAAGGCCCAGCACCTCGCTTACCCAGTTTTGGGAAGACTGGTGAGGGCTGGACTGGGGGCATCAAATGTTGATGAGGGACACCAGAAAAGACCTTGAGGACCTCACGTGTTGGACCACCAAGCATTGGACCACCCTGCTCTATGTCAGGCTGCCACAGATCTTTCTTCTATTCTCTCCAAATGCAAAAAAGGCACTCAAGATGCTTTCCTGGGAGTCATGACCTGCTTGACAACTCTGGCTCCCCATTGTTCAGAAAGAGTCAGAGATCACTTCCTCAGAAGACTGGGGGGATTACAAGACAGGTTAATGTATTTGTAAAAGAGTTGTGGGCTGGTGATGGGCTGGGTCTCTCGGGTTCAGAAACCAAGACCCGAGAGCAGCATTCTAAGCCTTACCCTTTGATGTAAGAGGGTTGTGGTCTTGTGAAGTATGCCAGGCCAAGGTGTAGTGTTGCATATGAACATGACCATGGTTTAGTGTTACATGGGAATGTGACCATAATGGCTGACAGCAACACTTGAAAAATATGGCATCTGAGAGATCCCTGAAAATATCAATATTGAATTATATTATTGTGAGCACTTTAATGCTCCTCATCTGTTCCTGACACACTCCATTCATTTTGTTTCCCCCTCTATAAAACATTTGCAAAGATATACATTACTTTAGCTTGCAGCTCCATTAAACTTCATTATATATGCCATCTTGTCATAATACCTACTTATTACAACTGCAATAAAAAAGGTTTGTGTTTTAATTAAAGTGGAGTATGTTTTAATCTAACTGCAAAAAACCCAAAAACAAAAAGCATATGAGCAGATAAGACCACATTAAAAAAAAACAAAATCAAGAATTAATTAATTACAAATTCTCTTTGCTTGTGAATGAGGAAAGTTTTATTTTAATCAAGTGAGGGGAGGAAGCGGAAATTAACTGTGGGCTGTTAGAATAACAAGTTTCTGAAATGCTTTTTAAAAAACAAACCTCCCCCAGCATGAAAGGGAAAATAAGGCTGCAGGTTCATCCATATTCCTTCAATGGTGGGAGGCTGAACTCTCAGAAGCAGTGAAGCATTTTTACTCATCTCTTTGGAAAATGCCACCTCGCCAAGACAGCTTGCGAATAGAGTGACTGGGTGGAGATGTTCACCTGACCTCTTGACAGCTGAGTCACTGCTGTTTATTGAGAGAGGGAGGTAGGGTCCGTTAGCAAATTGGTGTGTTGCTACAGAGCCAATCCAGCGCTCTTTCTTTTGTGTTTACATTGTGTGGACGTCCCAACCACCTTGCCCTTCCCTTCCTCAGTACGCAGCAGTGACTCAGGTCACCACACGTCCATTGGGACCATGTTCAATATACCACCGATGGCACAATTCTGTGCAGGCTTCCCACATAAATCCCACTGCATTCAGTGGGGCTTACTCTTAGGTGAATCTGCATAGGACCAAGGAAGTGTCTTTATCCCTAAGTAAGTGTGTGGAGCATCAGATGCATTGTACAATATAACACATTAAAATAAGAGTGTCTAGAGCCAGAGGAGAACAATAGGTGGGGTCACAACTGAAAGCTGATGCTGCTAAAATATTGTAAAGAGATGGGTGTACAAACTTCCATGTGGCAATGGATAAAATATAGTACAGTGGTAGCTCAGGTTAAGTACTTAATTCGTTCCGGAGGTCCGTTCTTAACCTGAAACTGTTCTTAACCTGAAGCACCACTTTAGCTAATGGGGCCTCCTGCTGCCACCGCTCCGCCAGAGCATTTCTGTTCTCATCCTGAAGCAAAGTTCTTAACCCAAGGTAGTATTTCTGGGTTAGCGGAGTCTGTAACCTGAAGTGTATGTAACCTGAAGCGTATGTAACCCAAGGTACCACTGTATAGTATAGTCTCTAAGAGGTTTGCAAATCAACAAATGCACCGCTTGAAATGATGAGTCCCATCAGCAGAAGCCAACGCAAGGACTTCTGTTTGGGCAATGGGGCGTCCCCCACCGCCACTCGCCATGAACCCCCAACTACCCCCCATTGGCTCAGGGGAGTCAGGAGAACCCCCAGTACAGTGCGCAGATTGTTCCACCTGGAAAGCAGAAATGAAACATTCAACATTATTATTGATGAAACATTCAACATTATTATTATTCATTATTTTTATTGAATTTTCCCCTAAGTATATAACAAACAAGGAATACTAAGAAACTGCAGAGCAATATTATACAAAACTATGGTGTAGTGCAATAAAATAATAAAATCCTCAAAATTAAAAATGTAACAGCACGTTCTGAAAAATCTTTAGACCCACGGCTCCCCTCCTTTTTCACCCTCCCTCTTGCCCAGGCGCATCCTGACTCACAGAATGCAACACTCGCCCCAATACACGTCACACCCTGATTCAGCCTTACATCTACGCAAACCCTACAATGCCTACTCTTCACTCAATATCACTCATCTCATTTTACTCCCACACGACCTCTAGTACACATGAAAACACACCATCCACCCAAACACTGCAATATCTCCCACTCAATCACCATCCGTTATCGCCAGCCACTCCTTCCAGCTGACAAAAAAAAGTACTGTGGAAACACCAAGGAGACAATGAAACCATTCACTGACAGAACTGTATACCGTATTTTTCGCTCTATAAGACGCACTTTTTCCCTCCTAAAAAGTAAGGGGAAATGTGTGTGCGTCTTATGGAGTGAATGCAGGCTGTGCAGCTATCCCAGAAGCCAGAACAGCAACAGGGATTGCTTTCCAGCATTCCCTCTTGTTGTTCTGGCTTCTGGGATAGCCACGCGAAGCCTCTTCAGGGCAGGGGGAGCGCTGAAGCCAAAACAGTGAGAGGGATTGCTGCGCAGTGATCCCTCTTGCTGTTCTGGCTTCTGGGATTCAGAATATTTTTTTTCTTGTTTTCCTCCTCCAAAAGCTAGGTGCGTCTTATGGTCTGGTGCATCTTATAGAGCGAAAAATATGGCAAATAACAATACAAATTACCACCAATCAATCACTCTGATGCACTATTCAAGGCAGCAATATGCCTCTCACCCAGAAAGTCTTCTTCCATCGTTCTTCTTCAACAGGACAACTCCCAAGGCCGGCAGGACTGTCAGGGAGTGAGGGGCAACTTTACCATCCAATCTAGTATTCTTAAAGTCAGTGTTTCCCTGGAGCCATATTACATCAGAAATTCAATGCTAGAGCACCCCATTGGGCAACCCCAGAGTATGGATGTGAAAAGTCATCATTTCACATTCCTCATTTTATTTGTCGTACGCAGCACTGTTTCCATTTGGCTGCAGTTTGACTTCTGCCAAATCAAAGCTATTTGTTTCACCGCCCTCTGCAAAATGATGAAACTTACATAATTACATTGCCATGATGTTTTTCCACCCAGTTCAGATCAACGCAAAGGAAAGGCAATTTAAATTGAGGGAAGTGAAATCAGTTACGTATCGGTTGCAGAATGAAAACAAGAGCAAATATTGATCACATTTGCAGGATTGATTTATGTTCTGGGAATGGGACTAATAAATGAACACCGGCGATTTCCTCTCCTGTTTTCATCAGAATTTTCCACCATCCTTGCCACAGATAAAGCAATTCACTACCGCCAGTGCAGTTAGGAAGGAAAGAAGGAGACCAGCAGAATGAATAATAATAATAATAATAATAATAATAATAATAATAATAATAATAATAATAATTTATTTATACCCCGCCCATCCGGCTGGGCTTCCCCAGCCACTCTGGGCGGCTTCCAAAAAAATATTAAAATACTGTAATACATCAAACATTAAAAGCTTCCCCAAACAGGGCTGCCTTCAGATGTCTTCTAAAAGTCTGGTAGTTGTTGTTCTTTTTACATCTGGTGGGAGGGTGTTCCACAGGGTGGGCACCACTACCGAGAAGGCAATCTGCCTGGTTCCCTGTAACTTAGCTTCTCGCAGTGAGGGAACCGCCAGAAGGCCCTCGGTGCAGGACTTCAGTGTCCGGGCAGAACGATGGGGGTGGAGACGCTCCTTCAGATATACTGGAGCAAGGCCGTTTAGGGCTTTAAAGGTCAGCACCAACACTTTGAACTGTGCTTGGAAATGTACTGGGAGCCAATGTAGGTCTTTCAAGACCGGTGTTATGTGGTCTCGGCGGCCGCTCCCAGTCACCAGTCTAGCTGCCACATTCTGGATTAGTTGTAGTTTCCGGGTCACCTTCAAATGTAGCCCCACATAGAGCGCATTGCAGTAGTCCAAGTAGGAGATAACCAGAGCATGCACCACTCTGGTGAGACAGTCCGCAGGCAGATAGGGTCTCAGCCTGCGTACCCGATGGAGCTGGTAAACAGCTGCCCTGGACACAGATTTGACCTGTGCCTCCATGGACAGCTGTGAGTCCAGAATGACTCTCAGGCTGCACACCTGGTCCTTCAGGGGCACAGTTACCCCATTCAGGACCAGGGAATAGTTTTACAGGAAACAGAAGTGAACATGGAACACTAGTTAGTCCTTCCAGTGGTGTAGTGTGGGCCTTCAGGCCCTGGGGCTGTGAGGAGGGGGTGGGTGGGATGGAGGGAAATGCACATTCAACTGCCTAACGATGTATATGTCACAGCTGCGGAAATAAGAAAATAAGAATTGCTCTGTTGTCTGGAGAGGTCACTTTCTGGTTTGCATGGAGAAACCATTTTCAACAGAGCCCAGTGATGGATACATGAAGCTATATTGAGTTTTATTACTACTATAGGAAAACTAATAACAATTATTTGGCAAAAAAGGAGAAAATTTGCACCCTAACAATTTTGCGCCCGGGGCAACTGCTGCTGTACCCCCCTCTCACACTACGCCACTGGGTCCGTCTTAAATGGATGCACCAACAATGCACACATAGCTGTTGTTCATTGGTGTTCAAATTCTTCTGTGAAGAGAGGCTGTGTTAGAAACATCTTACTGAGAAACTGCAGCCTGATCGGTCACCTCTTGACCCTCGTGACCTTGGCAATTATTTTTCTGGCTTGCAGGTTATTGAGAAAAATGATGCCATCTGGAATTCAAAGGAAAATTTGGTTTGCTTTCTCCCCCTTTGGCCCGAGCAAGACAGGCAGAGAGCTTGCATTGTTTGTGTAGATTAATTGTCTGCTCCTAGCAATGGACAAAGGGCAAGCGGGCATGCTGATTGTTGCATTCAAATGGATTTGCTGGCTAATTGCTTGAGAGAAAGCAGAGTTGGGTGGGGAGCAAGTAGCACTGGGTCTCTCTGGCAAAAGTCTCCTCCCTTCCAATTTCATCCCTCCATCCAGAATCTGCCCTGCCCTGACGTCCCAAAAGGGGCCTGCATTTTTGCCTAAAGTACAAATACCAAGGGACCAGCAGCCAGTGGCATGTACTGCAATTTTACTGGCTTTAAGGTGGACTCGCCAAGCACAGGAGAACCCCAGAGGCCTCAAAGCCCTCTCACAGAAGGAACACAACCCCTTCTTCTTGGGACAACATTGTCTAAGGCAGGGGTGGGAAACCTGTGGCACTCCTGATGTTGTTGGACTCCAACTTTCATCAGGTCCAACTGGCACGGCCAATGCTCATCATCATCATCTTTGAATTGGATGCTGCCAATTTAACAGAGTTAAAACCAGTGCTATTTTTCTAGAAAAAGGGGTGCTGGAACGCACCATAAACACCTCCCTTCTTCAAATAGATAGAGATAGATTAGATAGATAGATAGATAGATAGATAGATAGATAGATATGATGATAGATGATAGATAGAGATAGAGATAGAGATAGAGATAGAGATAGAGATAGAGATAGAGATAGAGATAGAGATAGAGATAGAGATAGAGATAGATTAGATAGATAGATAGATTGATAGATTGATAGATGATAGATAGATAGATAGATAGATAGATAGATGATAGATAGATGATAGATAGATAGATGATAGATAGATGATAGATAGATAGATAGATAGATAGATGATAGATAGATAGATAGATAGATAGATAGATAGATAGATAGATAGATAGATGATATAGATGATATAGATAGATGATAGATAGATATAGATAGATAGATAGATAGATAGATAGATAGATAGATAGATAGATGATAGATGATAGATAGATAGATAGATAGATAGATAGATAGATAGATAGATAGATGATAGATGATAGATAGATAATAGATAGATGATAGATAGATATCGATAGATAGATAGTTGAGAGTTGATAGGAGAGAGAGAGAGAGAGAGACTTTTCTGTTTTGTTATATCAAGGCATACTCTGTTGTAGTTATATACAGGAAAATAAGAAACATAACATAAATATAAGACATATATAAATGAATATTAGTAGTAACGTAACTTATTCCTCCAATTTATTTGACTCTTATGAACCAGATCTTTAATTCCCCTTCCACTCTTTTCCTGGTTTCCTAACTGCTGTCTTTTCAGTTGTGTTTTCTTACTCTACAAAGTTCTTTTTATCACCTTATATTATTCCACGTTATAACCTCTACTGTGGAAGCATTTTTTGTCAGCCTGTTATGGTTATTCTTTTTGTTATAATATTTTTTCCATAAAATCTATATATAATGTCCAGTACTCTTTTAAATCCTCGCGGCGAATCCCCGCGGCGGGGTGAGCTCCCGTCGTTCGGTCCCAGCTCCTGCCCACCTAGCAGTTCGAAAGCACCCCTAAGTGCAAGTAGATAAATAGGTACCGCTTTATAGCGGGAAGGTAAACGGCGTTTCCGTGCGCTGCGCTGGTGCTGGCTCACCAGAGCAGCTTCGTCAAGCTGGCCACGTGACCCGGAAGTGTCTTCGGACAGCGCTGGCTCCCGGCCTCTTAAGCGAGATGAGCACGCAACCCCAGAGTCGGTCACGACTGGCCCGTACGGGCAGGGGTACCTTACCTTTACCTTACTCTTTTAAATTCTTGTCATCTTTGTTTCTTAATCTATTTGTCATGCTGGCAAGTTCTATATATTCTAATAATTTAAGGTGCCATGATGGTGCCTCGTCTGTTCTCCACTTTTGTGCTACCAGAATTCGGGCAGCTGTGGTCGCATACATCCATAGAGTAATTCAATTTTTTGGGATTTCTGTTGTTGTTATTGTGAGGGAAATCAGAGCTTACAGGGTTAAACAGCTCAATTCCAGTCATCCTGCCTCTGAGGGACGGAGGGATCCTACATCCGGAGGGATCCTACATCCGTGATCTGTTCTTTGTCTGTGCTTTACTTTCGTTTTCTGCTGAGACAAGGAAGACGCAATGTCTGAATCTTCTGATGGATTTTTTATCTTGCTGGAAATAAAGCTGTTTAGAACAACAGCGTGTGGACTCTGTCTTCTGCAAGCTTATACACCAACGGCCGCCCTGTGCAGCACTCTGCTGAGTCCAGAAAGCAGATAGTACCACAGGGAAGTCTGTCACAGTTATTCCCAGAAGCACAGCTTTCGGGTTTTTGGGAAATGTTCTTCTAAATATTTTCTTAGGTTCATTATACACCATCTCCTAAAATTCTTTTATTGCTCCAGAAGACCACCATGGATGATACCGGTTATTTCTTTCCACTTCCAGCATAAGTCACCTTTAGATCTAGACATTTGGGGACCTAGTGTGAGATAATTCCCAGTGCTATTTTTCTAGAGAAAGAGGTGCTGGAACTCACCTTGAACACCTCCCTTGTTCTCTTATAATGGCAATGGCGCCCACTTGAGAGATGCCAGAACTGAGTTCTGCTGAGTTTCAGCTAAAAAACAGCCCTGGTTAAAACCATGCTCGAGGTGCCTCACAACATAACAAAAGTAGTGGCATATTTATCTTTAGATTTGATTTTTTCTATTGAATGAATTTTCAAATGGAGATTGGGAAGTCATATTCTCGTCCAACATGCTCTTTTAAAAACACTGTTGGAAGCAATGAAAAGGTAAAGGTAAAGGGACCCCTGACCATTAGGTCCAGTCGTGGCCGACTCTGGGGTTGCGGCACTCATCTCGCTTTATTGACCGAGGGAGCCGGCATACAGCTTCCAGGTCATGTGGCCAGCATGACTAAGCCGCTTCTGGCGAACCACAGCAGCACACAGAAATGCCGTTTACCTTCCCGCTGGAGTGGTACCTATTTATCTACTTGCATTTTGACATGCTTTCGAACTGCTAGGTTGGCAGGAGCTGGGACTGAGCAAAGGGAGATCACCCCGTCGCAGGGATTCGAACCGCTGACCTTCTGATCGGCAAGTCCTAGGCTCTGTGGTTTAACCCACAGCGCCATCCGCATCCCTTGTTGGAAGCAAAGGGGATTGCAAATATTATCTTGCCAGAGGGACTGATTTACAATATCCGGCAAAGAGAGCAGGGGCAATTTCCCTTCTCTAGTTATTCAACAGGCTGAATTTGAGAGGATTTGGAGCTTGAGCTTCTGGGTTGGTCACTTGGAAAATGTGCCATATATTATTCCATGGCTTCAGGGATACTGCTGTGCTTCCTGGGTTGGCGACATTCATCAGCACCACACTGGTCCAGCTATTTGGATGCAGCCGTCTCAAAGTTACATAAATAGACTTCAGCAGGTTCATAGATCTAGACAAATGATTGATGGGAAGCAGCCGGCACACGTTGTTGCGGGGAAATGTTCCTAGAGGCACTCTATGCTCTTACATTTAAGTAAGCCATAAATGTGCATTGGTAATGTTTTAATATGCCCTTCTTTGTGCTGAGGTAGGGCTGATTGGGATTGATATCTGTATGCATACACGTTCAACCCATCAATTGCATTCTGATCTGTCCTCTCAGTAAAATCCAGATGTCAATTTCAGCCTGCACGCGCACACGCACACACGATTCCATAGACTTGCTGTACTGCACAGCTCAGAATGAGCTACATCAATTTATATGCCAGGCTGCATCACCAAGAGTGACACAATGTCACCCCAGGGTGAAATTCTAGGTTCAGGTGTTAGTGCAAATGGACTTTGGGGAAAGTAACTGGAATTGATTTTTTTAAAATGGACACTGTTTGCTTAGGGTGCTGTTCAACTCGGCCTCCACAGACACATTGCAATTAATGGATCTATTTTAGTCACATGCATTAATTGCAACAGGTCTACTCTGAATAAAACTTAGTTGCATGCCACCTCTAATGTGGATGAATGCCTATTCCTGGGTCTTGCAACCAGCTGCAAGGCTTATGCTGAAAAACTGCCAGTCCCTTCCTGATCCCTCTGTGACACATCCGGGGATGCTAGGGGCCCTGAATGCCACTGTGACATGTTTTTACAAGATTCACCCACTGGTAGCTCTGCCAGGTCATCAATCGGATACAGAGCAGGAGCAAACTAATAGCAAGGACTCAATGCCAGATGACCAAATGAGGCTGGGTGCATTATTCCACAATGCCAGGAAGTTCTGCACATCCAACATATATGGGAGCTCAATGAAGGTGGCACATGTCACTACTCCCGTTGAATTCTGGGTATGCTTTCGCCTGTGTGAAGCCTTATTGTTGGACCCCATGGAACTTAATTTTTTTCAGTCAATGCCTGTAAGCCCTGCTAGGACCATAGCTGTTTCACAATGAAATAGTGATGTTATAAATGGATAGACAGGCGCTTTCAACTAGCTAACTAGCATAACAAAAGGCACAGGATATGGGTTTTCATGGGTCAGCCTGCCTCATGCCACCCAATTTCCTGCCAGACGGCTAAAGCAAAATCACAAGGGCATCTCCACCAGACAAATCTTCCTTTAATACGATGGTTTTGTCCTCGTTATTTACTATTTATTGAAGCAATGTATATACCTGCAGGACCCTGAATATTCACTGTTGTTCTGGTAAGGAGAAGAGATATGGGCGAGGCCAGCAAATTCATTCACTGCCTGGCAGCCCCGCTGACCATGAAGCTTGTAATTCATTAAACTGGAAATATTAGCTTAAGTTGTTTTAATTTTGCTGCTTCCCTTATGTCAGAATTGCTTAGTTATTTGTTTGTCCTGTTTATGGCTTTTAATTTTTGGTCTGTTGTTTTTCTCTGTTTATTTTAATTTCTTTGTTCCCTACTCTGGGATTGAAAACTCTCAATGAAGAACAGCCTATAAATACTGCAACCTTGGCATTGTTAGCACAGTGTTCTAACCAACTGATCTACTGTACATGATCTGCAAACAAACAAACAACAATAGTTTCTAAGAAGAAGAGTTTGGATTTGATATCCCGCTTTATCATTCTCCTTTCCCTTCGTCTCCCACAACAAGCACTCTGTGAAGTGAGTGGGGCTGAGAGACTTCAAAGAAGTGTGACTAGCCCAAGGTCACCCAGCAGCTGCATGTGGAGGAGCGGGGAAGCGAACCTGGTTCACCAGATTACGAGATTACCGCTCTTAACCACTACACCACACTGGCTCTCAAGTGGTTTATAAAGGATACCTTACCAAAAAATAAAAATAAAATCAGTTAAAATTATAAAATCAAACTTCAGTTTAAATGCCTACTGTCCAAATAAGGTAAAGGTAAAGGTACCCCTGCCCGTAGGGGCCAGTCTTGACAGACTCTAGGGTTGTGCGCCCATCTCACTCAAGAGGCCGAGGGCCAACGCTGTCCGGAGACACTTCCGGGTCACGTGGCCAGCGTGACATCGCTGCTCTGGCGAGCCAGAGCCGCACACGGAAACGCCGTTTACCTTCCCGCCAGTAAGCGGTCCCTATTTATCTACTTGCACCCGGGAGTGCTTTCAAACTGCTAGGTTGGCAGGCGCTGGGACCGAGCAACAGGAGCGCACCCCGCCGCGGGGATTCGAACCGCCAACCTTTCGATCGGCAAGCCCTAGGCGCTGAGGCTTTTACCCACAGCGCCACCCGCGTCCCACTGTCCAAATACGTACTTATTAATCAAGGCGTGATATGCTACAGTTGGAAAACAGTCTTTACCAAAGGTGTCATGGGCTTTGAAGACACTCGAACTCAGGGCGCAAGGGAGAAACATGCTAAGAGGAAGGCACGCTTGGCAAATCCACACCGTGATCAACTCCTGCCCGGAAACCAATGTCCCCACTGTGGAAGGCTGTGTGGATCCAGAATTGGTCTCCACAGTCACTTACGGACTCATTGTTAAAACCGTGTTTATGGAAGACAATCTTACTTGGCTACGAGTGATTGCCAAAGAAGAAGAAGAAGAAGAAGAAGAAGAAGAAGAAGAAGAAGAAGAAGAAGAAGAAGAAGAAGAAGAAGAAGAAGAATGCTAGCTGCCGGGCTCAATTTAATTTGAAGGAATGATTAAAGGCTGGAATAGAGGTATTGTGTGTGTTAAGTATGGCATTGGGCTCCCCAGGATTAAATAGTGCAGATACAACCAATTCCTGCTTTTGCTGGAATTTAGATTTAGATCAGTGCTGTGTGCAACAAAAGAAGTCTCCTCACCAGTCTCTTCTGTCTTTAATGGGACTGCCAACTTGTACCATCCTTAAATCTTCCCTCTCCTATGCGGCCAAGTTTCAAATCAACCCACTGGACCACTTTCAAACTATAAGTCATAGGACCTACGGTCCGCCACCACGACTTCTCATTAAGCTGGTGGAATGCAGCTCAGCTATTCCCCCTTGGCGCCGGGCCATGACTGTAATGCAAGTGATTTTAAAAAGCATCACCTGAAGTCCAGCCCACAAAACCTGTGTTAAGGCAGAGGGGAGCTTAGTCTGAATTGCAGGAAGGCTGCAATCCGATACATGCTTACCTGGGAGCAAGTCCCCTTGAACTCAATAGCATGAACTTCCGGGTAGACATGTATTGGCTCGCATTATAAAAGTAGATGAAGAGGAGAATATTTCTGGAGCTGGTTTTATTTTTATTTAAAGGAAGCTTTTTTCAGATCTTGTCTATCAATCATAATCATAATCATAATAAATTTTATTTATATTCTGCCCTCCCCAGCCGAAACCGGGCTCAGAGCGGCTAACAACAGTAAAAAGATAAAACATTCTAAAATCATTTCATTATAAAATTAATTCCAATCAAATTAACGGCAACCATTGGGCCAGAGCTCCGCAAAGATTGCTGAAGGAGGGAGTCAGGCTGTGCCCTGGCCAAAGGCCTGGTGGAACAGCTCTGTCTTGCAGGCCCTGCGGAAAGATGTCAAGTCCCGCAGGGCCCTAGTCTCTTGTGACAGAGCGTTCCACCAGATCGGAGCCACAGCCGAAAAAGCCCTGGCTCTAGTTGAGGCCAGCCTAACCTCTCTGTAGCCTGGGAACTTCAGGATGTTTTTATTTGAAGACCGTAACTTCCTCTGTGGGACATACCAGGAGAGGCGGTCCCATAGGTACGAGAGTCCTAGGCTGTATAGGGCTTTAAAGGTTAAAACCAGCACCTTACTCCACCTGTACTCCACCGGGAGCCAGTGCAGCTGGTATAGCACCGAATGAATGTGATCTCGCAGCAAGGACCCCGTAAGGAGTCCATTCTGCACCCGTTGGAGTTTTTGGGTCAATCTCAAGGGCAGCCCCACGTAGAGCAAGTTACAATAATCCAGTCTGGAGGTGACCGTCGCGTGGATCACAGTGGCTAGGTCAGGGCGCGAGAGGTAAGGAGCCACTGCTTAGCTTCGCGGAGATGAAAAAATGCCGCCTTTGTTATAGCTGCAATCTGCGCCTCCATGGAGAGGGAGGTGTCGAAGATTACACCCAAACTCTTAACAGACGGCGCTGGCACTAATTGTGCCCCTGCAAGAGATGGGACAGATCAAGACAGCCACTGAGACATTCTTGATATGCTACAGAATTTCCATCACCCCGTGTGGATGTTTTTGGGTAGTAACTGATACCGCGATTTTTCATTTTTGGGAAACTTGAAATAAGGTTGAGCCGAGAGCCCTTGACAAATGGATTGTTTCAGCTCTAATCACAGCCCAGCTGCAAGAGAAAACTTGTTAGAGTCAATTGTCTGTGGGAGAGAGGGATCTTATGGTATACGTATTAGCAATCTACGTGATACATTAGGCAGAGGCAAAAAGTGTTATTTTGAAAAGTTGCAGCAAAGAATCTTTTTTAAACAAAATTTAAAGGCGGAGGAGTTGCTTTTTTTGGAGGGTGGGGGGGGGGGAGAGACTTCCTGCGCTATGAAGCAAATATACTCTGCAGCATGCAGTCATTTTCTAAAAAGCTTTTTACTCATCGTTGTTCTAATTAGCTGAAAATTGAAGGCATGCTCTTTAGTCGCATTATTAAGTTGTAATGGAACAAAAGAAGTCACTGTGGGTAACTGTAAAGTCATTATCGACTCAAAAGCATGCACGTAAAGGCCTCCGAGTTCTTTAGTTAGCAGTTTTTGTTCTGTGGGTAGCTTTTTTATGATCTAATATGCAGGACATTAGAAGGCCAATGTACATACCTGGAAAACTGTGAGGATGGGGTCACCGGCACTTGATTTAAAGACAGCAGGTGTAGCAGGTGTAAGAAGCAGAAACGAGCTCTGTTGGCAATGCCGAATGCATATTGCTGGCTGCTTCTTGATTTCTAAGATATTCTGGAAAGGGGGTGTTTATACCATCACCATGAAATGAAAATGTCCTTTCTCAGCCCTTGCTGAAAAGCAACCATGTTAGTTTTTTTATTCTTTTTCATTGTATTGATTGGATTGGATTCTTAACTTGCCCCTTTCCCTCAAGAACAACACTTAAGGAAGGTAAAGGAACATTGGACAGTTAAGTCCAGTCAAATAAGACTATGGGGTTGCAGCGCTCATCCCACTTTCAGGCTGAGGGAGCCAGCGTTTGTCCACAGAGAGCTTTCCAGGTCATGTGGCCAGCATGACTAAACCGCTTCTGGCGCAATGGAACACCGTGACGGAAACCAGTGCGCATGGAAATGCCATTTACCTTCCCACCACAGCGGTACCTATTTATCTACTTGCACTGGTATGCTTTTGAACTGCTAGTTTGGCAGAAGCTGGGACAGAGCAATGTGCGCCCACTCCATCATGGGGATTCAAACCACTGCCCTTCTGAGGCTCAGTGGTTTAGACCACAGTGCCACTCACTTTAAACCCCCCCCCCACAAACCCCCCTGTGCTGGTCCCAGGGGGAGATTACCATGGGGCGAGGTCCAGGACCTGGGTCGCAGGTCTGTAGACTGTCCTCCACGGGCGCGGCAGGGTCCGAAGCGAGGAGCCGGGCAAGGACGGAAACTCTGGAGGAACAGGTCTGGGTGCTGGCCGAAACAGCTCTTCAACGACGTTGCTCCCGCAACCTGGGACTGGGCTGACTGGCCTTTATCTTCTCTGAGGCCAGGGGCAGTCTCGGCCCCCAGGTGACCCGCCTCTTCTGGCCTTAAGGCGAGCACTCCTCCTGGGAGAAACCAGTTCCCTCCACCTCTCTGCCCTTAGCCTCTGCAGCTCAGGAGAGGCTGGAGGGTTACTGGACCCAGGAGGAGACTCGCCTTCCCCTGACAGGGCTGGGAGAGGTGCACCTGTAGGCAATGTGTCCTCAATCCCCTGCGGAGCCAGAGTACACAGGTGCAGGCTCCTCAGAATCAAGGCCCTGCCCCAGCTCAGCCGGCCCTGGAAGCGGGGACTCCTGTGCAGGCTGGAGTTCCTCCGGTTCGGCCTCTGAATCGGATTCCCAGGCCATCACACCCCCCTTCCCCGGGAATTATGCTTGAAAACTGCCTTTTCTTGGCATCAATAGAAAGTTGTTCTCAAGACTGGATGATGTGCAAGGGGAGAGATGCTGAAGACCAACTGGGGAGGACTCGAGGAATTGAAAGTGAGACCTTCTGCATCTAAGGTGGATGCACTACCACTGAGTTATGCCTCCCACCCTGAATAGAACATGTATGTCCACATTTTTCCATCTTCTAAAGGACGACTTCAAATAATGTCTTTGCAGTGATGCACATGCGTTGGAGAAGCAAGGGGACATGACACGAGTGAAAACCTCACAGCTGAGGATAATCACACAACATGGGATTCCACACCTCTACCCACTGTCCTGCTGCCTCCTTGTCTGTTTTCGTGAAGACAGGAGGACCACACAAACGAGAATCTGGCAGAGCATGAAAGGAACATTCTGATAAGAGCTTCACATTGTGACCTGGAGAAAGTGAGGCTGAACGCAAAACAAGAAAAGAGAGATCATAATGACAGGTTTTGTTTTGTCACCAAGAGTACCTTGAAGTTGCTCATTAATCTTTTAGACAAATCTGCCATGTTAATGCACAGCTGTGGAATAATAAGATGTCTCTGGACAAGGAACAGAAAGAAAGACGAGCTTTTCAAAACTTACCTTTTCAGTTCAGGTTTTCCATTGGACAGATCAGGGATGGGGAGCCTGTGGTCATCGAGATGCTGCTAGATTCCAGCTCCTGTCACCCACATCCAGCATTGGGAGTGATAAGGAATGTAGTCAGTGCTGTTTTTCTAGAAAAAGAGGTGCCAGAACTCACCATAAACCCCCTCCCTTGTGCTCTTATAATGGCAATGATGCCCACACGAGAGGTGCCAGAACTGAGTTCAGGCCAAAAAAAGACCTGGCTGTAGTCCAACAATTTCTGGAAGGCCCATCCATGTTCTACATGCTGATATAAGAGGATGCTTGTCACAACTGTGGTTAAAATGTTGCACATTTTCAATAAGTCAGTTTCCTCTAGACCAATGCTTGGCCTAGATATGGCTGCCATCTCCAGAATACAGTAGTACCTCGGATTTTGAGCAGAATCCATTCCAGAAGTCCGTGACTGGCCCAAAGTCACCCAGTGAGCACCATGGCTGAGTGGGGATTTGAACCCTAGTCTCCCATGTTCTAGTTTGACACTCAAAACATTACACCACACTGACTCTGGATATTTTGGATATATATTACCTCTGGCAGGTTATTATTTTTCTCTTCTCCCTCCCCAAGGATTTATTTCAGAATAGCTCCCTCGTGAAACAGTATGAAAGTGCTATCGGACACTTTTAAGCAGTGTACAGTTTTCCTGTGGGAACTATTTAATGGGGTGACACTGTCTTGGATATCAGCACACACACAACGATATGATCGTGCTGAAGCCATTTGTTTTTATGGAATAACAATAAATACTGAGGTTTGCTCAGGACTAATGGAGATCTCCAGGGATGACAAACCCATCCCCAAGGTATCGTAAAACACTATGGAGAGACTAGAACAGAGCACTCTTTCTGGGTTGATACATAAATTCCTCAGGCAGTTAGGTGCAAAGGTACCATTGCAAGAAAATAATAAGCTTTTAATAGGCTGCATAGATAAGACACAGAAGAGGACAATAGCAATCTGGTGTGCAGTGGCTGAGAGTATTTGGCCTCTACATTTGGCCAGGATATAAACAATAATGCAAAAGAAAAAAGAAAAAGGCAGCAACAGTAAAATGGTTTGATTATAAGAGAAGACAGAAGCTGTGGTGCTCTCAGGGTAGAAGTCCAGCTCTTACAGTATCCATAGTAGAATGATCAGAAGGCCTTCCAAATTCTGAAGGGGTGGCTTACCACATTGACTTACCACACAAATGACACCGAGCATTCATCATCTTAATCATTTGTGCATACAGGGCTGTTAGAATTCCTGCTCCGTGATTGCAGTCATGAGATTGTTGTCTATCACATGACGGTGTATGTTTTGACTCCACAGAGTGACGGAGACAGGATGTTTGCGTTACTGTGTTCCGTGAAGTGGGACTTTTGTCCTTTGTTCTTTTTCTCTTTGCTGTCTGATGCTGGAGAGAGAGGGAGCCATGTTGCAGTGCTCCCTGTGTGTTTATATGCAAATAAAGTAGATTAGCCAAAATGCTGCCTTCAGGTGTCTTCTAAAGCTTATATAGTTACTTATCTCCTTGGCTCGGGTGTCACATAACTCCATACCCTCCAACCAGGACCGTCTTAAGCATATCCGGTGCCGTGGTGCAAAGATCCCTCTGGTGTGTCCCCCCCCCCCCCGGCAACTTCAAAACAAAGGAGGGGGTGGTGGAAAATGTCCTCTGCCTCCCCCACCGCCCCGATCCCTGGAGTGGTGGTGGCGCTCAAGTGGGAAAACGTGCTGGCAGACATGTTCTCCGGCATCGGGGCGCCTGAGAAGGCAACCCGGGAAGGCTGTGCGCCACCTTTCGCCAGGAAGCAGGAGGAGGATAATGATCCTGTCTTTAGCAGATGCAGAGGCATGGGAGGGAAGCTGCATGCCCACCAGCCATATAGTTGGCGGGGCGCAGCTGGTGGGCGTGCAGGGAAAGGGGAGGCGGCCGGCAAAGCCGTGCAGCTCCCCCATTCGCTAGGGCGTCCCGAGAGGCCAGCGCCCTGGCGCAATGAACCACTAAGACCAATGGGAAAGGCAGCTCTGTGTCCAACATTTCTCTGATGAAAATAGGGACATCCTAAGGAAAAGCGGATGCTTTTGAATTATGGTGCTGGAGGAGACTCTTGAGAGTCCCATGGACTGCAAGAAGATCAAACCTATCCATTCTTAAGGAAATCAGCCCTGAGTGCTCACTAGAAGGACAGATCCTGAAGCTAAGGCTCCAATACTTTGGCCACCTCATGAGAAGAGAAGACTCCCTGGAAAAGACCCTGATGTTGGGAAAGATGGAGGGCACAAGGAGAAGGGGACAACAGAGGATGAGATGGTTGGACAGTGTTCTTGAAGCTACCAGCATGAGTTTGACCAAACTGCGGGAGGCAGTGGAAGACAGGGGTGCCTGGCGTGCTCTGGTCCATGAGGTCACGAAGAGTCGGACACAACTAAACAACAACAACAACAAGGAAAAGCAGGATCAAATTAGAAAATGGGATGGCGTCTGTAAATCTGGGAGTGTCTCTGGAAAATAGGGAGAATTGGAGGGTCTGCAGAAGTGTCATCTGTTTCCCTTAAGTAATTAGAGGGGCAGGGGGTGGTTATGACCTTCTCACAGCATGTCATAAGCTAGATTTTACTAAGCTCCATAACCACACCAGAGTGTGTGTGGCGGGTATTGCTATCTCACTCACAGCTGGGGAGGGGGAAAGGTCTGCCTCTCCTGCCCATGTGCTGAAATCAATGTAACAATCAAGCAACTGGCATTTTTAGTACAGCGACAGAAGATATAGGTACATTTCCTCATTTTGATCATGAAACATCTGTATAGCGTTAAGCCGTTTTGAAAGATGAATCTCATGTTTACTGTGTTTTGGTTTCCCTTTCATCTTCTTGGCATCTGTCTTTGCTGCATAATGTGCAAAACATCTAGGCCAAATAGGATTTCAATATGGGGTACGCCCCTTCACAAGTTAATAGCATGGCCCTCTGCGAGTTTACTCAGAAGTAAATCCAGATCAAACGCATCCATTCTGAAGGAAATCAGCCCTGAGTGCTCACTGGAAGGACAGATCGTGAAGCTGAGGCTCCAGTACTTTGGCCACCTCATGAGAAGACTCCCTGGAGAAGACACTGATGCTGGGAAAGATGGAGGGCACAAGGAGAAGGGGGCGACAGAGGACGAGATGGTTGGATAGTGTTTTCGAGGTTACCAGCATGAGTTTGACCAAACTGCGGGAAGTAGTGGAGGACAGAGGTACCTGGCATGCTCTGGTCCATGGGGTCACGAAGAGTCGGACACGACTAAACAACAACAAATCCAACTGTGTCCTGTGAAGCTTTTCTCCCAGGTAGGTGTGTACAGGATTGAGCTGTGATTCATTTCCAAGTGTTGCAATAATGCGAATTGTATAGCAAAGGTGAAGGGGGGGGGGATGATTCTGTAGACATAAAACCCCAACCAATTACAACCTCCCCTATTCCATCTTGCGAAAGGAAACCTGATTAATAAGGAGAGAGAAACAGAGAAGTCACAACATGTCTTGCAAAAACCCCTCTGAATTAGCAGGAGTGTGTTTGTTCTGTTGCTCCAGAGATCAGACAGGAAAGGGAACTTGTCAATCTGATTTGTTCAGGCCAAGAAAGTTCAGTGTGTCTTGTCATTTTGTCAAAATTTGCCTATTTTTTCCCAGAGTTTTAGGGTTGTGTCCCCCCCCCCTTTTGTATCGGAGTCATTCAAGCCGTGTGCTCCCCATACACGAGAACTATTTTTGCAAACTAAATACAAAATGGCAAATGACATGATTGTACTGCCAGGAAATGTCAGACATTGGAAGAAACACGAAAACAAATATATTGGCTGAGATCCAACCATCTTCCTTTGCTCGTTGTCTTCTTACAGGAGAGGTTGTGAGAGGAAAGTTGTGGGAAAAACTCAGGAGAGCATAAAAGGCCTTCTTTGGAAATACTGATCCTGGAAAGCAAACTCTTCCACATCACAAATTGCCATATGCCCAGGAGAGGTGTCTCACCTTCTCCTGCCTATGACTCTTCTTTGGCGATCACTCATAGCCAAATAAGATTGTCTTCCATAATCACAGTTTTAAAAATGAGTCTGCAAGTGTCTGGGGAGGCCAATTCTGGATCCACATGTCCTTCCACAGTGGGGACATAGGTTTCTGGACAGGAGTTGATCACGGTGTGGATTTGCCAAGCATGCCTTCCTCCTAGCACGTTTCTCCCTTGCGTCCTGAGTTCGAGTGTCTTCAAAGCCCATGACACCTTTGGTAAAGGATGTTCTCCAACTGGAGCTCTTGCAGGCCATTGTTTAACAATTGTTGGTGTTTATACTACATTTTTTAAAATTTGCCTTGAGAGAGTCTTTAAACCTCTTTTATTGACCACCAGCATTACGCTTTCCATTTTTAAGATCGGAATAGAGTAGTTGCTTTGGAAGATGATAATCAGGCATCTGCACAACATGACCAGTCCAACGTAATTGATGTTGAAGAATCATTGCTTCGACATTGGTGATCTTTGCTTCTTCCAGTACACTGGCATTAGTTCGCCTGTCTTCCCAAGTGATGTGTAAAAAATTTCGGAGACACCGTTGATGGAATTTTTCGAGCAGTTAGGAGATGGCGTTTATAAGTGGTCCATGTTTCACAAGCATACAGTAAGGCTGGTAGTAGAATAGCTTTGTAAACAAGCATTTTCGTTTCCCTGTGAATGTACCGGTCCTCAAACACTCTACACTTCAATCAGGAGAAAGCCACACTCGCAGAGCTCAGGCGATACAGTTCAATCCACAATCACAATCTCAACCTCTATGGCAGGGCTTAGAACTTCTGTCCCATGGAACTAATTTAGATCTGGTATAGGTCCCACCTTGGCATTCTCCAACAACACCCACCTGCCTGTTAGGTAGAATAGTTTAATTCACACAGAAATGGAAAATGTATATGTATTAATGAAGGTTTAAAAATTGATAATGTCTATATGCGTATTGCTAACACTGGGTTTTTTTCCACAACAGTTTTTCTAGAGGACTCTGAAGCTCCTTGCAGAGTTAATGATGAACTAACTGACCATTGTTCTCTGGTAGCTAACGTGTGGGTTGTAAACTTGGACCATGTGAGAGGTATTGGGTTGCCATCTCCATTTTGAAAGGAGTTGCCTTTGAGTCTTTGTCTCCCAAATGCAAAGGAGTGAAGATGCAAATGGAGTCTGCTCTCTGAATGCCACAGGGAGAACAATGCAAGTAAATGGCTCTCCTGAAGGGAGAGCAAAGAAGTTTGGAGGCTGGAAAGCTGGATGGAGAGAGAGAGAGAGTTAGAGTTAGAGAGAGAGAGACCTTTGTTTGTTTATAGGACTATTGTATTTCAATATTTTGTTGGAAGCCACCCAGAGTGGCTGGGGAAACCCAGCCAGATGGGTGGGGTATAAAGTACAAATAATAAATTATTATTATTATTATTAGTCTGTTTGGAATATTTTGTAAGATGCTGAGCCTTTGCTGGACAGCACAAGATATTGTATGGTGTTACGGAAAATCTGGGTGCGTATTTACCCTGCCACCCAGCCAATCGGACCAAGTCCGTGGATTCTAGCGGAAGAAAAGGAAGCTCAGCAGGAGCAAGGTACGAAGATCCAAGTTTATTGCGCAACAGGTTCAAAACGAAATTGAACCCCGAGAATGGGGCGGCATAAACTTTTAAAAGTTCCCTCCAAGTCCCAGAATACAGTGCATGAAAACGTCATGAATACATTATGGGAAGGTTGGGTTTCGTGGATTACATCATGAATATATTACACACGTCATGAATATGTTTACAGAGAGGTGGGGTTACACTGATTAACATTTGAGACGAGGGAGGGGGAATGTGCGGAGTGAGGGATATACATAAATAAACGTTTCTTGAGTACCGGTGGTGGCAGGACAATGGGACAGTGATATGCATCGTCTGCCACCTGGTATTGCCCGGAGGAAGGGTTAGGCAGGACGATCTGACAGGATTAAGAAGTTCCTGTGTACGTGCCCTGCCGCTTCAGGGATTATGGTGGTCGGGGTGCCATCATGGAGTCCAAAGGGAGCTGAGTTGAATGACACCAAGAGCAAGGAAATCGGAGTTATGGTTGATTTTATATGATTTTCGAAAGGTTTCGATGGTTTCCAACCTATCCCGTAGCCTCGGTCAAAGTCGGAAACAAGGTGGATACATTGTAACTGGGTTTTGACAGGTTTACGAGCAGAATGGATACATTGTAACAAGGTCTTGACAAGATTACGAGGTCGGGAGTTTCGGTTCCATTGTTCTCGCTGCGGGGGGCCGTCAGCAGCTTGTCAGTAGGTTTAATGAGGCGTGCAAGGGCTCCCTGAGCTAGCTCCTGCAGGACAAATGCACGGCTGTGATTGGCTAAGACGCGGCCATAGGAATAAGCGGAGATACAGGAACGCCCGGTCTACTCGTTCTAAGTATGGAGCGCAGATAGCCATAGGAAGAGATAGGAGAATATATTCATATTTTTGAGCTTATTTCGCTCGTGAAAGAAAGAAACGAAAAGGGGGTCTGGGAGAAGTGTGGTGCTTGTGCAACAGTGAGGGGGGACTGGGTGGGTGTACCGTGGGTACCCTCGAGGTCATCGCCTCGGTTGCTCAAGGGAGAGGGGGGCAAGAGGTACCCCCCCCTCTGGTCCGTATCAGTCCCCCATTCGGAGATAGATTTGCATTAAAGTTCCGTAGGAACTTGCAAATCTTTTCTCCGCACCACAGAAACGCTAGATTTCAGTGATCTCGTATTCCCCTTCCCCCAGATGCCTCATCTGTACGTAGTCTGGAAAGGTAGGGGTGTGTTGGGAACGGGAATAGGCTCGAAGAGAGAATGAGGTAGAAGAAGTAGACTGGCGGAGGAGGGAGCAGCAGGGGCTAATACAGTGCACAGTACAACATAAGATAGAGACACAAAAAACAGCGGTTAAGATGAGGAGCAGTATGACTTTCAATAACTGTCGGAGCCATCCTAGCCTGGGTAACCATCCCCACAGGTCCACATCGGATAGTCCCTCATGCTGGATATCGTGTAGCCTCCCTGCTAACTCGTGAATATTGTTCAAATGTCCAGTTATATTTAAGGTCTGGTCAGTTACGTATGTGCAGCACTCGGTGCCTATTAAGGCACAGGTGCCTCCTTGACTGGACAAGAGGAAGTCCGTTGCAATCCTCGTCTGTAAGCTCAACTGCCTTACCTCGGATAGTTCCGACATGAGAGAGTCTGTGATCTGGGTCGCTTCCTGCATGAACTTAAGGAGGATGTCGGTGAGTCGAAGGATATCCACGTGGTTTGAACCGGCCCCGTAGGCAGGGAAGAGTGCCCGGCCCACGGTCTCTCCATTTGCAGCTACATCTGACAGGTCTGACAGTTCCTTTTGCTCCCTTTTATTCCGTTGTCTTCCGGGGGGTAGATGTGGGGTTATCCTTATCCCGGGAACAATATAGCCGACAAAGCAGGATCCGGACATGTGTGGGCTCACCCATGTATAGGCGCGATGCCCGCACACCCAGAATAGGCCGCTGAGATAAGACTCCATTCTGCCTGAAGCAAAGGATTGTAGCAGCATGGTGTCTGTGGGTTGTGGCTTCCAGTCCGAGGGGTGTCCGACGGCAGTGGCCCAGGCAGCGGTAAGGTTAGGAAAAGTCCGGGAATCCCTTGTGTTGGAAACAGTGACCAGTCCAGTTGGTAGGATTTCAAGGGTGTTGGTGCATGTACTGGATCCGATGAAGGTTCCTTCTCCTGAGAAGCTGCGGCAAAGGGGTCCCTTTGTAGGGCCGGTGAGATAGAGGTATTGATGTGTCAAGTTAAGAGCGGTTAAGTTCCAGGAGGTTACGTTTCCGGAACGGAACTGTTCTAGGGTCACCGGCACTGGAACCAGTGGAAGACTCTGTTGGAGATGGCTGGGCGCGTGAGCACAAATCCAGCAGTCCGGGTAGGGTGCCTCCCTGGCCACCTGGCTGAGAAGTTTAATGTAAGAGTTTTGTTCCCAGGAGGACAGGAGGTCTTCTCCTGGGAGCGTAGAGTCAGCGCCGAATTGTCGGGGTGCTGTGCCGACCGGGTGGAGGGGGTCGGTAGTGTTCAGTAGTCGCCTATCCCTGGCGATACCGCCGCATCTCAGGGGTCCGACGTGGTCCCATGAGGGGGAGCGCGAGGGGTGTATGGGATGGTGCCACCCTTCAAGATATTCAGCCCCTTTCCACTCATGAGTGACCCCTAAGTCCCATAAGCAGCAGAACCGTCGCAGGCAGAGTCCCTGGAGTTGGGGCTTCCGGGTTCCTAGGGTGGAGCGGAGGCACTGGAATCCGAAAATCAAGTTTCCAGAGGGGTGGTTGGAGTCCGTGTAAGCGTGAGTGGCCCCTCCTATCTCGACTTCGGTCCAGTTAGGGTTTCGTGAGACCTCTCCACTCTCATAAAGAAGATAAGTCCCATTTCTGCAGGTCAGCCGGTAAGAGGAGTGGTCAAGAGTAAGAGCCGCAGAGCCAATACGGCGTAAATCCTTGTTTCGGATGAAAAGCTCCCAATATTCGTTTTCGGCGAGTCGGGGCACTAGGGAATGGCGCAGTAAGGTCCGAGACTCAGGGAGGCAGAAATCAAAGTCCCCCATTCGATCAGGGTTAGACCTACCCGTCTCGACCTCATGATAGTCTAAGAAGTGATAGTCCGTGTGCAACCCTGTGCAGTGGTCCGATGAGGTGGACGGGACCCAGGATAAGGCGGCGAGAAGAAGGGCGTTGCAGGCCAGACCCATGGTTTGGATGCGCGCCGGGAGAGCGCAAATGGTCAAACGAACGAAGGTATCAGATAGATGAAGCTGTCAAATACAGCTGTCAGATGAGCTGTCAAAGCGAGGCTGTCAAACGAAGCAAGCTGTCAACGGAGCTGTCAAACGGAGCTGTCAGATGAGCTGTCAAAGCGAGGCTGTCAAACGAAGCAAGCTGTCAACGGAGCTGTCAAATGGAGCTGTCAGATGAGCTGTCAAAGCGAGGCTGTCAAACGAAGCAAGCTGTCAACGGAGCTGTCAAATGGAGCTGTCAGATGAGCTGTCAAAGCGAGGCTGTCAAACGAAGCAAGCTGTCAACGGAGCTGTCAAATGGAGCTGTCACCGCGTCTGAAACGCAGCTTGATGGTGTTAGTATCTGGGATGATTTCGGACGTCCAGTTGGATGTCGCGGTGTCTGGTCCGGTCTGTTGAGCCCGATCTTGGCTCCGATCTGCTGGTCCGGTCTGTTGAGCCCGATCTTGGCCCCGATCTGCTGGTCCGGTCTGTTGAGCCCGATCTTGGCCCCGATCTGCTGGTCCGGTCTGTTGAGCCCGACCTTGGCCCCGATTTACTGGTCCAGTATGTTGGGCCCGAATTTGGCCCCGATCCGGTGCGGTCTGTTGGTCGTCGTCGTCAATATATGAGGTCGGTGGAGCAGGTGGAGTCGAAAAGGTGAAATCCTCGCCTTCGCTTTCTTCAGTCTCCTGTGGAGGGGGTGAGGACTTGCACCTAGTGTGGTGTAACCAAGAATTCTTCTCACCTACTTTCACGGCGGTTGGCGATGTCAAGAGTACTTGGTAGGGACCTTCCCACGCGGGTTGGAGTGGTTCCTTCTGGTAGACCTTGACGAGGACCCAGTCACCAGGGTGGAAGGAGTGAGCGTGGACGTCGATGGGCAGGTTCTGTCCCTCGATGGCCGCGTAGTGGTGGAGACGCTGCAGTTGTGTCTGGAGCTGAATGACATAATTAGTAAGTTCTGCTTCTCCCAGCTCCAATTCTGAGAGTGGGAATAGAGTGTTATAGACGGGGGGAGGTCTCCCGAATAAAAGTTCGAATGGAGAGAGTTTCAAACGTTCGGTTGGGGCGCTGCGGATGTTATGAAGAACCAGTGGGAGTGCATTCACCCATTTTAGGCCAGTGAGCTCGCAAAGTTTGCCCAACTGTACTTTTATCTCCTGGTTCATACGCTCTACTTGGCCTGAGGATTGTGGGTGGTATGGAGTGTGGAGATCCCATCTAATCTGGAGTGTCTTGGCCACTAATTGCACCACCTCTGCAGTAAAGTGGGTTCCCCTATCGCTGTCTATGCGGCGGGGTATGCCATAACGGGGAATATCCTGTAGGAGGGCCCTGGCAACTACGGATGCGGTAGCTTTTCGGCAAGGGAATCCCTCCACCCACGAGGAAAATTGGTCCACTATAATCAAAGCATGTTTAAAGCCTTGGCATTGGGGCAGATCGATAAAGTCAAGCTGCAAGTTCTCAAAAGGGACAAAGGCCCATGGTCTGGCTCCTGGTGGCCTCCTGGGTTCACGCTTGGGATTGAAGCGATGGCAAGTAATGCAATTCTTTGATGCTGCTGCTGCGGCAGCGGCTATTCCGGGTGCATACCAAGATCTAATTACATGTTCCATTAATCTCCCTTTTCCCCAATGTGTCCGCTGATGAAGAACCCTCACTACTTTTGGAGTCCAGGCCTTTGGAAGGACGGTTCTTCCATCAGGGAGGACCCAGATGCCCTGTTGCTCGGTGGCACCTATCGATTCCCACATAGCTCTTTCATCCGCTGGGGCAGATTTGTAAATTTCTGCAAGGTCTAGGTCTGTTGGTAGTTGGAGGGCTTGAAACTCGGATTCATTGTTAGGGACGCGTAGGGCAGCCATCTGTGCGGCTTTGTCGGCTCGTCGGTTTCCTTTAGAAACTGAGTCCCTGCCTTTGGTATGGGCCTTGCAGTGGACAACGGCTATAGCGGCCGGTAGATGGATCGCTGTGAGAAGTCGCTCAACTAGGGCGGCGTGCGAGATTTGAGACCCGGCGGCGGTTAGGAAGCCTCTCTGGAGCCAAATTTGGCCGGTTGTGTGCACGAGGCCAAAACAGTATTTACTATCCGTATAAATGGTTATCCGCTTCCCTTCACCAATCTCGCAGGCACGCAGCAGTGCAATTAACTCAGCGGCTTGGGCACTGTACTGGGAGTTGATTGGGTTTGATTCTAGTACTTCGAAGTCGGAGACCACCGCGTACCCAGTCTTTCTAACCCCGTCGATTACTTTAGAGCTACCATCAGTATATAGTATTAGGTCTGGGTTCTCCAAGGGAAGATGATCTAAGTCTTCACGGGGCTTTTCGGCTTGCCGGACAATAGTGGTGCAGTCATGATGTGGGGTGCCATCATCGGGAAGGGGTAGCAGGGTAGCGGGGTTTAGCGAGTTGACACGTTTAATGGTGACATTGGTTGGGGTTAGTAGGAGGGCCTCGTACCGGTTGAGGCGGGAGTTTGAGAAATGGTGGCATCCTTTTAAGGTTAAGAGGGTTGAGACTGAATGGGGAACGTGAAGGGTGATTTCGTGGCCCAGAACTGTTTCTTGGGCTTTCTCGAGAAGGACAGCAGCGGCTGCAATGGCTCTCAGGCAACTGACAGCCCCTTTAGCAGTGTTGTCAAGTTGCAGACTATAATATGCTACTGGCCTCTCTTGGTCTCGGAAGGGTTGGGTTAGGACACCGGAGGCTACCCCCATTTGCTCATGGATGAACAGTTTGAAAGGGATTCGGTAGTCGGGTAATCCTAGGGCGGGAGCGGATCTGAGTTCCCGTTTTAGTCGTTCAAAAGAGTTGTAAGCTTCTTCTTCCCAGACCAGGGTGTCTGGGTGGTCCTGCCGCGTCATAACAGTTAAGGGCTTCGTTATTTCGCTGTAGCCAGCGATCCAGGCTCGGCAGAAGCCGGCCATGCCAAGGAAGCCGCGCAACTGTCGCTTCGTTTTTGGGAGAGGGATTTTTGTGACTGCCTCGATCCTGTCAGTGGCTAGGCTTCGAGTCCCTACTCCTAAGATGTGTCCGAGATATTTGACTTCTTGTTTACAATATTGGAGTTTCTTTGGAGACACCTTGTGTCCCTTCTTTGCTAATTCTGATAGGAGGTGTTTAGTATCTATCTTACACGCCTCTTCACTGGTAGAACACAATAAAATATCATCCACGTAGAGAAGCAAGGTGGAGCTAGCTGGTAGGTGGATGTCCTCTAAGTCCTGATGTAATACGGCCGAGAAAATTGCGGGTGACTCTACATAGCCTTGGGGCAGTCTGGTCCACGTTAGTTGGCCGGGCCCCCAGGTAAATGCAAAAAGGAATTGACTGTCCGGATCCAGGGGTATACTGAAGAAGGCGGAGCACAGATCCGCTGCGGAGTACCAAGTTGTCCCTGCTGGAATTGCGTTTAGGAGGGAGTTCGGGTTGCCCACTACTGGGTGTCGGGGTATTACGAATTGGTTCACTAATCTCAAGTCCTGCACAAAACGGTACCGTATAGGTGTCCCCTCTTTAGCGGGTTTCTTGACTGGGAGAACTGGGGTATTACAGGGCGAAGCGCATGAGACTAGGATCCCTTTTTCGAGGAAGTCCTCAATCATGGGTGTTAGGCCGTCTATGGCTTCTTTGGGCAGAGGGTATTGTTTGGTGCACGGGAAGGGTAGGTCATTTCGGTACGTGATCTTGACTGGAGTAGCGGAGAGTAAGAGCCCGACTGAGGTTGATTCAGTGCCCCATAGGGAGGGGGGCAATTCGTTTTCTAGGTCCAAAGGGAGTTCGGGAAACTGTCGGTCCGCTTTAGATTCTTGGACGATACCTTGGAACATGGGAATAGAGTCCCCTGGCATATGTAGGTAAATGCCATCCGAGGAGCATTTTATGGTGGCGTTAAGTTTGCAGAGGAGGTCTCTGCCGAGGAGATTAACAGGGCTGCTTGTTAAAAGGAAAGTGTGTTCCGCTAGTAATGGTCCGAGGGTGACCTTGGCCGGTCGCGAGAGTGGGCAAGTGCGGGGTATCCCATCCAGTCCCATTACTTTCTTGGTCACTGTTCCTGGTTCCAGGTGACTGTCGGTTAGGGTGGAATAAGTAGCCCCTGTGTCCAGTAGACATTGATAGGGGTGGCCGTCAATCTCGATAGTGCAGACCGGGTCCTCAGGTGACAATGCAAGGACAGGGCAGATGGTTTGGGTCTGACTGGGATCCCCTTCTAATTGTCAATAGGTGTCCTGATCATCGGGAGGTGGTTGATTTGGAGGGTGCAAGGGAGGAGCAGTGGCATTCGCCCAAGGGTGAGCAGACTGGTCTATGGCTGGCATTTGGGTTCGGGGTCCGGATTGGGGTCTGGTTTGAGGTATCGGGTTCGAGGGCGTTGGTGGAGCATAAGTCACTGGTTGGTGGTTAGTGTAGCCTGGGGTTACGTTGGGTTGCGGGGGGAAAGGAGGGTGGCTGGTTCGAACAGGGAAGGGCTTGGATTCCTGCCCCCCATAGGGTGTGGGTGTCGCATTTAGGTAAGGGCAGAATCTCTTTATGTGTCCCTCTTCCTGGCAGTAGTAGCACCCTCCGGTCCCCGGTCCCCATTGCCTATAGGGGTTTGGGGGTCCTCCTCCCCGGACTCCCTTTCCTCGGTTGAGACCTCTACCTCGGTTAGGGCCATAGGTAGTTTCCATACTTAAGGCCAAGATCTGTTCGGCCTCGGATTTTGTCTCCTTTTTCTTTCTCTCATCTCGAGAGTTATAGATGGATTTCGCAATGGACAAGATTTCGTTTACACTCTTTCCATCGTATCCAATTTGAAGATTCAGGGCTTTCCTAATGTCTGGGCAGGCCTGATCCTTGAAGAAACCTTTAACGATTACTTCATGTTGCGGATTCTCGGGGTCTATTCCTCCCCAGGTCTTGATGGCAGAGACTAATCTCGTATAATAATCAGAAGGGTGTTCGTTTGGTCCCTGCATTACCGTTTGGACTTTGGTCCAATTAACGGTGCGTTGTCCAGCAGCCTTTACGCCGTCCAGAATGGCTTTCTTAAATAGTTTCAAGCACCAGATCCCATTAGTTGTGTTATAATCCCATGTAGGTTCTACTCGGAGGCATTGTGCGGTGAGCGCCTGCAATCCTTGGGGCCGTCCCCTCTGGTAATCTGGTGATTCTATAGCTTCCCCGGCTTTGGCCAGAATGTCCGCCTTCTCTGCCTCGTTGAAGAGGGCATTCAGAAGAACGTGGACGTCTGCCCAGGTAGGATTGTGGGTGGAAAAGATTGCACTGATCTGGCGGTGACACTTATCCGGGTCGTCCCTTAGTGAGGGCATCTGATTTGACCAAGTCACGAGGTCCGAGGTGTAGAAGGGGTGATGCGTGTAAACCATCCGCGGGGGCCCATCAGGTACGAGAGGAGGAATGGGCAAGGCCCTTAAGGGCATCTGGACCGCAGTAGAACTCACGGTGGAGCTCACTTGGTCAGAAGTCCCCGGAGTCTCTGTGTCGTGGCCCAGGGTCCCCGTTGCGGAGCCACACGGTTCCGTGGGAGCGGGTTTATTCCCGATTTGGGTAGGGTCCTCAATGGTGTTGTAGAGCGTAGAGGAGGGGATTTTAGTTTTAGCTTGCCCGGGGTGTTTAACGTGTTTGGTGTCCCCCTTGTCCCTTTTTGCTTGTAGTCGTGTGACCCTTCTATTCTCAGTGCCTTGTGCGTCATCTTCCCCCGTTTCCTCCCCACTACTAGAGTTGCTGTCGTTGGGTGTCGGGGCTCGCGGCGGTGGTCCTTGATAGTAAAAGGGGACCAGGGTCTGCTGTACGTCGTCATCTTCGTAAGGGGGGGGCATTGGCTGTCGCCCGGGATTTAATATAGGCAGTTGGTAAGAAGTTGTTCCCTTTGGGGCTTGGAGCATTCTCCTTACTGCCTCAAAGGCGGCCAGGTATTCCAACTGGCGGGGTTTTTCTTCCATCAGGGCTTTCCTTAAGTGGTTCAAGCGTTCTTCATTAAACGAACCCCCCGGCGGCCACCGCAGTTCGGGTTTGGCGGAGGCAGTACTGGCGGGCCAGGTTTCGGAACAGAGGTCTTCTAATTTCTCCTTAGATAACAATTTGTGGCCAGGAATTGACTTCCAATACGCGAGGACGAATTGGAGAGGAGAGTCGGGATCCTTCTGGGAACGGGATGGCTTCCTGGAAGCCTTCCTCCCAGAGTGAGTCCGCTCGTGTTTGGAAGCCTGGGTACCCATAGTATATTTCACGCGTGTCTAGATAGAAAGAGGAGAGAGGAGGGGTCGATAAGGATTTGTGGGTCTAGGGCTGTTCGACAAAAGACTTGTAAAAGGGAAAGGTCTTAGTCGCTTGGCAACTTCCTAGGGAGGTTTTAAAGAGCTCTAGCTATCCGGTATTTCCTTCCTTCCTTTTCCTTAACCATTTATTTGGGGTCCCTTTTCCACTCTGCCGGTCCCGCCCAATTCCTCATGGGCTATTCCCTCCTGGCAACCTCCTACCTATCGTCAAACTTCTCAGGAAAAGGGGCCCTACTGAACGCCCGCGCCGTGCGGTGCCAGATCGGGTGATCCCTGGATAGAATTTTGGGTCGAAAATCCCCCTTGCTTTCGGAAGCGGGCTTACGATACACGTGGTACGTAGCTCGACCGGTGCGGCTGGGATTGGGATAGAAAGCAAGACCACTTCCTGCCCCCTAGAAAGGACGCTCGGGAAGATCGGAAAGAGAACTCCAACCCCTTGCTTTCAACTGGGATGCCCGTTGCGGAGAGTCGGCTATCTTTCAAGTCGGGTCTCTCCGTCTTACCCTTCGGGCTCCCAATTGGTGCGGCTGGCTGGAGAGTTTAGGTAAAGAGGTAGAGCTCAGAACCCCCCTTTCGGGTCGAGCAGCGGTCCACGGTCTCTCTCACTGACTGGACCAAGAGAAAGGTAAGAAGGTACGATAGAGAGGAGGGCAGAGAATTCAGTTGCCAGGAGACTTCCACCCCTTCCCACCAGTGCACTGGATTTTCCTATACTCACGCGTCTTCTACGTCGATCCGATCCCGGGACCGATGAATAAGCCGGCTGGATCCCTTTTGCTCCCCGGCTGAACTCCTGGGGCTCCTGATTACCGCCCGGGAAGTGGCCGGAGGTCCAAAAGGGTCTTCTCGGGCAAAGTGGCCCGCAGCCGGCTGAAGAATTCGGGGCCCCCGGTCAGCAACCCGGGAGAACCGCTGAAGCCCCACGTTGGGCGCCAAGCTGTTACGGAAAATCTGGGTACGTATTTACCCTGCCACCCAGCCAATCGGACCAAGTCCGTGGATTCTAGCGGAAGAAAAGGAAGCTCAGCCGGACGCAGGAGCAAGGTACGAAGATCCAAGTTTATTGCGCAACAGGTTCAAAACGAAATTGAACCCCGAGAATGGGGCGGCATAAACTTTTAAAAGTTCCCTCCAAGTCCCAGAATACAGTGCATGAAAACGTCATGAATACATTATGGGAAGGTTGGGTTTCGTGGATTACATCATGAATATATTACACACGTCATGAATATGTTTACAGAGAGGTGGGGTTACACTGATTAACATTTGAGACGAGGGAGGGGGAATGTGCGGAGTGAGGGATATACATAAATAAACGTTTCTTGAGTACCGGTGGTGGCAGTACAATGGGACAGTGATATGCATCGTCTGCCACCTGGTATTGCCCGGAGGAAGGGTTAGGCAGGACGATCTGACAGGATTAAGAAGTTCCTGTGTACGTGCCCTGCCGCTTCAGGGATTATGGTGGTCGGGGTGCCATCATGGAGTCCAAAGGGAGCTGAGTTGAATGACACCAAGAGCAAGGAAATCGGAGTTATGGTTGATTTTATATGATTTTCGAAAGGTTTCGATGGTTTCCAACCTATCCCGTAGCCTCGGTCAAAGTCGGAAACAAGGTGGATACATTGTAACTGGGTTTTGACAGGTTTACGAGCAGAATGGATACATTGTAACAAGGTCTTGACAAGATTACGAGGTCGGGAGTTTCGGTTCCATTGTTCTCGCTGCGGGGGGCCGTCAGCAGCTTGTCAGTAGGTTTAATGAGGCGTGCAAGGGCTCCCTGAGCTAGCTCCTGCAGGACAAATGCACGGCTGTGATTGGCTAAGACGCGGCCATAGGAATAAGCGGAGATACAGGAACGCCCGGTCTACTCGTTCTAAGTATGGAGCGCAGATAGCCATAGGAAGAGATAGGAGAATATATTCATATTTTTGAGCTTATTTCGCTCGTGAAAGAAAGAAACGAAAAGGGGGTCTGGGAGAAGTGTGGTGCTTGTGCAACAGTGAGGGGGGACTGGGTGGGTGTACCGTGGGTACCCTCGAGGTCATCGCCTCGGTTGCTCAAGGGAGAGGGGGGCAAGAGGTACCCCCCCCCTCTGGTCCGTATCAATGGATATTTTTGATATTTTTGATTTTGTTTTAAAGAAAGTTCTGCCAGTAAAAGTTTAAATAATATTTTCATTGGTCTGGACTGTTATAGGAAACAGATTGTGAGATAGCTGTGGTGTATGTATGATGCTTCACTAAGGGTGAATACTATACCTGCATATTTGTAGGGGCCCGGGGTCAGCAGTTTTTAAAAAAATCATTTTTAAAACATTATGCGCCTCACAAAACAGCAGCCTGCCAGAATATTCTCTCTCTCTCTCTCTCTCTAAATAAGTATCCAGTAACCAGTGAAAAGTGGTCAGAGAAGGGGCCTGCTGAACTTCATGAAGAAAGATCTTCCATGAGCAAAGAAATGAAACAGGCCTCTTCTGGGTCCATTTCCCTGGGCAAAGCATTCCACAAGGTGAGTGACCTTATAGTTGCAATCTCACTTCACTACACGCAGGAGCACAAAAAAGAGGAAACCTAAAGGATGGTCTTAAAAGATGAGGAGGAACGTATTGAGGAGCACTGCCAGAACAGGTGAGTGGCTCCCCAAGTGGGCATGATCTGGGAGAGCACTGAGCCACAGGCCTGACCTGTGGCGGTTCACATATGAGTAACACCAATGAGAAAGTCAAGAGTTGGGAGGTGGGCAGAGAAAGAAAAAGAGGAAGTGTAGAGACAGAAAGAAAGCTGGAGAAAGAGCAAGGCACGTGGAGGCATATAACATAGAACCCAAATCGTTAAAGGTGGTACTTAGGTCAGGCTAGGTGATTGTCCTAGATTAGGAGTGGGGAACCTCAGGCCTGGGCACCAAATACAGCTCTCCAAGTCTCCTTATCTGGCCCTTGCGATTCTTCCAACAGCTCACTTCTTCCCAGTCACATCCTTCTCTCTACAGGCCACACCCCATAGCAACCCCAACCTCGTGGTGTGCTTTTGCTTGTCTAGAATGTGTTTTTGGATTCTGATAAAGCGTGTTCTCCCTCATGGAGAACACCGTGTTGCGGTGGGGGCTGACGAGACACCTCACTGTTGCTAGGCAAAAGGTTTGGCCATCTTTTAAGCAGGGGCGGGCTGTTACTGGGGAAATTTATATCTTGCCATTTATTGATTGACAGCCCTATTTGTTCAATACAATGCACGCAGCGACAAACTTCCTCTTTTTCGCTGCGTGCTTCGGATCACCCGCCCTTCCTTCCCTAATTTTAGGCTGTTTGCTTGACCTTGCTATGCCTGTCATGGGGTCGTCTGCTTTGGGGCAGGGGCCCGGTAGGAATTTTGTCCATTTGGCTGATTAGTGTGTGCCATTTGGTTTTTGCCTACTGTGTAGCAAATCGTCACAACTTGTAAGGTTGCGGTTAGGCATTGGTTTGGGAACTGGTTGGTGGAGGGGTATGGATTTGGCTGTGCCTGCCCCTCCAAAATGCTGCTGCTGCCGCAAGGGTTTTCTGTTAAAGGAACCCAGGGGCTCCCCATGCTTTTGTCCGAAACCCCCTGGCAAGGGGCTAGGGCCACGCAAGCCCCTGGGAGCATGCTGGGGAGAGGTGAGGCATGGTTCCCAGTCCCGTCTCTCCCCCCAGGGTGACTTACCCTTGCTGACTTCGCGGGGGCTGCGAATGTCAGAGCTGTCCCCGTGTGGGGTCAGTTAGTGCTACCAATGCCTAAGCAACCACTCACATTGCCGTAATTTTAATAAAGTTGTGGCCAAAATTATGCCAAAAACCTTAAACAAAAATTAAGTGTCATTGTGTTTTTATTTGGGGTGTCTTGGGGACCTTGACGTGCAATGCTTCTTGCTTGCAGCCCCTCGCCTGGAACAAGATCCCCCAGCCCCTGCTCTAGTAGACCACTGGCTGCCTTCAACGTAACTCCGAATGACAGCTGTTAAGATATGTCTAAATAAAAAGTAATAAACGGAGTCAAGGGCTTTGCTGGCTGAACAACCACTGCCACCCCTCCTTCAACGAAATGTCCCACATGACAGGAAATATTACCTGCTTTATTAGGAGGACATTCTGCTTTGCCAGCCAGCAGAACAAAAACAATTCGTTTAGAGTAACAGGCATATCAATCCACCGGTAATTACAAAATGCAAACAGGAAAATTAAAGTAAATACCTCTGAGGCTGTTGCTATGGGAAGAGTTTTCCAATAGAAACATACTGGGAAAATACAATATATATTGTTTCTGTCCACGGGCCTGATTAGTTGCCACATTAATGTACGTTTATGCACTCCTGCTAATCACATCCAGAGCTCTTCTGAAGTAAATAAAAACTCGCTCTCTTCCAACTACTGTTACTGGGCAAAGCATTGCGCTAATCAAGCAAGTTATCAGGGTAATTAGGGAACAGAAATCACCAGAGACATCATGCATTATGATTTGTGACTGTTTTATTTTTAAAAGCCTGGGATGCAAATGACTAATAAATTTCATTAGGAGATAACTTCAGTTTTTATTTTATGCTGAAATTAGGACAAGGCGCCCGCGCACACAGGGAGCAGGCATCTGTTGCTGGGGAATCACTCGCAAACTGTTCTTTGCTATTTCTTACATAAATGATGCACCGAAACACCTCATCTTACACTTTTGCCCACCCTCCTAAAACAGGCAGGGCTGAGGCAGGGGTCATTCATGGGCTTAAGTGTTCTGACCCCTACCTCCTGGTGGGGTAGGGGTAGGATAGCTGTGAAATTTCAGGATATACTGTACAATATTCCTCTCTTTTTTTTAGCTTTTAATTAAAATACATTTTTATTAGTTTTTACATATATTTTCCAAACAGAACATATCATCTCATCTCATCTTATACAACATTTTGGCCATTTTAGCCTGAGACTTCCATCAACCACGTCTAATGATTTTCAAACCTCACCTCTTAATCTTACATTTGATCCTAACTATTACGTTTAATAATCCATAGCTTACAATCCATTCTCATTAATCTTTTCTGCAATATTTCATATAGTCCTCCTTACAAAAAAGTTTCAGTACCTGTAGCATAGGAAACAAGAATTCGTAAACAAAACCTACAAACCCATCATTTGTAAATAATAACAATAATAACAACAATAGCAACATCACCACCTGAGCTGACATTTACAACAGCATTGTGGTTGCTCCTGATAAGTCTTCTGTTCTCCCCGGATTTCAATTGTCTGCCCTTGGTTTCGGAGATAATCATCAACATCTGAGCATATTTGCTTCCAGGCAAACCTCTCTTGCAAAAGAGTGACACCTCTATTGCACTCTCCCATATGTATAGCCTATTCAAAGACGACAACTGTGACACCCAAATTCTCGTGTCACGGTTTTCTGAAAGCGATGACAATAAAATTGATAATCTGAATGAATCGGAAGATGTGACTGGCTTACACGTCTGTCTTTTGTTGCAGAGGAGATCTCACTGTCTTTCGTTAGCTTGCTTCTTTCCATCCCACTTTTCTCCTCCAAAAAGTGGCCACTGAAGTGAAGCATAAAGACAAAACTAAACAACAGCAGCAGCTTTACAAAATAAATGACCAGAAATGCAAAAGAAACGACTGTTGTGATCAAAAGTAAAGGGACCCCTGACCATTAGGTCCAGTCGTGACCGACTCTGGGGTTGCGGCGCTCATCTCGCTTTATTGGCTGAGGGAGCCGGCGTACAGGTTCCGGCTCTTGTGGCCAGCATGACTAAGCCGCTTCTGGCAAACCAGAGCAGCGCACGGAAATGCCGTTTCCCTTCCCGCTGGAGCGGTACCTATTTATCTACTTGCACTTTGATGTGCTTTTGAACTGCTAGGTTGGCAGGAGCAGGGACTGAGCACGACAGGAGCTCACCCCGTCACAAGTATTCGAACCGCCGACCTTCTGATCGTTAAAAAAAAAAAAGATTCAGCATCTTTACAGCAAATAAGCCAATGGACCCGAATTCTGGAAGATTTGGGATGAACAACAGAAAGGAACTTCTAAACACAGCACATAGTTCAACAATGGGATTGATTGTCACAACTTAGATATGGTTAGAAAATTCATGGAAAAGAAGGTTATCAGTGCCCAGAAGTCATTATTTTGGAAAAGAGCAAATTATGTAGGTTTGCTTTAAAATGTGAACTGAATCAAACGACTTCCTCATCCCTAGTAGGATATGTAAAGAGTGAGACAATCTTTAAGGTAGTTGCAGGAGCAGGTTTTGCCACAAGGCTGAAATGATCACCTGGCTTTCTCCACAGTTAGGGCTGCCGCCACTGTTTCCGATCCACACAAAATCAGGACAATACTGATGTCTTAGGCGTATTCTGCTGCCTTAATGTATTCGGGGATCATCAGCTTAATATTGCTCCAGGAGTTCAAAATATTAATACAGTAATAGCACTAATCGTGAAATTATTTGTGATTAAGTGAAAATTAAGTACCAAGGCTAAGTATAATTAAGTGAATGTGAAGATCATTTGCTGTGAGTAGGAGGTAATAGAAGTCACATAAAAATGAGTGGGAGTAGAGGAGAAGAAAGTTTTTGCCGTGCAAGATAGAACTGCCGATATTGTAATCCTCAACATTTATTTATGATCTCGTCTGTGTCTGAATCGCAATTTGTTTGCATGAAAAGCAAAAGACTTTCTGGGTTCTGTAGGGTTCTGCCACTTGTGTCTACATAAGGCAAATGCAACAGGGAAAGAGATTAATAGTAAATAAAACGATATTGAAATGCTGGAGATGACAACGTATAATCTAGTTTTATTATGTGGGTGGGACTGATGCATTATTTTAAAAGTAACTTACCTATTTTTTCATCTTTCAAAGCTTTTTTTTTCCTTCTTCATTTGAAAACTGTTATTTTCCATCATTCAAGCCAAAGAATATATTGCAGTGTGTTGAACCAAGGCAGAAGGTAGCACCTAATCATGGAAAGTTTTTCTGCAAATTCCCTCAGAAAGATGGAAGTTTTTTTGGGGATAGGTTTTTATATGTATTTGCTTATTGATTTGGGGTATAATTCAGAAACCATTTAGTAATCCAACCTGGGATATAGATGCAATATCTGAACACATAGGAAAAGCATATGTTAAAATAACTTCACAGCAACTGCAATCCAAGCAGCCTATTACACTTCCAGCTGCCTATTATCAATCAATGACCTGGATTGCACGATAGGACAGGCCAAAGCATGCCTTACTGAGACCGCATGAAAGTGTAGTCTCCTGGAGAGGAATTCAAAGTCTCTTTCCTTGTCCCTGGTCCCTTTTTACTGCCATGTTGTGCTGAGCTGAGTCAAGGTTTGTCTTAGTGTGTTGTCCAAAGTAGGACTTCTCATTAAACCAGGGGTCCCCACACTAAGGCCTGTGGGCCAGATAAGGCCCGAGGGACTCGTTTATCTGGCCCGCAGTGACCACTGCCACCTGCTGCCGCTGCCCACTCTTACCGGTGCTGCACTACGCAACTGCCCACATCCGGGTCGGAGGAGCACCAGAAATAGCTTGTGCGCATGCGCAAGCATTATTTGCGCATGTGCAAGCGTTATTTCCAGTGCACATCCGGGTCGAAGGAGGCCCGTGCACATGCACATAAGCTATTTTCGGTGCTCCTCCAACCCGTAAGTGCGTCGGAAATAGCGTGTGTGCACACGTATGGGCATGCGCTCCCCCGCCCTCCGGCCCACTGCACGATCAGTGCTGGAGACACCGGTCCGAGGCGTGGTAAGTTTGCTGACCCCTGCATTAAGCACTCGCCTCACTAACCTAAGGATAAGCAAATCGTTCAGTTTTGGTTTCTCTCAATTTCTCATTTTTCCAATCAGTTCCCCCCATATTTCCACATCAGTTTACGATTTTTATTTTTTTAAAAGTCCTTTCAGAAATTCTTGCAGAAATCCAATTCCTTTGCTTGCTGTTTGTGTCTGCAACCATTTTCCTACTCACATTGAAATGGGGCCAAACTTTCATCAGTAAAACACCACACTTCCACATTCCACACTGCTTCACACATTAAACGCTCACTTCCATCTGAGACTCGGGAAACACCATGACAGGAAATGAGGCTGCCATTGGGGGTAGCAATGGAACTGACGATTCACTGTGCTAGAGAAGAAGTATTTTTTTAAAATTAGTTTCTTCTCCCGTAAGATTCACAAAATGTTTAGGGGTATGCGTACCCCTATGTCCTCCCAGAAAAAAAGCACTGGGTTCTTGTACCCACTAACCTATATGTAAGCCCCAATGAGCTCAATGGGGGTTACTTCAAAGTAGACATAGATATGATCTGGACTGTAAAGTTTTCAAACCAATACTGATAAATATTAGAAATCTGTAAAGACTAAAATTAAACCCCACCTCCACTAACATAAAAAAGTGATTAAATGTAGATATTCAATAAAGTATTAATGAAAGAGGGAAATAAAATATAATAAAATGCATGAATTAATAAAAGATTGGAAAATATTTTTAAAAATCCTCAGTTTGTTATGACATATTAAGTAAATGATAGCAATCTATATCTAAATTATCCCTATACTTCATCATACAATGAAGGAAAGAAAGCCATAAATTATGGAAAGGCTCCTTATGGTTCTTCCTTTCTCAATGCTGTATATATGCAGTTATTTTTTGACATTTCTCCCATGTACAAAGCTCTAGCCAAACAATGCTTTATTAATGGAACACTGCACTTTTGCCGGCCACTAGCAACAGGAATTTTGGCTGATGTCAACAGATATCAAACCAGCTCACAGTGTTCAATCTGTACAGTTCTTTCCAAATATCCCAGTAATAAAGTTAAAGGGTTCAAGGAAATTGAATAGACAATAATTAGTCCAATTTATAGCAAATGTTCTTCCAAAACAGGAATATTTATGGGCAAGATCACCAAACATGCCAGGAAATAGCATTAGCTTAAATATATATCTCCAGCAGTGGGATGTTCTGTTCTTTTAAATTATATTTAATCAAAATGGAATCATGTATTATTGATGAGATTGTCATTTGTGTGTGTGTGTGAGAGAGAGAGAGAGAGAGAGATTGAGAGAGAGAGAGAGAGAGAGAGAGAGAGAGAGAGAGAGAGAGAGAGAGAAAGCAGTACTTTCTGTAAGTATGAACTGCCACTCCTGCTCTGAAAAAGGAATTCACTGTGTGTTTTCCTGTTTTCCTTTAAAATTATGTTTGGGTTACCTTCAAAAGTCAACAAAATAACATATTTTGAACTACACAATAAGCTTTCAGATTTTGAAAATTGATATATATTAGTTTACCCAAAGTGATATTTCTCAGTACAGTGGTACCTCGGGTTACATACACTTCAGGTTACATACGCTTCAGGTTATAGACTCCGCTAATCCAGAAATAGTACCTCAGGTTAAGAACTTTGCTTCAGGATGAGAACAGAAATCGCGTGGCGGTGCAGCAGCAGCGGGAGGCCCCATTAGCTAAAGTGGTGCTTCAGGTTAAGAACAGTTTCAGGTTAAGAACGGACCCGATGAGCTGAGGCGGCAAAAGAGGGAGATCCCCGGCTGCGCCAGTGTAATATAGCTCAAGCCACACACACCCCTCGGCCAGCCGATTGGCTGGCCAGGGGATGATGCGGCCGGGGATTCCCTCAATCGCGCGGAGGCTGAGAGCCAGCCCCCGTGCGCGTGGAGAGGGCGTGATGCCCGCAACTCCACCTCCTCTCCAGTTCGGAAATGGCTTTATAGTCGCAGAGTGAGGGTTGATGTTATTGAGACTGCAACATGTGGGAAGGCAAAATTTATCCCCTTCTTTCCTGTTTGTGGGACGCGGGTGGCGCTGTGGGTAAAAGCCTCAGCGCCTAGGGCTTGCCAATCGAAAGGTCGGTGGTTCGAATCCCTGCGGCAGGGTGCGCTCCCATTGCTCGGTCCCAGCGCCTGCCAACCTAGCAGTTCGAAAGCACCTCCGGGTGCAAGTAGATAAATAGGGACCGCATACCAGCGGGAAGGTAAACGGCGTTTCCGTGTGCTGCGCTGGCTCGCCAGATGCAGCTTTGTCACGCTGGCCACGTGACCCGGAAGTGTCTCCAGACAGCGCTGGCCCCCGGCCTCTTGAGTGAGATGGGCGCACAACCCCAGAGTCTGTCAAGACTGGCCCGTATGGGCAGGGGTACCTTTACCTTTTACCTTCCTGTTTGTGAGCCCTTCAAATATCCGAGTCGGAGGGCAGTGACTGGCACAGCTTCAAGGCATAGTTGAAAAGTGCCCATGATCACCAATGGGAATGCTTTCACTATACCTCATAGCCACATGAGAAATTGATATTCATGAGGGACGGGAAGATATTTCATTCAGTTTTCATTTAAAGGTGGACCTAACTAATTTGCACTTTCTGAAGCAATAAGAGTACCAAAACACTGTCATTCTTTGAACACAAATTCTCTGAATGCAGTTCTCCGATCAAGCAATGCATGCAAAAATCATGTTTTAATGGAAAGTGTGTGTTTAAAAAAGCATTTGAGTGAAGATAAAATACAAAACTGTATTTCATCAAGCCAAATTGCTTGAAACAATGCGTACATTACATAGAAAAAATGTGCTTATCCCCAATTCTTAACCTTTTTCTATTTAGTTCATTTTAAAAGAAACCAATTTTACCTTATAAACATCAATAAGAAATAAGAAATGGGGATAAGAACTTGTTGAACTAATAATTTGAATTGGAATACAAGAAGGGGAGGGGTGGGGAAGTCAGGGAAATATGTTATAGAAAAATAAGGATTGTAAACTTTATGTGTTTTTAACTTTTTTTGTTTTTTCTTTTTTGATTTTTTTATTGTACTAAGTGGAAAATTTCAATAAATATTTTTTTAAAAAAAGAAAGAAAGAAAGAAAAAATGTGCTTAAGGGAATCAAGAGGAAATCGAGAGGTACAGCCACACGCTGCACGTAAGGTGTAACTTGTAGTTTGACCCTAATGCAGGTCGTGTCCTCCACATCATCCCTAAAGCTCACCACATTAAATTGCTCCCATGTTTAAATAATGTTTAAATTATGGTGGTAGCATTACATTAACACCTTGATTTAACACCCCCCCCCGTGTTTGTCTTCTAAAACTACAAGAACATATTAGTTATTCTTCCTAAAGGTAGATTGATACTTCCTAGAATATCAACAGTATCGTTTGATTTGTATGCCGGCTTCCCACAAAACTGTGTCCCCCAATTGGCTCACAACATACCAAATGAACAAAAAGTACATCAATTAAAACATATGAGAATCAATTAGAAATAATCATAGCATCAATAAGTCAATACAAAAATAGCCAAAATACGGTTCTCTTCCTGAGTTGAACTCCCATCCTTAAACCCGATGTCATTTGCCTTCAACAGCTATCTGGCACACACTTGCCATTTTGCAGAATGTTTTGTTAGATGATAGATCGCAAGTCCATAATCGAAATTAAAAGACGCCTGCTTCTTGGGAGAAAAGCAGTGACAAACCTAGACAGCATCTTAAAAAGCAGAGACATCACCTTGCCAACAAAGATTCGTATAGTAAAAGCTATGGTTTTCCCAGTATTGATGTATGGAAGTGAGAGCTGGACCATCAAGAAGGCCGAAGTATTGATGCTTTTGAATTATGGTGCTGGAGGAGACTCTTGAGAGTCCCATGGACTGCAAGAAGATCAAACCTATCCATTCTGAAGGAAATCAGCCCTGAGTGCTCACTGGAAGGACAGATCCTGAAGCTGAGGCTCCAGTACTTTGGCCACCTCATTAGAAGAAAAGACTCCCTGGAAAAGACCCTAATGTTGGGAAAGATGGAGGGCACAAGGAGAAGGGGACGACAGAGGACAAGATGGTTGGATAGTGTTCTCGAAGCTATCAGCATGAGTTTGACCAAGCTGCGGGAGGCAGTGGAAGACAGGAGTGCCTGGCGTGCTCTGGTGCATGGGGTCACGAAGAGTCAGACACGACTAAACAACAACAACAAGATTGCAAGTTATTTGCATGTCCTTTCCCCACCCCCTAACCAAATCAAAAACATTTGGGTTGCATTTCAAATTGGATTAAGGCTTATAGATGATGAGTCATCTGATGGAAGTCGGGCATGAGGTAGTTGCTAATTAGGATCAGATTAACACTTAGCAGCCAGTGTCTGTCTGAGACTGTTGTCTAAGTTATATAAATGTGAAGCCATCAGGAGAACAAACAATAGTGAGGACAGAGAAGATGCACTTGTAATTTGGGTAATTATCCATTCAAGTATGGACCGAACTGGAGCTTAATTGGTAGAGCATATGGTCTTCATTTAGAAGGTCCCAAATTCATGCCTCGCATCTCAGCTCACAGGATCAGGTAGGTCTATTAGCTGACCTCTTAAATCATTTCTATTTTATTCTGAAATCAACATTTTAACAAGAACATTATATTTAGTTGAGAAAGAAGTATCCGTACTTCCTTTAAGACAAAGAAAATGTTGCTGAACGTTGATTTATTTCGTATAGGTGGATCAAAAGCCAAGTGGGAGCTCTGACAACGCTTCCAAAACTGTACGATAGCAATGAAATCACCTAATTTAATTTAACTTTTTGCCCCGGCTCTCCCTGGCTCATAAGATGTGTGGAAATTAGAGGCATTCAATGATTTTGAGCTTTGTGAATTTCTGTGACTGAACTGATCCATAACTTTCCAACCGGTATTTCACTATCCACTGAGAAAACACACACTTAAATGCATATTTTGAAAGAAAACACACATTTACACAAGTATTTAAATGCGCATTTTGAAGTGGGCTTTTCATTTTTAATGAAGAAACAAAACGGAATGGAATACAGGATAAATTACAAATTAAGATCGTGGAAATGGCACAGGGAGGATATAGGCAGATTCCCCAAACTCTAGTGAAAAACTATCTCCCTAAATAGATTTAGAGAAAACTTTTTCATCAAGGCTTCTCATAGAATTCACACACAAGAAAAGAATGAAATTCTTGACTGCTTTTTCCAACCTTCCCCTGTCTGAGAAAGGCCCGAACTGTGCTTCTCTGCTGAACTGTGCTTATCTTGAAAATGAGAAGTGAAAAATGAGCTTCACAGAGTCCAAACAGCTGCTCCTATCTAGGAAACCAGTGTTGCAGTTTGTATTTGATACAGTTTCCTAGCTAATATCTTGGGTTGGAAAGAAAGCTGCTTCTGAATAGTCCCCAGAAAGGAAATTAAATTCATCCATTTGCTCTGTATAAATACAGTTGTTTCCACGGCGGGTTCTGTGGTTGGTTGGATCCTAGGAATGTTTGAAAGCCAAATGTTTTCTCCATATAGACAGTATTCAACGCTGGCAGCATTAGACAAGAAGCTCCTCGGCACCAATTCTGCTATAGCAGAGACAATAACATGCTTTTGGTGGGTACACACAAGAGGCTGGATGTTTCAATTATACAATTGAATAATATAGCAGAAAACTCCAGTTCTTGCCAAAGCTAGCCACAGCAGATGTCTCATTTCATGGCACCATTAAAGCAGGGGGAGAGAGGTTGGGGTGTGGAAAAGACAGAGAGAAAGAGGGAGAGAGATTTTCTTAGATGGAATTCTTCCTCCTGAAAATCTTTACAGAAGTTTAGATCAAATTGAATTAGCCTCAATCCACATGGCACAGAGCCACACTGCTAAAAGGGGCAAAAAGAATCTAATTCACACACTGACACCACTCCATCACAGAAAGGCAGGATGGTACAGAGATCAATCACAATTCACAGACCAAGACAGGCCACCTGCACTGTCCATTTAAAGCACTAATATACTGCCTTAAACAGTCATGGCTACCCGCAAAGCATCCTGGGAACTGCTGGGTTTGTTTAGGGTGCTGAGAGAAATCAGAAGATAGGGTGGCTTCTGTAATTCCAGGACGTCCCGGGAGAATCGGGACACTTGAAGGGTATGATAGCTCTGTGATGAGAAATACTGTATTTTTTGCTCTATAAGACTCACTTTTTCCCTCCTAAAAAGTAAGGGGAAATGTGTGTGTGTCTTATGGAGCGAATGCAGGCTGCGCGGCTATCCCAGAAGCCAGAACAGCAAGAGGGATCATTGCTTTTGCTGCGCAGCAATCCCTCTTGCTGTTCTGGCTTCTTAGATTCAGAATATATTTTTTTCTTGTTTTCCTCCTCCAAAAACTAGGTGTGTCTTATGGTCTGGTGCGTCTTACAGAGCAAAAAATACGGTAGGTGTGATACTGCTGTGAATGTATAGTAGGAGATGGGGTCTCAGATCAAATGCAGAAGGTCTGGGCCTAGCCAAGGGCACATACAAATGTGCCACCTAACACAAGAGGAAAGCAAAAGTTGTTGTTGTCGTTGGAAGAAACTTTCTGTATGGGATCTTCAACCTCCACAACTGGGAACCGAGTTCACAAAAGAGTTCTGCTAAGCTCTTTTTTTTTTCTTTTCTTTTTTTTGAAACAAAGTGTTTGGTTCATCCAAAGCAATTTGAACTACCACTGCTTTCAGTGGAAGGGATTTAGGCGCATGGTTAATTCTCCCCTAGAAGTGAATAGAAGTCCAAATAATTTACCTGTGCCCAGTGGCGTAGCGTGGGGGTGCAGGGGGGGCCGGCCGCACCGGGCGCAACATCTGGGGGGGTACGCTCGCACTCGCAGCTCTCTGCCCCTGCTAAAATCCATGGGTTAGGGGGCGCAAATTACTTGCCTTGCCCCGGGTGCTGACAACCCACGCTACGCCACTGCCTGTGTCTTATAATACGATGAATACGCAAGCAGGATTTGAACTACGAGCAACAGAAGGAATGAGAAATTATTTTATTGTGATTAAGATATGAGAGAAGACAGGGTGCAGCAAGGGGGAAATAAAAAACACTATGGAAAACGGGATGGGAGGTCAATAAAACAAAAGGAAAAAAAATATTATGTATTGGAATTGTATGTGAAATACGTGGGAATTTATTAAATATATTTGAAAAAATAACAATTTACCTATGAAAGGGTTCTGAACAATGGGTGTGTGTGTTTTTTTATAAGATATTTATTGAAATTTTCAAGAAAATCCAGAAAAAAGAAAAAAGAAAAAAAATTAAAAACACTCAACGTTTACAATCCTTATTTTCAATAACCTATTTCCACGACTTCCCCACGCCTCCCCTTCTTGTATTCCATTTCCAATTGTTAGTTCAACAAGTTCTTGTCCCCAATTTTTAACCTTATTATATTTAGTTCATTATTATATTTAATTCATTTTATGTATCCAATTTTAACTTATATACATCAGTCTTTATACGTCAGTACTCCTTCTTAAAACCTTTTTCTAAGGTCGACCCAAATTCCCTTCCACGAATTCCCCATTTTTATACTAATAACAAAACAAAACAAAAAGAATCAGAATATAATTGTACACCCTTTGGATTCCCAAACCCCACCCCCCCTTTCCCGGTTTCGATCCCCAACCAATGTCCATCAGTCTATCTGCTATCAGCATGGAGACCTCACGTCCGAGGCTCTTAATTCTCTCTCAGTTCCTCTCTGCCGGTTTTTTTGATAGTCCTTTGTATTAAACACCAAATCTCGGAGAAGTTCTGTCCCAATAATGTCCATATTTCTTCCAGCCAGACCTCCATATTTAAAAGTGGAGCTCAAATCTTGTTTCTTAATCCTGTTAAGTCCAAATGTCCCAAAAGCTCCAACTTCCACCTTGATCAAATTTGTAATCCATAGATCTTCAGATCTCCACAAAAGGAGATCTCTCCACTCTTCATTCTTCAATTCAAACCAGATTTTCATCATCCAGTCCTTATTTTCCTTTGTATCCATCTTGACAGGCCTCTGGCTCTCCTTTGCCATCTGCTGCATTGCGGCCCCTCCTTCCTGTTCCTCCTGATCAGCATATATCTCTTTCTCCACTTCCTCAAATTTCTCAGATTTCTTTTCTTGTTCAGCTGCATGGACTTTTTGAGTCAAGTCCTTATCCAACTCAGTAAGTTTATTTACTGTTGACTTCAAAGTTGTGACACTTGTAGCCAAAACATCACTTTGCTCTTGCAACTTTCCCAAGAGAAAAAAAACTCTGTCCAATTCTGTCCAAACAATGGGTGTTTGTGGGTGCCTACTAGTTCCTCCTGTAGTGCCCATGAATGGTGTCAGTAAATATCTCCTCAAAGATCCACAATGCAAATGAGACCATTTCCTTTTCCTGCTCAGTCCCTGTTTGCACTGGCTCAGCCTCTCCTATATGAAACACATGCCTTTAAACATAGCTACATTTGATGGGATGCCAGGATTGGACACCCACCCTCCCTTCCATTCTGAACATAGGAGAGATTCAAAGAGCTTGGTGATACTTGATGTAGAGGTCCTTCTTATCCATTGATGGGGGAGACCGATGGGCAAGTCCTGCCTACACAATTTCTTCTCCTTTCCTTCAGATGTGACAGACATGCTATGCCACAACCCCACGGCAGCCATTTTGTGTTACGCCACACACACACCTGTGGCGGCCATTTTGTGCTACGCTACCTTTTGCAAGCAGCATTCATGGCATTTTCTCAAAGTTCCAAACTGCCCCCCCCCCTCCAAAAGTTGGTGACACCTGAGGTACACAATAGAATAGGAGCATCCGTTTGAGCTCTGCAAATTCATTTTGTTTCCACCATTCTGTAGAAACTGGCCACCACTTCCAGCATTCCACCAAAAAAATGCCAAATAAGGCTGCTGTCTTAAACACACTTACTTGGGAAGGGTGTGTGTGGAAATGAAAACCCCTTTGTTCTCAACACTTCCACCAAAATGCAGTTCAGATTTAGGTGTGTTTAAAAACCTAGCTGAATATCCAGTTGAAGAGGAATCATTGATATCTCACCACCTCCCTCTCACGCGCACACACACACCCCTCTCTTTTTGCTGTATTTATTATAATAAGACTATTTAATCCAGAATGTTGTTGTTTTTTAATAAAAAAAAACAGCTTCTCCAAAGGGAAGCTATACCTGGCCTGATGCATGAGGAGATATAGGAGTGTTGTTCAGTATAAAAGCATTCTTATCTTTATCACTGGCCTGCTCCGGTGGAAAGTCTTTGTGTTTATTTATTATTTATTTAAAAGGCTTATACCTCTTCTCAGAACAATCATCTCGCAAAGTTGATTTACGACCGCTAAAACGCCCAGGAACAGATCCAACTCCCGTGCCCTGGAGAGAGCTGCGGTTTGTAGTCTGAGGGTGCTGGATCAGCCCTGTCATTAGAGGCCTCGCTGGCTTGGAGCGCATCCCAGCCACAACTTGGACGGCTTTGAAAGACTATTGGGCAAATTCATGGAGGGTAAGGCTATCGGTGGGACGCGGGTGGCGCTGTGGGTAAAACCTCAGCGCCTAGGACTTGCCGATCGCATGGTCGGTGGTTCGAATCCCCGCGGCGGGGTGCGTTCCCGCCGTTCGGTCCCAGCGCCTGCCAACCTAGCAGTTCGAAAGCACCCTCGGGTGCAAGTAGATAAATAGGGACCGCTTACTGGCGGGAAGGTAAACGGCGTTCCGTGTGCTGCGCTGGCTCGCCAGAGCAGCTTCGTCACGCTGGCCACGTGACCCGGAAGTGTCTGCGGACAGCGCTGGCTCCCGGCCTATAGCGTGAGATGAGCGCACAACCCTAGAGTCTGGCAAGACTGGCCCGAACGGGCAGGGGTACCTTTACCTTTACTAAGGCTATCGGTGGCTGCCAGCCAAGGGGGCTATGCTCTTTCTCTACTGTCAGAGGCAGTAATACATCTGAATACCAGTTGCTAGAAATCCCACTGTGAGGAGAGTGCTCTGGTGCTGAGGTGATGCTTGTGGGTTTCCCACAGACACTTGAATAGCCACTGTGGGGACAGGATACTAGTGTGCTGGGCCCGGGGGTAACCCGAGTAACGCGGTCCAGGTCCAGTCCAGAACCCAAGGGTTCCGCGAGGAGTCAGTCTGACAGGGCCAAGGCAGGACACAAGGCAGGAAATCAGGCAAGGTCAGACACAAGATCACAGGCAGGTTCTGGCAAACAGCAGTCTGTCGGGGTAACGGCCGATCCTGATCCCCCGGTGACTCACCTCCCTGTCTCTCCCGAAGGCAAGCACTCCTCCTGCAAGTACAGTGGTACCTCGGGTTAAGTTCTTAATTCCTTCCGGAGTTTCGTTCTTAACCTGAAACTGTTCTTAACCTGAAGCACCACTTTAGCTAATGGGGCCTCCCGCTGCTGCCACACTGCTGGAGCACAATTTCTGTTCTCATCCTGAAGCAAAGTTCTTAACCCGAGGTACTATTTCTGGGTTAGCAGAGTCTGTAACCTGAAGCATATGTAACCTGAAGAGTATGTAACCCGCGGTACCACTGTACTCAGGTCTCTCCTTCTCTCAGACCTCAGTCTCTGCAGCTTAGGAGATGTAGGTGGGTTACTAGACCCAGAGGCTACCTCAGCCTCTCCTGACCCAACTGGTAGTGGAGCAGCTGTAAGTGATGGCCCAGCTGAAGGCAATCAGGTAATCCCCTTATCTGGAGCTAGGGCAGGATCAGGTCTCTGACTTGGCCCAGCTGGTGCTTGTTGCAGGGGAACCTGTGCAGACTGGGGCTCTTCAGAATCAGGCCCCAGACTACGTTCAGATGCCGCCTGAGGCAAAGGATCCGGTGCAGACTGAGACTCCTCTGGCTCAGAGTCTGAGCCTGAGTCCCAGGCCATCACAACTGGACTAGAGCCAACAGGCTCTTCTTATGTTCTAAAGGTAAGACAATTATGGCCATTCCTGTAGTCCAGCCACTAAAGCTAAAACTGGATTTCTGAAAGGCATTCTATGCAGCGCTTCCCTTGTGTTTTGACCAGAAACAACCATTAGTGTGGAATGTAGTATCATAACTGCTGACAGGCGTGAGATCCTGCATGTATATTTGTGCGAGGATCTGAACTTTTTTACCCATTTTTTTACCGGGCCAAGTTGATTTGATTTGAATTGATTTATTGAACTTATATACCACCCTATACAAGAAAGAAAAGTCAATTAACTATGACGCACTGAATCACATTTCACACATTTCTTCCAGTTTTGCTCTGTGGGCTGCACTCTGTCCTCTAAATGGCAAAACTCCCCAGTGGCTTCCCAAAAGGAGAAAAACAAAACCAGGCACTCAGATCTCCAGAGCCATCAGTTTTGTAAGGATTTGAGTTGGGTAAGATAGAAAGATGGGAAACAGGCCAATCTGCGGCTCTCATGTAAATAGACTCCTTGACCCTTATTTTCCTCTACTCCCCATACAGCTGAGGATGTCTGAACATAAGGCACTTTCTTTGCTCAGGGGTCCAACCATATTCTTCATAAAGATGTGATGCAGGTGAGGCTTTCCAAGATAAATGTGCAAAAAAAGGCGGTGCGGTAACTGGGATCAGCTGCAGCCATGAATTTTATGAATGGTTTACTGGAAAGCCAATTAAATGGTAACATCGGTCCAAATATGAGCTCTGTATTGTTCCTGTTCCAAGGCTGCAGATGGGTAATTCACTAGGAAAGTGCTTTCCACGGCCAAACATTCCAAGCAGCCTTGCTTGCCTTGGACCAGTTTCTTAACCACAGGACTGGAGGAAAAGCATCTTTTGCTGCAGTTTAGGTTTTGTGTGTGTGAGTGCTTTCTCTCTCCACATTACTACTGTGGCTGGGGGGGGGCAGGAGCAAAGAGGAAACTTCCAATGTCAAACTTCTGCTCAGTCTTCCTCACAAATGGAATTCTAGCTCTCTGACTTAGAAATCCAAGCACAAGCCAAACCATTTCCAGGGGCATCCAAATGTCAAGGCAAGAGGCAGGAGCAGGTCAGGGATAATTCACATTAATGCTTTATTCAATTGAACAATGCTTTATTCAAATAAACAAAAGAGTTCGGGCCTAGTGAGCACAGCAACTCTTCCCAGTAGGTCTTGGCTCCAATGAGGCAGTTGCGAGGACTGAATGTCCCCACCTTCCCACAGCTCCCACACACACACCCCAGATGCTCTCCAAGCAAGCTGAGACTTCTTCACCTTGTTTCTTTGCTCTGCCTTCTTCATACCTCTTCAGGTTCGTGGGGGGTGGGGAGCTTTTTGCAGCAGGAGAGGGAGACTCCCTGGCTTCTTCAGAAGCCTGCCTCCACTCTACTTCTTGCCATCCCCCTTTGCTTCTGCCCCTGATTCTGCACTGCTCTCCGTCACAGCCTCTTCCTGCTCACTAAACCCTGTTACCTCTTTGGCTTCTGACCTCTCCCCCTCCCAGGCTGCTCCCACTTCTCCACATGACCACTCAGCGTTGTCCCACCACCAATCCCCTGGCTCTGAACCATCTTTCCTTCGGGATTCCCCAGCTGGTGCCTCTCATCACTCCACAAAGTCCATGATACCAAAGTAATAAATTCCCACCATTAAGTGTGTGCTAGCATCAGTTTTAAAGGGCTGCATCCACTGCTGCTCACATAGTGGGACATCCCCTTCCTCTCCTCTCCCAAAATCTGCTCCAGAGAGTCCTCCAAACACCCTGGAGCAGTTTTTGATGGTGCATAAGGAGAGGGGGGAAAGTTCTGTTGTGCAAGCAGAATTCTGTTGCATAAGTCGAACGACAGCACTGGACATAACCTAAAGCGGCAGTGAATTAATTGCGTAATAAGGACTGCGGTACAAGTCCACTTTCTCATTGCATCCACTTAGCAGCATTTTGAAGCAACCAACAAGAATCTGAGGTCTGTTTCTCTACACGAAATGCTGTACCACAAATCTGAGTTTGGGAATCTGAAGGCACAACAATTCCAAAAAAACAGCAGAAATTTGCCTACATTTTCATCCACAGCATCTCCAGCAAAGTGGTTGGTTTTTTTTTGTGTTTTGGTTTTTTTGAGATAGCCCGGCTTCTTCACCTACGGCCTCAAAAATATGAAGCGAGCACCATCACCATGGCAACAAGGTGCTTCTGCCACCCACAGAAATAAAGGGCTAGCTATTAGTTTCCAGTGATAGCATCGTGTGTTTAACTGCCACAAGCAGTGCTGACAGGGTCAATCCTTGTTACAATAGCTGGTGCTCCTTGGTCAAACGAAGAAAAAGCCACGACCTGCTCAAATTGACTGTGATGGACACAGTCGTAAATTGTTTGCATTCACCAACTTTGCTGCTATAAACAACCATGCCCTGCCAAGGGAACACCTCACCCTTCCCCTTCTGGAAGAGAACCAAGACAGTCCCTGTGCTCTCTTACCCCAAAGAACATGTGCTTGAAAATTTGCAGATTTGAATTTGCTTTTTGAATCATTTCATGAAGTTTCTGGAATAGTAAGATCAGGATGGACATCTTCCGATCATCAAGTATTTGCATAACTGTGACAGAGAAATATATCTGATCTACAGTTCCTGCAGTAAACAGCACTCCCATTTCAGATGTTTCATCAAGTCCTGCAAAAGAATTAGGCTTGATGATGAGTTGCATGTGTGAGACAAAAAGTGTATATTAGGAAAAATTCGCACCAAGGCAAATTTTCATGAGGACTTTAAAAAATCACAAACTGATGGGGACTTGTGGAGAACAGAAGACTGGGTAAAATAAGAAACTGAGAGTAGCTGAAATTGAAAAATTCGCCCATCTCTACTTTATGATACCTTATGTTTTGCTCATCTGCTAAGAGTTAAAGTGGTAAACACTGAACAGGAATAACTCTTGGCGTTTTATACCTTCATTTATGTCTACTTTTGCCCCTCTCTTCTGCTTAATGCAAATGTGCAAGGGCTTGTCTGGATAGTCATTCAGTATCAGAAATATTGTGGGTGGCAGAGTTTAAATGTAGCAAATCCCTCAGGGCTTTCACCGAGCCATGAAAATGACAATCGAAAACCCAGACTTACCGACAGCTGTAAAATCAAAACAATGGCTTTGTTCAAGAAAGCTCTAAGTACTTCAGACGCTTTAAGTATCTAATGATCATTTTTAGCTTCCGTATCATTTCTCCACCCCCACCCTACATGTTTCATGCTAAAGAAAGACGCTAATAAGTACTGCTGTCTGCACCACAGCATGCTCTCTGGATATTAGGATGTGAGAGCTGACAACTCTCTTTTGAAAAAATCGGTTTCGCCTCTGTCTAATTTTGCTTCCAGCAACATGGGACCTTAAGACAGCAATACTGTATTTGCTTACCTTAGAGTCAGCCGCATTGAACTGAGTGCAACTTGCTTTTGAATAGGTATAGGAACATAGGAAGCTGCCTTATACTGAACCAGACCATTAGTCTGTTGAGTTCAGTATTATCTACATTGACTCACAGTGGCTCGCCAATATTTCAGGAAGGAGACTCTCTCAGCTCTAGCTGGAGATGCCAGAGGTGCATCCCCCAAATATTTCCAGTGAAAGGGCTGCCCCCCAAAGTTCCATGGTGGCTGCATGTGCATGCCATGGGGTGTGCTCGTGTCACAGGTGTAAGCCACGGGACGTCCGCAGGACAAGTCAGCATGCCCCACGGTGTGCGCAAGTGACATAAGCATGCTGCAGGGTGCTCACGCACACCATGAGCATGCACAGGGTGTGCTGATGTCATGTGCACACACCACGGGGCATGCTGGCATCATGCACACACATCACAGGGAGTGCTGGCATCATGCATGCATGCCGTGCTGACATCGCATGGCCCAGGGGGGCCCAAATTGCGGGGACGTGGTGGCAGCCCTGCTATCCACCCAGGGAAGAGTCGAGGACCCCATCCAGCCAGGCAAAAACACTCACATTGTGAAGCAAGGACAGTAAGGGTGTGGCCTGGGGACAGACCCAAGGGTCACATAGAGAAGCCTGGAGGGCTCTCCACCCCTGACATGTAGGTTAAGTGATTGAGCCAAGTAGTCATCTAACTACAGGTGTGTCAGGCTTCAGGGAATCAGATCCCTCCCATTGTGGCAGCCAAGAAACAATAGAAGTTCTTACCAAGCAATTTATTCAATAATTCCCAGAGAGTGACGAAGGAATGCAGGCTTCCCTAATAATCGCATTGCTCCAAGTAAAGTCCCACCCCCGTTTTGCCTCCCCTATTCTACAACACCCCTGTGCCGGCTAATCTGAGCTTTCTGCCTCTGAACTCTCTGTTCTAGCACCCACAATGCTCACCTGTGGTCAGGAATGTTTTCCAAGGACACTGAGTTTCTCAGCTGTCTCTACCCTTCTTCTTCTTCTTCTTCTTCTTCTTCTTCTTCTTCTTCTTCTTCTTCTTCTTCTTCTTCTTCTTCTTCTTCTTCTTCTTCCTGCTGTTCCTCTTCCAATATTTCCCAGTTTCTGCACTCTGCAGCCTCTGTACTATGCCCCTCTACAAACCACTGTTCTAAATCTATACTGTCCTGTTCTTCGGAAGATTCAGGAGAAGGGAGGGTGGTCCCCACCATTCCTCCTCAGTCCAGCCCCTAACATTGTGTTTTCGTTGCATCACTCCCTGTGTATGGGCAGAGCTGGGTGGGTTAAGTGGTATTATGGGAGCAAAGGCAGTTTTCTTTGGAAGCACAGCATACTGGCAGAAGGCATTTAATGCCTCCCATCAGTCCCCATTTAATCCACAAACTCACCCAGTGGGTTTAGCCAAACTACTCATCCGCATACCCATTGCTTTTCACCATATGAGGATAATAAGGGCGAAAGGACAAGTTTTCTCTGTGGTGCATGGTTACGCCCTGTATTGCGACAATGTGAAGTTCTGCACTCCCCCCTACCTGTACATCCTTCATTTATGGAGGCAGAGAAGTGCAGCATGTCATTTTGTCACAACGCATAATAAGCTTTTTGTGAGCAACATCTGGAGGATTATTACTACAATGCAGAAGAAGCATTCGACATGTTTAGGGGAAAGGCTGCTATTCTACTAGTTTAAAGCCTTTTCCAGGTGTATTGGATCCCATGCAATGGTTTTCTACCCCAGGCTACACAGTGATGGGGGAAGCTTTCTCTGCAGCACATTGTCATCATAACAATAATAAAGATGTTTTGTGCCTCCACCTGTAAGTTTGTCTCTAGCACCTCTTTGCATCTAGTGGAATCAGCCAAGAGTTAAAAACCATAGGTGGAAAATCATAACACTCAGAGGAGTCCTTGCAAATACAAAAGTATTTTAAAAGGCAAGTAATAATTTGTAATTTTAACAGAACCGGGCATTGTTAAAAAAAAAAAAAACACAGCTAAGTAAGGTTGCTAAATCTCATGTTTTGAAGTTCTAAAGCTGGTCAGTATTAATTTGTCATTAGGTTCAGAATAGCTCCTGTTTAGATAAGAGGCTTCATTCAAAGGCATCACACCCATTACGGAAAGTATACTGAAAGGAGACTGCGGTGCAGAGGGATCTAACAGTAGCTGTTAATGTTTTGCCTATACCTGAACCTAATGGATGTTAATGCATCTCCTGTGCCACGTGTGGAGATAAATTTACAATGCTAATAGTTCCATATGCCATAACAATATACTACTGTGCCAACAAGTGCCTATTTTATATGAAAAATGACTTTTGCGTTTAGATCAGATTGAACGGCAAATTGCAGGACGCTGATGCCTACAATCTGGTGGTGAGCTGTAAAGTGTCATTAGCAAAAAAAATTAAATCAAATGCAAACTGTTAAGAAAAATGAGGTCTGGGGAGGGGGGCAATTAGGTAAGACGATGCACCTACCTGCTTTAATTTTCTGAACACTCTGGGTTGCTTACAGCATTATTCATTAATGATATTGGAGTGTTCTTGCAAATCATTCCGGTGTCTGAAATATAACATGGGAAGACAGGAGATCAGTAGAGGCTGGAAACTTAGGGCAACGGGGCACTGCTCCATCACAGCGAATTTAAAAGGAGGGAAGAATTAAAAGCCCTCCCTCCTATTTAAACTACTTCAGCCATTTCTGTCAATCTCCCATTCTCTTGCCAATCCGCTCTTTCCACTGCTCGGCCAATCCCAAGCCAAAACATTTGCTATGGCCTGGAGGTCTCTCTAACCCTGTGGTTCCCAGCACACGCCTGACAGGGGGGCAATTAGATTTTTAAGGGGGGCAATTCAAGAATGAGTTATTAACAGTGAATGGCCTTTTAGGCTTCTAGCACATGAATAAGAGTTGACTTTTTAAATAATAAGTATTATACGTCACCGGGGTGGGGCATCAGGATTTTAGAGATGCTTAGATGGGACATGGCCCAAAAATGGTTCAGAACCATTGCTTTAACCCAGGGGTCAGCAAACTTTTTCAGCAGGGGGCTGGTCCACTGTCCCTCAGACCTTGTCAGGGGCCAAACTATCTTTTTTTTTGGGGGGGGGGGGAATGGACAAATTCCTGTGCCCCACAAATAACCCAGATATGCATTTTAAATAAAACAACACATTCTACTTATGTAAAAGCACGCTGATTCCTGGACCGTCCGTGGGCTGGATTTAGAAGGTGATTGGGCCTGATCCGGCCCCCGGGCCTTAGTTTGCCTACCCATGATCTAACCCATCTCCAGGCAGGAAAAGAATACATCCACATAACAACTACTATGGCACCCCCGGTTATTTTTGCTGGATTTTTAAAAATCTTCATTTACATCCTTATCACCAATTAACCAGTAATAAAAACAGACAAAGAAAAAGGTTTAGTAGACGATACAATTTGTTAGGACTATGCATGTGTGAGAGAGCATACACACCCAATCACACACAACCCAGGGCCTTAGCCTGACCTGGGCAACACGAGACCAGGATCCAGACTTGAATGGGTGGCGTGTGACTCCTGATTGTGCTTGGATGTTGTACTGGCCCTGCTTGGCCTCCCCATTCTTCCAACCCCCCATCATTGCTCCCAGTGTGTCTCAGCATGGTATGGTTGAGGTCCCAGCTGTCCCCATCTCCATCACCACTAACAAATGCAACCTTCTCCCGTTCCATCGCTACCACTTACCCGGCTGCTGTCACTGCATTGTGAGTTTTTCTTGTGTTGCAAACCACCTGTGAGAGTGGTTGATTCCAGACTGTCATTATCCCCAGAAAGGATTCAGTTAGGTAAAGGTAAAGGGACCCCTGACCATTAGGTCCAGTCGTGACCGACTCTGGGGTTGCGGCACTCATCTCGCTTTACTGGCCAAGGGAGCCGGCGTACAGCTTCCGGGTCATGTGGCCAGCATGACTAAGCCACTTCTGGCGAACCAGAGCAGCGCACGGAAACGCCGTTTACCTTCTCGCCAGAGCGGTACCTATTTATCTACTTGCACTTTGACATGCTTTCGAACTGCCAGGTTGGCAGGAGCAGGGACCAAACAATGTGAGCTCACCCCATCGTGGGGATTCGAACCGCCAACCTTCTAATCGGCAAGTCCTAGGCTCTGTGGTTTAACCCACAGCGCCACCTGCGTCCCTTGGGATTCAATTACACGCTGGCAAATTCAGGTTGTGCAATTATAGTTGATTTTGCACAAACACCAAGTGGGATAACACTTACTTGGACGTAACCCGTGGCAGGCTTACAGATTTCAGCAACCCGCTGTGCAAGGTCGAATTTTGGTGTACGCCCCTACGTCTCGACTTCTGTTCTGCTCCATTCGTTATATTATAGTTGCAAAGCCCTGCACCACCCTCTAGTGTCAGCTCCCAGTGTGGCAGACCCAGTCACACTGCCCAGAAACTGTCTCTGATGCAACATCGTCTAACCTCCCCACCAACCAATCAGAATGAACGCTCATTTGATAGCTACTGCCAGCTACTTGCCCTGCAAGCAAATCAGGGAAACACTCAATGTTCACCAAAAAGTAGCCAATAAATACTTAAAATACTGTATGTGAATATTTTGTTGGAAGCCAGCCAGATTGCCTGAGGAAGCCCAGCCAGATGGGTGGGGTATAAATAATAAATTATATTATTATAATTATAAAATCAGTGCTATTTTTCTAGGAAAAGAGGTGCCAGAACTGAATGCTGGTGAGTGAGAGAAAGAGAAAGAGAAAGAGAGAGAGAGAGAGAGAGAGAGAGAGAGAGAGAGAGAGAGAGATGGACACTATAATTCAAAGAGACTATAGCATAGAACCTTTTTCACACATACATACTCTGCAGGTAAAATATTACAAAACAATGCAATGGCAGCCACAGAGGTGGAGCTGGTGTTTGGCAATAATAATAATAATAATAACAATAACAATAATTTATTATTTACACCCCACCCATCTGGCTGGGTTTCCCCAGCCACTCTGGGCGGCTTCCAACAAAATATTAAAATATAGTAGTCCATCAGACATTAAAAACTTCCCTAAACAGGGCTGCCTTCAGATGTCTTCTAAAAGTCTGGTAGTTGTTGTTCTCTTTGACATCTGGTGGGAGGGCGTTCCACAGGGCGGGCGCCACTGCCAAGAAGGCCCTCTGCCTGGTTCTCTGTAACCTCACTTCTCGCAGTGAGGGAACCACCAGAAGGCCCTCGGCACTGGACCTCAGTGTCCGGGTAGAACAATGGGGGTAGAGATGCTCCTTCAGGTATACTGGACCAAGGCTGTTTAGGGCTTTAAAGGTCAGCACCAACACTTGAATTGTGCTTGGAAACGTACATGTGTCCATTTGCCCAATGTCTGAGGGTAGCTGCTCTGAATTATTGAAGAAGTGGTTTCATAGGCACTATGATCAGTAAATTATTCAAGCCCTGTTCACATCTGTAAACAAACATTTAGATGCAAGTATTTTATGAACATGTAAATAGAGGTGACACAATTGGGAGAAAGAGGATATAAAAAGGATTCTTTTTTATTACCTGTGAATCCCTTATATATTTGCAAATGCTCTTTCCTTCCCCAATCTCATAAGCTGGCAACGGATGTCTCCTCCTGTCTTCCTTTGTACATATTTCTTCCAACATATTCCTTCCCCCACTTTTATGAACATGGAATAAAACTCCTTGGGGACTCTTAGCAGTGAAATCAGATTTGGGGATAGCAATAAGGACGTTATCCTGGAGATTAATTCCTTCCTCCTTTGCCATCCCTAAACACAAAACACCCAGGAGCACGGTATAAATAGAGCTGTTGTCTACAAGTTGGAAAGAAATATAAAATAAAGCTTCCATCACTCTTCAGTATTTCTTTTTCTTTCCCTTCTGAGGCACATTGTCTGCAGCAGAATCTGCCAGCAGCAAATCCTTGTGGAATAGGGCTTGGTAGCATCCTTCTTCTTCTTTTTTGAGATAGTCATGAGACTTGTGGTACCAAGTGGCAGATGAACCTGCCCTTCGTCTTTGGCTATTTTGTGGCTTCATTGCCCCCCACAATCTCGAGGAATCTCAGGGATGGAGGAAGATGAAGGTCTAAGCCACCTGCCCAAAAGGCACGAAGAAGACACCGAACAGTCAGAAAATAAATGTTGTACATTGCATTTCAGAATCCTTCCTCCAAGTGTCCCCACATTTTGTGAGCTGGGCACATGACCACCTGGGCTTAGCTTTCGCCCTGCTCTTTCCAGGTGCAGATCCATTCTTTAAAGCAGAGCTTTCCAAACCTTTCATGCTGGTGACACACTTTTTAGACGTGCATCATTTCGCGACACAGTAGTTCAGAGTTACTATCAAACCGGAGGTTAAACTAACCCCTTTCCAGCCCCTGGAGGAGCACACTGCAGCCGGCACACTAACGTGTCGTGACACACAGTTTGGAAAGCTCTGCTTTAAAGCTCTCTGTCCCAGCATGTTTTTTATTGGCCCAGAGTTCCCTGCTGTTCTTTAGTGGCAGGTTTTCAAGGGGAAAGAGCTCCAGAGCCAAAAGGGAGACGGGGAGGTGCTTGTACACAGGGATTTAAAGTGTGGACTGTGTTAAGTTGTGGGTGAACATATCAGACGACACAGTGATTCTTCAAACAGCTCTTGTTTATTCAGAGGCCAGAACAGAACTGAACTGAAGGGTTCAGTCAGCCTGCTTATATAGAGCTCCAGTACAATGTAACTGTAACAATTTTCTAAAACTATCCAATCACTGAACGTCGATCCCTTATTTGCATAACTATCTACAGTATCCCCCTGATGGCACAGGGTGAGAACTTCAATACATAACAGACTGTACCTGGAAAGAGCAAAGGAAATTTAAGTGTGGATAAGCCCTAAGACTAACAACAACAACAATTCAATTGATATACAGTGGAACCTTGGTTTTTGAGCATCTCAGAAGCCGAAATTTCAGAAGCCGAACACCGAAAACCCGGAAGTAATTGCTCCCGTTTTCAAACGTGCCCCAGAAGTCGAACGGCTCCGCTGCATGTTTTTAAATTTTCTCAATTGATTTTGCTGACCACCCCTTGCGCCTCAGTTTTCAAATGTTTCAGAAGTCGGACGGTCTTCCAGAACAGATTACGTTCAAAACCCAAGGTTCCACTGTACCACCCTTTATCAAAAGCTCTCAGTGGGGTCTACAACATTAAAAACACATTGCAAAACATCAGTGATAAAAACATAAGAAAGGCAGAGTGAAAAGCATACTGACAGATAATGTTCACCTTGCACCATGCTTGTTATCTTTTAGGCACTTGACAGTCTCCATCTTATTATTTCATTGTATTAATGGTATTTGAGATCCTATCCATGACTTATAGCTACTGATCTATTTCCTGGTGTTGCTTTTTCTAATATATTGTGGTACTGCTGTGTTGATATTGTATTTTATAGGATTGAGTTGTTTTTTATATTGTTGTAAGCTGCCTCGAAGCCACTTGTAAGGTGGGATATAAATTTGATAGAAATAGAGATTTAAAGTTTTATTCCCTGAACAGTAAAATTCTATCTATTTATCATATTTCTATCTATCTATCATCTATCATCTCTATCTAGAGATAGATAGATAGATAGATAGATAGATAGATAGATAGATAGATAGATAGATATAGATGATAGATAGATATAGATATAGATGATAGATAGATAGATAGATGATAGATAGATAGATAGATAGATAGATGATGATAGATAGATAGATAGATAGATAGATAGATAGATAGATAGATGATAGATAGATAGATGATAGATAGATAGATAGATGATATAGATAGATAGAAGATAGATAGATGATAGATGATAGATAGATAGATAGATGATAGATAGATAGATAGATGATAGATAGAAAGATAGATAGATAGATAGATAGATAGATAGATAGATAGATGATTGATAGATAGATAGATGATGATGATAGATAGATAGATAGATAGATAGATGATATAGATGATAGATAGATGATAGATAGATAGATAGATAGATAGATAGATAGATAGATGATAGATAGATAGATAGATAGATGATAGATAGATAGATGATAGATAGATAGATAGATATAGATAGATAGATGATAGATAGATAGATAGATGATAGATAGATAGATGATAGATAGATAGATAGATGATAGATAGAGATAGATAGATAGATAGATAGATAGATAGATAGATAGATAGATAGATGATAGATAGATAGATAGATAGATGATAGATAGATATAGATAGATATAGATGACAGACAGATAGATAGATAGACAGATAGACAGACAGACAGATGATAGATAGATAGATAGATAGATAGATAGATAGATAGATAGATGATAGATAGATAGATAGATAGATATAGATGATAGATAGATAGAGATAGAGATAAATAGATGATAGAAATAATTTTACTGTAAAATATCTCTTGTATAATTACTGGTATAAAAAAAAACTAATGAATCAAATTATTCATCTATGTTGCCTAAGTTGAATTGAAAATAGATTCTGACAACTTTTGGTTCAACTTTTCAAAATGTGCAAGGCCAATAGCCAGCCATGAAAGAAATCTCCATGGTGGTTGGGTATTATTTTTTCATGCCCATGCCAAGGCTGAAATTCATCCCTGATGCATTGACATAAGTACATGCAAAGTTTCGCTGTGTGCATTAATTACATACTCAATTAGCTCAGAGCAGGAGGTGAATAATGAAGGATGGCTGAGACATGATCAAATGCAATGGTCTTATTTTTCAAGCACTTAATTTCTCCATTGTGTTACTGTAATGTTAATCAAAGCCCAGTTTCGAAAGACTACCGCCATTTTCCCATTCCACCACCTCTTCAGTAAATGGGAACCATGAGTAGCCATCAGCTGGTTTCGACAAACTAACACCTGGAGCAGGGGCGGAGGAAGGGGCGTGCGGTGGGAGCGGGTCGCCCCAGGTGGCTTCGCTGAGGGGGGTGACATTTGGCATGACGCCCGCCTGCGACTCCCAAGCCTACCCCAAGCTGTCGGGGGAAGGGGGCGCTGTGCCTCTTTGCCGGTGGCATTCACCCTTCCCCCTTTGTTTTGACAGCTTGGGGGAGGCTTGGGAGTCACGGGTGGGTGGAGCACTGAATGTCTGCCATCGACGGCTCTCTCTCCCCCGGCCTCGGTCCTGTATACCTGAAGGAGCGTCTCCACCCCCATCATTCAGCCTAGACACTGAGATCCAGCACCAAGGGCCTTCTGGTGGTTCCCTCATTGCGAGAAGTGAGGTTACAGGGAACCAGACAGAGGGCGTTCTTGGTAGTGGCTCCCACCCCGTGGAACGCCCTCCCATCAGATGTCAAGGAAATAAGCAGCTATCTTATTTTTAAAAGACATCTGAAGGCAGCCCTGTTTAGGGAAGTTTTTAATATTTAATGCTGTATTGTTTTTAACACTCGATTGGGAGCCGCCCATAGTGGCTGGGGAAACTCAGCCAGATGGACGTGGTATAAATAAATTATTATTATTATTATTATTATTATTATTATTATTATTATTATTATTATTACCTGAGTGGCTATCCGACACCTGGGAGGGCACTCTCCATGCCCCACCCTCCTCGGGAGCGCTCCTGACCTGGATTCTGCAGATAGCTGGTATCTTGGCTATCTCTTAGTGCAGTCTGAGGTCATTGAGCCTGAGCTTCCATAGTTACTGCCCTCCATGAATCACCATTGACAGAATTGACGTCAATAGCGATACAATCCATGCTTAAGATAATTTATTTCTTGTTAGTTAAAAGGTAAAGGTAAAGGTACCCCTGCCCGTACGGGCCAGTCTTGCCAGACTCTAGGGTTGTGCGCCCATCTCACTCAAGAGGCCGGGGGCCAGCGCTGTTCGGAGACACTTCCGGGTCACGTGGCCAGCGTGACATCGCTGCTCTGGCGAGCCAGAGCCACACACGGAAACGCCGTTTACCTTCCCGCTAGTAAGCGGTCCCTATTTATCTACTTGGACCCGAGAGTGCTTTCGAACTGCTAGGTTGGCAGGCGCTGGGACCGAACAACGGGAGCGCACCCCGCCGCGGGGATTCGAACCGCCGACCTTTCGATCGGCAAGCCCTAGGCGCTGAGGCTTTTACCCACAGCGCCACCCGCGTCCCGTTCTTGTTAGTTACGCAGTTTTAAATGTGCATTTTATATTTGATTTCCTTTAGTAATGGTTTCCTTTGATTGTTTTTTTTAAATAATTTTGTAAGTTGTGTTCTTTTGTTTCACGGTTTGACCTTTTGCCACGTTTTGTGCGTATTGTGGCATTTTTATTCATTGTGACTCGCTGTTCTTTTTATTGCTAAATAGTTTGGTAATTATGTGTTTGTAAATGTTAGGAGTAAATTTCTGTTTAATTGTTGTTTGCTGATTTTTAATTTCATTGCGTACCATTATATCCTAATGGATTATATTGAGTGTTTATTTGAAATAAGTTGTTTATTTTGAAGTTATGTTTTCATTATGATTTTTTTTGGCGTTGATTCAGATTGTTATACGGTGTGTGTTTCTTCAGCATGTAGTAATATCAAACGGTGGCATGAAAATTAAAAATGAAATGAAATGAAATGTTTAAGATTCTTCTTTGGTTGTCTTTGCTGCATCCAGTGCTCATTCTGTACTTGATGTTTTATTTTGAAATCTTTTAAGATTTGGTTTTCTGTTAATTACATTGCTTTCAATGTATACTTTATATTTGAATTTACTTCAGTAATGTTTTATCCTGGATTGTTTTATTTGATGTTTAAATGTGTTCTAAGCCACTTTGAGATTCCCCCCCCCCTTTAAAATATAAAGTGGTATAGAAATTAAATGAATAATAATAATTAGTGCTTTTCTTCTGGGGGATATGCATACCCCTGAACATTTTCTAAATCTAAGTTTGGCCTCATTGAGGGACAGTATTTCAATATGAGTAGGAAAATGAGAGTACCCCTAAACATTTTTTTTAAGAAAAAGCACTGATAATAATAATAATTCAGTAGCATAATTATGAACTCAGCATTGATAGTAGCTGGGCACATAAAGTCACAGGCAGTAGACATCAGAAAGTTTATTGTGCACCAACAAATGCAAAACTACAATCGACAATGTTTTATATGTAGCAAACAGTGCTGTTTTTTCTAGAAAAATTGGTGCCAGAACTCACCATGAACGCCTCCGTTGTTATCTTATAATGGCCATAGTGCCCCCCCTGAGGGGTGCTGGAACTGAGTTCCAGAGAGTTCCAGCTGGGGAAAAACCCCTGGTAACAAATAACTACCATACTTTTTGCTCTATAAGACTCACTTTTTCCCTCCTAAAAAGTAAGGGGAAATGTGTGTGCATCTTATGGAGCGAATGCAGGCTGCGCAGCTATCCCAGAAGCCAGAACAGCAAGAGGGATTGCTGCTTTCGCTGTGCAGCGATCCCTCTTGTTGTTCTGGCTTCTGAGATTCAGAATTATTTTTTTCTTGTTTTCCTCCTCCAAAAACTAGGTGCGTCTTATGGTCTGGTGCGTCTTATAGAGCAGAAAATACGGTACATGTGGGACATGCGATACTGACAGATATCAATTCTCACCAAACACAATGAGGGCTATTCCAGCATTCTCTCTTAATATTAATTAGAGAGACATTTTGGGGAACTTTCTCCTTGTATTTTGTTCTCTTTTTCCCCCCTCCTTTTCAAACAACATCATTCTCTTGAGATCCCAGAGCTTAATTAATTGAGCTGAATAGTCAGTCTGTGAATCCAGAAAGCCACAATGGAGTTTGCAGGAAGAATAATCAAATAAAATAGAATTGGCCGTTCTTTTTCTTTTCTTAAGCCAACATTGCTTAGTTTTAATTGTTCGGTATGGTGGCTGCCAGCTTTCTTTGCACTAATTTTTTTTTTTTTCACAAGGGAAATGAAGATAAGGGGATATTTGTCAACAATAAGCAGAGTAATTCTGGTGGGAAGCAAAGCTCGGAATTGATTAAGACGTGGGTGAAAGATAGAAGTTTATCAATAAATTGCAGCAGCTCCTGCTTTCGCTGAAAGCTAGAAATAATCAGCTTTAACTACTGCTAAAAGCTAAAACAAGTGAATGATGATTTAAAAGGGAAAAGAAAACCTCTTGCATCAAAACGTGTTACTAAAGCTGCTTGGATGTTTTTACCTGAGAGGGAAACCCTTTTGTTTGGCATAGATGTGCATCTAGTCTCAGGAATTTCCACATGAAAATGTGTCAAATCTTGCTTGTCTCTAGCATGTGGCCAGAGGAGCCGATACACACCAGTATTCCTGTTCGAAATATATGGTGCCGTGTTCCACAGAGACTCCTCCGATTCAAGCAAGCATGTTCCCTACAGCATCCTACATGACATCAAAAGCTTTCTTTTCAGGAAAACAGTGAGTCATTGCAAGCAAAGTTTCTCTGTGCCTGTTTTGTTCTAAAATAGCTTATGAAGGGTTTGGAAAGCCTTTGAACAATAGTTCCTCCACCACCACTTCCCCACACACGGCGTTTTTGTGTTTTGCTAAAAGAAAAGAAAAGAAAAGAAAAGAAAAGAAAAGAAAAGAAAAGAAAAGAAAAGAAAAGAAAAGAAAAGAAAAGAAAAGAGCTTAGGAGTTGCTCACCTTGGTCGAGACCTCCACAATGGGCAGAAAAAAGTCCCTAAACAGCCTCGGTCCTGTATACCTGAAGGAGCAGCTCCATCACCATCATCCAGCCTGGACACCGAGATCCAGCACCGAGGGCCTTCTGGCGGTTCCCTCACTGCGAGAAGCCAAGTTACAGGGAACCAGGCAGAGGGCCTTCTTCGTAGTGGTGCCTGCCCTGTGGAACGCCCTCCCAGCAGATGTCAAGGCCATAAACAACTATTTTACTTTTAAAAGACACCTGATGGCGGCCCTGTTTAGGGAAGTTTTTAATGCCTGACACTGTATTGTTTTTGATATTTGGTTAGAAGCTGCCCAGAGTGGCTGGGGAGACCCAGTCAGATGGGCGGGGTATAAATAATAAACTATTAATATTATTGAATCTCTTGGGGGAAGGACCCCAGAAGAACCCATGTTTGGCTTGCAGGAGGTCCCATCTTCGATCCTTGGTATTTCCAGGTAGTTTTGGGGAGGAATCCTGTCTGAGACCCCTGAAAACTGCTGCCAGTCCCTATTGATTAAGGATGGGGAACCTTTCAGATTTTGTCAAATTGGGCCCCAAGGCCTTCCCCAAGTAAATAATTTCACACTGACACATAATTTTGGTTTAAAGTTAATGGGCAAAATTTAGGCCACAACTTTATTGATTACAGCAAAGTGAGTGGTATTGGCTTAGGCATTGGCAACCAGCTATAACTGATTCCTGCCTCTCAGGCAGGTAGTCTGGAAGGGTAAACACCAAACGAGGGAGCTACATTGATGAAGATCACCCGAAGCTCACCCCAGGGTTCTTGTGGTCCTGGCATGGCCCTAGCCCCTCAAGCAGACTTCGAACGAGATCCAGGACCCCCCAGATTCCTTTACCGGAATATCCTTATTCATGGAGGGACAGGTGATGGCCGCACCTCCCCTCTCACACACCTCACTAGGCCAATGCCTAACCGCCAAACCTTACGATTGCTAAGGGGGTAGGTGAGAACCAAGTGGCCAGTGCCAATTTGCCAAATGGAAAAATTCCTACCCGGCCCCTGTTCCAAAACAGGCGACCAACCAATATCCGAAGCAGCAACACCAACAAATAGGGACGGGAAGGCAGGTGTTCGGCAGTGCGAAGCAAGTGCTTCAGCCGCATCGCACCGCTGCTTTTATGGGCCCCAATCACGCCACCTGCATCGGATTGGCTCAAATGGCCAGGCGTAGCTGTGGGGCCCTACTGGCAAGGCCTGGGCCATGCCCAGCACCTACCAACCCAGCGGGGGGTGTCTCAGGGGCCCTTGCGCAACCAGGACCCTTGCTGAGGAGGATCCCACTTGCTACCTCATTTGTCTCTGCTCATTGGTCATGCTGTCTTCAGATAATGGGAGTTGGGGTCTAGGAACATCTGGAGAGCCACTGCCTCTGTAGGCAATGCTAAGCAAGGTGGAGCAATATTCTAACTCATGTATCAACCAACTTCCAGTGTATTTTGCTGGGCCACATTGGCACTAGTTAATGGGAGTTAACTTGATGTTCCCTGTTCTAGTATTTTACCATAGAAGTGGGAGCTTCAATACACACAACAAAGCTCAACCAACCCACAAGAGTTGTCCCATTTACTTCAGTGGCAGTGGAAATTCTTGTGTGCACACCTTTGCATGCCTAGAGTTGGCCTTGTTCCTGAAGTAAACGTGAAAATGATCCATGTAGGGGCATGACAACAGAGCCAGGATACAGAAATATAGAAAACGAGAGAGATTCTGAGGCATCATACCCTTTGTTTCACAATGTCTTATGCTTCCACTATAAACACTCAAATCAATCACCTTTGTGTTAAATACATCTCTCAGATGCTATTTATGCTATTTCTTCCTTTACATATGGCAAATTTGCTTTAGGAAGAAAAGGGAGATAGCCCTGCTCCCTCCCTAAATCATTTTGTTTTTCTTCAGAATGTCACTGCCGAGAGAGAGAGAGAGAGAGAGAGAGAGAGAGAGAGAGAGAGAGCTAATCTCCCCATGATGCTATAATGGGTACCCATCAACATTTGTGACCAATTGTCTAAAGCAGGGGCAGCAAACATTGTGCCATCCAGATTGTGTGGGACTACAACTTCCATAAACCCCACCCAACATGGCCAATGATCAAGGATGATGGGAGCTGTAGCCACCAACAAGTATCTGAAGGACATCACATAGGCTGCCCCTGGTCTAAGGTAGCTTCAAGCCATTCTATGCTAACTGCAACTTCAAGACATTGGTACCTCGTGTTACAAATGCTTTGGGCTACAAATGCTTCAGGTTACAGACTCCGCTAACCCAGAAGTAGTACCTCAGGTTAAGAACTTTACCTCAGGATGAGAACAGAAATCACATGGCGGCACGGCAGCAGCAGGAGGCCCCATTAGCTAAAGTGGTACCTCAGGTTAAGAACAGTTTCAGGTTAAGAACGGACCTCCGGAATGAATTAAGTTCTTAACCAGAGGTACCCACTGTATAGCATCACCTTCTCCCATGTATTGGAGCTTTCTAGTCAAGATTTAGAAAGGTGCTGTGCCTCTCATCCTTCAGGTGTCTTCAATTGTCCAAGTTTTACTTCTGCAGGTACTAAGACAGCTGCACTGTCCTCCAGCTGCCAGCATCCCTTGCATTGCCCCAGAATTCATTCTCTCTCTCTCTCTCTCTCTCTCTCTCTCACACACACACACACACACACACACACACACACACAATATTAGGAGCTAGGTTGTCGAAGCCTTCTTTTTTCCATTAACCTCTTTCTCATACCTAGATCTACTGCATTTCTTTCTTTCTTTCTTTCTTTCTTTCTTTCTTTCTTTCTTTCTTTCTTTCTTATCACTGCTGTCAAAATGTCCTCTGTAAGTGTGTCTTCCTTTTACATTATACTGCAAACCATCACAGCAGAACGTGCTCAAGGAAAACAGGCATATCCTGTCTTCTACTGCAATTTATGATCAATCCTAGCATGGTCATGCAAGCAACTTGGCATAGGAAAATGCATAGCAACAGCATCTTAGATACCCAACAAGATGTTTTGCTTTATAATGGATCTCCACAATTAGCTTTTCTTGGGGGAAGTTCATCCTCTGTGCGTTTCTCACATAATTTTGAAGCACATTTGCTACTGATGAAACATCCATACCCTTCTTTGAGTATTATATGGACTGTTTTATAGAACAAATGAAGACTTTTTAAAAAACAACAACACCATGCTTTAAATGGAGCAGTAGAGACATCTCTTGTGACTTTTTTTTAAATGAAAGGGATTATATTTGCCAATTTACTGGTTTCTTTTGCTAGTTTCTGATGTAACAGTCAGTACTTTGATGGGTTGCATGTGACCAAGCTAACACAAAACTCTTGTATATTAGCTGGGGTGAAGAGTGGGGGGAAATCACATGAAATTGACTCATCATCACGTGAAACTGATCAATTGCTTAGATGGAATTTATCAGCTCCAAGGCAGCTCTTTAAATCTGAAGCTCCCAAGTTGCTACTCTCATTAAATGTTAATGTTTCTTCCTACTTGCTAATTTCTCCATCACAATGGCTTTACAATGTATCTGTACAATTAAACAACTGTTGGGACTGATCGTTTAAAATTAGAGAATGGTCTAAAGGCAAATGGCACTGTTCTGTTGGCAAAGTTAAGTATGCCTGTGCCAGATAGCCTCCTGTGTGAACCGCAACAAGATTGTGTGTGTGTGTTCTTTATTGAAAAATAAAAAGTACAAAATTGCAAGTGCACAGAATAAGATAAGACACAAAAAGAAGAAACAAGAAATAGTACCCATGTAGTGGGGGGGAAAGAACAAAAGAAGTTATCATGTACATTAAAAGGGGGGGGGGAATAGTTATTTTATTAAACCAGACCTTAACCTAATAAAGTATTTATAAAAAATGAATTATTATTATTATTATTATTATTATTATTATTATTATTATTATTATTTATTTGTACCCCGCCCATCTGGCTGGGTTTCCCCAGCCACTCTGGGCGGCTTCCATAGAAACCAAAAAACACTAAAATATCATACATTAAAAACTTCCCTGAACAGGGCTGCCTTAAGATGTCTTCTGAATGTCAGGTAGTTGTTTATCGTTTTGACATCTGATGGGAGGGCGTTCCACAGGGCGGGCGCCACTACCGAAAAGGCCCTCTGCCTGGTTCCCTGTAGCTTTGCTTCTCGCAATGAGGGAACCGCCAGAAGGCCCTCGGCGCTGGACCTCAGCGTCCGGGCAGAACGATGGGGGTGGAGATGCTCCTTCAGGTATACTGGGCCGAGGCCGTTTAGGGCTTTAAAGGTCAACACCAACACTTTGAATTGTGCTCGGAAACGTACTGGGAGCCAATGTAGGTCCAAATATAGTTAAATTTGTCCATGACAAGTCTACATTTGTACATAACTCGTTCATGTGTACTGAGTACATACCTTCAATCCAATTCTTAGAGGGAGTCACATTTTTTATTTTTCATCAATAACAGTCTTTATGCTGTAACACAATTAGATTTTGGGGGGAGAGGAGTGTGTGATAGATAATTGACAGTTGCATGAGATGCCCTTTACAATTTCTCCCCTTCCCACCATCTTTCGGGAGGGTTTCATTTCTCACCCACATAACAAATGCTTGAATAGCTATAGATATGGATATATTTTGACATTTGCAGGCAGCCCAGCACAAATTAAAACAATGGGCCAAAATATGTTACTTTTGACCAAGGCTAAATTGTGTGTAGTTTTCTTTTCCAGAACATGGTGGGTATATAAATGCCGCACTTGGCCTTTGTATGCAGGCTTCAGTTTATTTGTTTTTGTCCATGCTTTGGTGGGTATCTATTCTGTTTCATTTGCGATGTCTCCTGCTTTTACTGCCAGTGTCATTCACGAAGGGCTGACAGAATGCACGCAAGTGGTTATTACTGAGGACAAGGGAAGTGCTATGCACTATGAATAAACAAGAGATTGAGAAGAAAAAGCATAGGGGAGCAAGAGGGACTTCCATGATGAGATAATCCTCCTCATCATAGATATATGAGCGTGAGGGAAGCAAACATTGGGGGGGGGGTATTCTGTGCCAAAACACCAGGAACCCCAAACAATACATGGACTTTATCATTAGACAGACCACAACAATATACTTGCCATGTGATCTGTAAGGAAACAGTAATCTAATAATATCACTGCTTTGTACAGTTGGAAAATAACCCGCTTATTCATTACAATGTTATTTATGAAAGAATCATATGAGTAATGATGGCACATGTCTTATATCTTGATTTTTTTTTTCCCGGGAGGGTTGGGAGGGGATTGCAACATATAAATCAATAATAATAATAATAATAATAATAATAATAATAATAATAATAATTTATTTGTACCCCGCCCATCTGGCTCGGTTTCCCCAGCCACTCTGGGCGGCTTCCATAAAAACCAAAGATACAGTAAAATATCACAGATTAAAAACTTCCCTGAACAGGGCTGCCTTAAGATGTCTTCTGAATGTCAGGTAGTTATTTATCGCTTTGACATCTGATGGGAGGGCGTTCCACAGGGCGGGCGCCACTACCGAGAAGGCCCTCTGCCTGGTTCCCTGTAGCCTCACTTCTCGCAATGAGGGAACCGCCAGAAGGCCCTCGGCGCTGGACCTCAGCGTCCGGGCAGAACGATGGGGGTGGAGACGCTCCTTCAGGTATACTGTGTATATCTCAGCATGATCATAGAAAGCATATTTGTATACGACCTATACTTGTCAATGTCCCAGTTCATGGAATTGCACTTAGGGAGAGCAAAGTTAACTTCAAACCCAACTGCAAAATAAAAGGTAAAGAAGGAAAGAGAAAGCCGTAATTCCTCAAAATTCAGAAACATGTTGGAGTTATTTTTTCTTATATTTGGTCTTCATCTACTACAGTGGTACCTCGGATTACAAACACCTTGGGTTACAGACTTGGGTTAAGAACTTTACCTCAGGATGAGAACAGAAATTGCGCACCGGTGGTGTGGCGGTAGCGGGAGGCCCCATTAGCTAAAGTGGTAAAGGTAAAGGTACCCCTGACCATTAGGTCCAGTCACGGATGACTGTGGGGTTACACGCTCATCTTGCTCTATAGGCCGAGGGAGCCGGCGTTTGTCCGCAGACAGCTTCCGGGTCATGTGGCCAGCATGACTAAGACACTTCTGATGAACAAGAGCAGCGCGTGGAAATGCCATTTACCTTCCCGCCAGAGAAGGTATTTATCTACTTGCACTTTGACACGCTTTTGAACTGCTAGTTGGGCAGGAGCAGGGACCGAGCAATGGGAGCTCACCCCATCGCAGGGATTCAAACCGCTGACCTTCTGATCAGCAAGCCCTAGGCTCAGTGGTTTAGACCACAGTGCCACCCACGTACAGCTAATGTGGTACCTCAGGTTAAGAATGGATTCAGGTTAAGAACGGACCTCCGGAACCAATTAAATTCATAACCAGAGGCACCACTGTACTAGAGTATGTTGTTGTTTTTCCCCCTTTTCTGCATGGTACCCAGATTTGGTATTGGAAATATGTGAATCACCTGCGATGAACATCTGCTCATGAATACAGAGAATCCTATCAGACCTGAAATAGCAGCCAGCGTTGCTTCAACAAGGGCGGGAGCATGATTAACAACAGACGGACTTCCCCAGAGTGTATCAAGGTGAGCTGAGGGTGCTTGAAGTAGCTGGAAAAGTGCTTTGTTTCAGGAATGGTGGGTGAGGGAAGACTATAGTTAGCTAACTGAGGTTCTATTCCATAGTTTTCTTGATGTGCTCCACATTACCCAGTCTTAGCAGAAGATATTTTGCTGCTTGGGGCAAAGGATGGAATGCTGCCTATTTACCCCATTCAACATATAACAATTTCCCAGTAGTGATGTATGGAAGTGAGAGCTGGACCATAAAGAAGGCTGACTGCCGAAGAATTGATGCTTTTGAATTATGGTGCTGGAGGAGACTCTTGAGAGTCCCATGGACTGCAAGAAGATCAAACCTCTCCATTCTTAAGGAAATCAGCCCTGAGTGCTCACTGGAAGGGCAGATCGTGAAGCTGAGGCTCCAGTACTTTAGCTACCTCATGAGAAGAGAAGACTCCCTGGAAAAGACCCTGATGTTGGGAAAGATGGAGGGCACAAGGAGAAGGGGACGGCAGAAGACGAGATGGTTGGACAGTGTTCTCAAAGCTAACAGCATGAGTTTGACCAAACTGCAGGAGGCAGTGGAAGACAGGAGTCCCTGGCGTGCTCTGGTCCACAGGGTCACGAAGAGTGGGACATGACTAAACGACTAAACAACAACAACATATAGCTAATGACCAGAGTTGTGCATTGAGTCTTACTTCAACACTGGTGATGGGGCAGCATCCTGAAGACAGCGGACTAGGTTAGGGGGCATAGGGAAGGCCTCCCCTCTAGACAGATACCATATTGCGTGACCAGGCAGCGACAGCCCCAGCCCCCAGGGATCATAAGGAATAAAGACTCGGACAACGTTATATGGAATTAAAATTAGGCCACAACTTTATTAAACTTTGGAATGTAAGAAGACCTTGGCTTAGGCCTTGGGCGTGTATCCCTCCCAGCCCCCCAGCCATAGGGAACTGGGGCTTATCAGGGTAAATGGGATATGGGGGTGCTCTGTGAGACATAGGTGTAGCAGGCAGCCCAGACCATATCCCCGCACTCAGGGTAGCTGACTGACAACCTTTCCGTGTATGACCAGTGACACCTATATACGTAACCCCTTTAAGAGGGGGACCCTGGAATTGCCGCCGCAGGGGAGTGAGTCACCACTTCACACACAAACACACACAAACACACACCATATAGGGAAGAAAAGACTAAAGGATTCCACCTGAGGTCATAACCGCTAAAGTTGTGACGAATTGCTAGGGGAAGACAGAACCTTCCGATACAGGAAAATTTCTTCCCGGTCCTTCAACAGCAACCAGTCAAAGACCGTAGCAGTGCCTGCTAAACAGGAAGAAAAATGGTTAACCTGCAAACAAGAAACATTAAACAAAGGGAGGGGAGGGAGGGTGAATCTTCAGAGCCAACTGCCTGGCTATTGTCGACCCCACCCCCTGTTTATAAATGGGGCTGGCCCCACCTCCCAGTAAGAAACTTGATTACTGAGGCTGGGCGTGAACCTCCAAAAATTAACACTGAGAGGCAAGCCAGTTCCTATTTGCCAGTAAGTTCCCTGGGAAATGTAGAACCATGTGCGATCCCACAAAGGGCACCCACAATGTAAAGTGTGAGGGCTCATTTCACACACATATGTGTGTAAAATTAGGATCTTTACACAGCTGCAATAGAGTGTCCTGGCAGATTCATCTAACACACTCAAGACAGGTCTTAACATGAGGATAGTGTTTCTTGTGTATATATTTTTATATATACACACACATACACACACAATCAAAGTATGCACATTTAATGTTGCAGTGGGGAATATCTCAGCAAAATATGCACATCTACTAGGGCAATGGGGAATAGCTGAGCAAATACACACACACACACAAACACAATTTCTTTGATTTAGGAGAACAGGCTAAATAATTCTAACCGCAACTGAATGAATACACTTGTGGCATGCAGGCAACTAGCAGGCACATGAGGCATAAGAGGAAGGGTGGGAGGGATGAGTAACTGGAATGGTAGGTTTAAGGCAATATGGGGGTGGGTTCAGAAAGAAAGACAGGCTCAGCACTGCTTGAAGTGCTGTCTCCCACCTTAGGAAGCCATCTCACTCTGCCATCTTACTCATGGTAGGTATGCGGTACAGAAGTACCCCAAAAGGGACGTATTGGATAGAAAACAATAGAAACATCTTAATAGTCTTAAATGATTAAATTCCTGGTACATTTGTATTATATATGTAATCCTTGGATGAAGGGTGGTAGGTTTGTTTGTTTAAGGTAAAGGGACCCCTGACCATTAGGTCCAGTCATGACCGACTCTGGGGTTGCGGCGCTCATCTCGCTTTACTAGCCGAGGGAGCCGGCGTACAGCTTCCGGGTTATGTGGCCAGCATGACTAAGCCACTTCTGGCGAACCAGAGCAGTGCACGGAAACACTGTTTACCTTCCCACCGGAGTGGTACCTATTTATCTACTTGCACTTTGACGTGCTTTCGAACTGCTAGGTAGGCAGGAGCAGGGACCGAGCAACGGGAGCTCACCCCATCGCGGGGGTTCGAATTGCCAACCTTCTGATCGGCAAGTCATAGGCTTTGTGGTTTAACTCACAGCGTCACCCGCGTTTGTTTGTTTGTTTGTTTGTTTGTTTGTTTGTTTGGTTAGTTAGTTAGTTAGTAATATATGTGTCTCCCTTGCCCCCCACCTTCATCCTTACTCAGTCGCTGCTTCTCAGTGTCCACGTGAATCTCCACACGTTGTACAAGCATAGAATAAGTCCTAAACGTAATAATAAATGGTTGACTATGTGAAGGTAAAAGGTAACCCTTCTGCAACTGTGGGGTGGGGAACTGTTTTTCTTTAGCTTTTTTTCTTTTCTTTTTAAAGAAAAAGCAGAAATCGGATTTTGTTATTATACATATCCATCAGCCTTTACAACAGTGTAATGAGGGTATAAATGTTGTGTCCTTTTTCTCTCCAACAAGTGGCACAATTAATAGTCCTTGATTGTTATTTTGCTGGAGCTATGTTTCTAAAAGGCTCATTATGAAGCATCTGTGTGCTTTTTATAAAACTATTGGGCCTAATTTTGGTCTCAATTACACCAGGGTAGAATTCCAGTGGGGTCACCAGGTCACCCTGGGGGAGAAAAAACACACAATCAAAAGTAAATGAGAGGGGAATCAAGATAATTGAATACAAAGTGGAGCTGTTAATGGCTATTTGTGTTGAAGCATCTGTGTGGTTGGAACGGGGTAAGTGAGTGAAATCTCAAAACCATATAACTCCATTACGCAGCAGTCTTTGTGAGGAAGAAGGCAATGTTCCACTACAGCAGATCTCATATTGCCTGTGATACCAGTTTAGATCATTCTATTTTCTTTGGAACATGACACAACACATAATTAAAAGTGTTCCATTAATGTAGATAGATATTGGATGATACCCATCATTAAATGCATGATCATGTTTATTTTAAGCAGACATTGGATGGCCATCTGTCATGGATGCTTTACTTGAGATTCCTGAATCAAAGGGTGTTGGACTAGATTACCCTTTTTAAACACAGGTTAAGGATGTTTTCATTATGATTCCTGCATTGCATGAGCTTGGACTAGATGCCTCTTCGCTCTTCCAATACTACAATTCTATTATTCGAAGAGGAAGAGGAAGAAGCAAAGGGGAGTGCAATTGCAATTGGGATTCTGGCACATGGAGAGGGGTTAACTCTCTGTGCTGCAGTTTCATGATGGTCAACCACTTCATCTTATTGTTGACAGACAAGGTAAGTGAATAGCACCTCTCATCTCCGTGCCAACCTAATACTAACAAAGATTTGAGTTTTGTAAATACCAACCTGGGTCAGAAGTAGGCAATGCAGCGCCCTCCTGATCTTGTAGGACTCCAGCTCCCATCTGCCCTAATCAACACAGCCAATGGTGATGAGCGATGACATCCAACCACATTGGAAGACCACCAGCTGAACTGGTTGCCAGCTCTTTTTCAAAGTGTTCACATTAGTGTTTAAGCCCTAAAGAAGTCCAAATATCTGGAACACGACCTCCTTCCCTGCAGGCCCTCTTAGATCTTGAAATCAGCAGAGGGAGCCCTCTTGGTGATTCCTCCACTCTCAGAGGCTCGGGTGGTGGTGACTTGGGTGAAGGCATTCTCTGTGGTTGCTGCTAAGCTGTGGAACTCCCTCCCCATGGAAGTGAATCTGGCACCTTCATTATACAGCTCCTGAAGGATGCTGAAGCCACATCTTCTTACCCTGGTTTTTGATACTTGAGCAGGGATAGCTCATTTGGTAGAGCATGAGACTTTTAATCTCAGTGTTGTGAGTTTAAGTCCCATGTTGGGCAATTGATTCCTGCATTGCAGGGGATTGGATTAGGTGACTCTCACGGTCCCTTCTGACTCTACAGTGCTATGGCTCTATGTTTTCAGGACCCACCTTACTTTTATGGTGGTAAGTTGTCATCACGAAGAGTCGGACACGAATAAACAACTAAACAACAATAATGTTGTAATGAGTCCTGAGCATAGCTGTCAACATTTCCCTTTTTAAAAGGGAAATTCCCTTATTCCGAATAGGATTCCTCACAAGAAAAGGGAAAAGTTGACCGTTATGGTCCTGAGTGGGTAAATAATAATAATAATGATGATGATAATGATGATGATGATGATGATGATGATAATAATAATAATAATAATAATAATAATAATAATAATAATAATAAATGTTTAGACTAGGCTTTGCTTACATCAAATACATTTGCTCATACTTGCTAGTTCCAGGTCCTTGAATGGGGAAAGATGACTCCCAGTACATTTCCGAGCACAATTCAAAGTGTTGGTGCTGACCTTTAAAGCCCTAAACAGCCTTGGCCCAGTATACCTAAAGGAGCTTCTCCACCCTCATCATTCAGCCCGGACACTGAGGTCCAGCTCCGAGGGCCTTCTGGTGGTTCTCTCTCTGTGAGAAGTGAGGTTACAGGGAACCAGACAGAGGGCCTTCTCAGTAGTGGCGCCCGCTGTGTGGAACACCCTCCCATCAGATGTCAAGGAAATAAACAACTACCTGACTTTTAGAAGACATCTGAAGGCAGCCCTGCTTAGGGAAGTTTTTAATGTTTGATGTTTTATCATGTTTTCAATATTGTGATGGTAGCCGCTCAGAGTGGCTGGGGAAACCCAGCCAGATGGGTGGGGTATGAATGAAGAAGAGGGAGAAGGAGAAGGAGAAGGAGAAGGAGAAGGAGAAGGAGAAGGAGAAGGAGAAGGAGAAGGAGGAGAAGGAGTTATGCCCTCAGGGGGCCAGGCCACATGCAATGACTGTAACAAGCACCTTGGTCCTAAACATCTATACTAAAATTAAATTCCACTGGACAAAATGCGACTTTCTTCCTTGTTTAGGATTACAAAGTAGCCCAGTGCTCAGCAAAAAACACGTGACAGCTGTTTACACACACACACACACACACACACACACACACACACTACTGTAGATGTCAACACATAGTTCTGAGCTATTTTGTTAAGAACCACAGCATTATTACAAACAAAATCCCCAGAGATACTATTTGTCAGTAAATCCAGATTAGGGTAATTTCTAAATCCTTTCTCTAATCACAGTGCTCCATCGGGAAGGTGCCATAATGAGTCAATGTTACTTGGGAACAAAGACACTGCTATCAAACCTTACTATCTTTTCTAAATCTAGAGCCATAAACCACAGAATTTCTTGAGTCTATAAGCCATTCTTGTTTTCAGAAACTGGTGGTCTAAAAACGATTTTGCGTGCAAACTTGATAACCAAGGGAGATTGTTTTAGTATTATATTTGCATGGTGCTAATCACCTTCCTATCTTCCAAACAATATACCCCACCAGTGCACAGCATTAGCAAAACCCTTATATTTGATTGTTCACAGTTTGAATGCAATAGTCTGTTAAGGTGAGCATGATTTAGATTTGCAAACAATATTTGTAAGCTGGATTTGGCTGAAAGATGTTGATCACAAAGGGAAGTGTGGTCCACTTCTCTTTTATCAATTACAAGACCCAATCCCCAATATGAAGAGGGAGGTAAATTATCTGTGGCTATAATACTAAGGCAGATAAATAGACAGAATTACACACGAGATCAAGCTGACTTATGATAGGAAGGGCATATGAATACAAACCACCAGACTGGTGTCCTGCTTCTGCTACTGCTGACATGTGGGTCAAAACTCTTTCTTAAAAGAACAGAGTAGTGTCTGTCCAGTTGGTCAGGAATCAAGGCATTTCAGATAACATGGGAGCTGTCCAACAAGAAGTCATAGGGAGCATTTTAGGATGAGTTGTTGCTTCAGCACTAAGTTGGCCCCAATTGAGTAGCTTCATAGCTGGACTTTGCTGCCCTGGTCCAGATCTCGTGAAGTGTATGGCTTCCTTCTCACAAGAAGAGTCAACATTGTGCTGAAGATGGGTATTGTGCCTCTTGTTTGGGGGGTAAACAAGGAGGTTTTAGAGACCAGTCAGAGCACATTGGTATCTTCTGAGATGGTAGTTTAAGGAGGGCTATCGACACCTGATGATTCACTTTGAATCCTGTTAGTTCCGAGACCAGGAATAGGTTCCTCCTCTTCCTTTGAGGTCCTATCCAGTTCTGGGCTGGTCCTACCAGGAACGATGTGGGACATCACCGCCAGATAATGCCTCTGTATGCAGACAATTTTCTGTCATAAGTGAGGCATGGTAGTCCATTGAGTATGAAGGGCTCCTGATCTGGCCAAGTTGCCCTACAATCACAGGAATCCAGCTTTCCTTATATCCATCTCAGGTTCTTCCAGAGATGTTCACTGAATCTGCAAGGCCATACTGAATGGCAAAGCAGTGTGCCTGGGAAGCAAGATATAATATAAGTCTGAGCTTTCCTCTGTCTTTTATGGTTTTCACAGTCTACTCCAGGGGTACCCACTGGGTAGACCTCTCAAAACAATGAGATTACAACTGTTCTGACCTCCTTCGTTAAAAACCCGTGTGGCTATACCCGTGAGGCCAACTTTATCAACTCCAGCTGAGAAGTGAAATGTATCATTAATCTAATGATGAATGTGAGGAGAGCCTTAACAATTACAATGTCTCACTGTTTTCTCCCAGAAAGTGTCAGGTGCCTATAGGGACGGAAAACGCGAGAGTAACAATTATAATCTTTTCTCCTCTCATCTAATGAGTGCCGATACATACAGAGAAGCATTACCTTGGTTAATTAGTTAGACAGCAGTCACTCCGTTATTCCCTATGCTGAAAAAGAGACAGGGGGAGAGAGGAAAGCAGGCTGGGTTGTTGCATGAGAAGAGATGTTCCGAATTGCTGGGTGGTCTCCAAACCCCTAGGGAATGCCATCTCTTTTTATAAAGAAAAGAAAAGAAAGGCATATCCAAGAACCTGCTCTTTTTAATTAATGTTAAAGTTAAACCAACTTTTCAGTCAATTACATTTTAAGGCCAGATTAGACCTTTTTAAGAGTCTGAGAGCCCAAGTGGCTGAATGACCATGCATTTTTTTAATAGAGTGGTTAGATAATGTTGCAGGCCCTCTCACATTTCCAAGTGCATTTTCCTGTCGCTTTCCTTACTGAAAAACAAAAAACAAAACCCGTGATTTAATAATAATAATAATAATAATAATAATAATAATAATAATAATAATAATTTATACCCCGCCCTCCCCAGCCAAGGCCGGGCTCAGAGTGGCTTACAAGAAATAATAAAAACAAGAAGAATGATTACAACTTAAAAACAAAAATAAAATACAACATTAAAATAATGGAACATTAAAATATTAAAATGTAGCTTCATTGCAGGAGGAGAAGGAAAAGAAAAAAGAAAGAGAGGGAGGGAGGGAATCAAATTGGCTCCAAGCCAAAGGCCAGGCGGAATACTTTAAAATACTTAAAGACTATTTAAACCTATCTGAAACACTTTTCAAATGTTTCAAACATCTCAAAAGATTCAAAAGCAATCACATACCTCACACTTGCTCATTTCAAAGTTTTCTCCAGTTCACAAAATTTAATGCTGGGCAATGTAGGTTTTCAGCCAACAGAATAGAGAATATTTCGGGGCATGGAATCTGTACAATCCAGACCTTTTCAGTTCATTTGAGAATTTAGACAGTGGCGTATGGAATGCAGTGCACCCATAGCAATTGAGAGCTTTGTTCATTAAAATTGGAGCAAGCCATAAAATCTCATGCTGCTTTGCCAGGGTGTTGTTGTGTTTAGTGGAGGAGAGAGCTCATTTGAAACAGCAAGTGGATTTGCTATCAGGACATTCAGTACATAATAAGGGCTCATCCACACTTATCTTTTGTGCTGTGATTTCTAGGCATGGGTCCACTCTTCAAAGTGCTGCATCCCAGTGCTTCCGTTTCACAAACACTTTCCCAGCAAAAAACCATTCTTTAATGCTGAATTGGAACAAACAGCAATTTTGGTTTCCTATGGATTGTCATTTGCTCCAATTCAGCAGTAAAGAGTGGGTTTTCACTAGTGGTGTGTGGTGAATTTTTTTGGTAGGGGAACAGTTAGGACCAGAGGTGCCAGCTTGTGAGGGCGATGGGGCCCCCTCTGACATCCTGGTGTCACATGTGAGCATCGTGCCTCCCTCCCTAAGCCGGGCAGAAGCTTCCCATGCTTTGGTAAGGAGACACTAGGCTTTAATACATTAATACTCTAATTTACCAGGAACATTTAGGGGACCAGCTTAGTCCCTCTGATCTGCTGACCACATGCCACTGGTTTTCATGGGGACAGTGCCGGGGGGACAAAAAAAAATGCTTGGACTTTAAAGTGTAGACCTGTGCCTGGAAGCACAACACAAAAGAAAGTCTGGATGAGCCCCTAACCAAATCTTTCCTCTTGAGTTCCCCCCAGGGTCAAAATTGCACACGCTTGAGAAAACCAGGTCTAAACAGAGAAAGCAAATCATCTGTAGGTTTTAAGGTGATGTAAATTATTAACAACGGTATAGAATTCTGCTGGGAGTAGTAGTATCTCTTCCAACACAGTAATGGGAATCCTGCTAAAGTTTTGCTCAGTTATTTCCAGTTTGAAATGTGTGGTCTTCCAATTCTGCAAGAGAGTTACACGATGTCCTTAAATTACCTGAAATGTCCTTGCAGGGGCAGGAGATGAATCATGCTATAGATTTGAGGGGGTCCCCCCTAAACCCTAGAAATTAATAAATGGTAGGATTTTGATTATTTGGGATGTGAAAGCAGGAATACAAGCTGCAGGGGAATTCCTGGGCTAGCCTATGCAAAATGACCTGGACAAGCCAGGCCATTAAGAAACAATACAGGGCCATTGAGGGTCATGGGGAATGCAACGGAACTCTCCTTTCTCCCTGTTCTGAGGTGTGAACAGAGACAGGGGTTTGGAAGGTTGCCAGGATAAATGGGTGTGAGGGGAAGGAAATGAATTTTAAGCAAGGTGTTCTGAAAAGAAGAAGGAAGAAAAAAGGACTGGGATCCATCTTGGGCAGGATGGCTGAAGGCTGGCTGGGAGAGATGCCTTAAACTCCATGACTGCACTGCTGTAGAGTAGAAGCCCCTCTTGAAATGACCATGGGGTAAGATCTGGACTCCCTCCATGCAGACCAAAGGTGTAAATAGGTGAATAAACCATATTTCTTAAAGCTATGACAGCCTCTGCTGTGTCTCCATTCTCCAAAGGAACACGGACCTTGGGTGAGTGCTTGGAACCCCATGGACTCTTGCTACAACTCAGCAGAGAGAAGCGGGGCACCCAACTTTTGTAACAATAGGAAACATTTCAAAAGGAGGTGAGGGCAAACGCAGCCTCTTATCTGAGATTCTCAAGGTTGTAAACCTGGAGGGTAGGATTCAAACCAATGGCTTCAAGTTACAAGAAAGGAGATTCCGACTAAACATACAGAAAAACTTTCTGACAGTAAGAGTTGTCCGCCAGTGGAACGGTCTCCCTGTGGAGTCTCTGCCATTGGAGGTTTTCAAGTAGAGGTTGGGTAGCCGTCTATCACTGATGCTTTAGCTGAGATTCTTGCATTGCAGGGGGTTGGACTAGATGACTCTCGGGTCCCTTCCAATTCTACTATTCTTTGACTCTATAAAACCCATCACCTATACAATATGGCAACTAAATAGTCTGTCTTACTTTCTTCCTGCTAGCTTCTGATTCCAAAATGGTGGAGCAACTCATCAAACAGTTCATAGACACTGAGTGTGCAGATTGACTTCTAAAACTGAGTGTTAGGAAGGCTTCTTACAATGAGTTTAGAGATGCAGTGATAAAGATAGAAGGGAAATTCACATTTTATTGCAAATATACATGATTTACCCTTGCTGAACCAATGTGATAATAACTTCCCTGAACAGGGCTGCCTTCAGATGTCTTCTGAATGCCAGGTAGATGTTTATCGCTTTCACATCTGATGGGAGGGTGTTCCACAGGGTGGGCGCCACTACCGAGAAGGCCCTCTGCCTGGTTCCCTGTAACTTGGTCTCTCGCAGTGAGGGAACCGCCAGAAGGCCCTCAGAGCTGGACCTCAGTTTCCGGGCAGAACGATGGGGAAGGAGACGCTCCTTCAGATATACTGGACCGAGGCCGTTTAGGGCTTTAAAGGTCAGCACCAACACTTTGAATTGTGCTCGGAAACGTACTGGGAGCCAGTGTAGGTCTTTCAAGACCGATGTTATGTGGTCTCGGTGGCCGCTCCCAGTCACCAGTCTAGATGCCGCATTCTGGATTAGTTGTAGTTTCCGGGTTACCTTCAAAGGTAGCCCCACGTAGAGTGCATTGCAGTAGTCCAAGCAGGAGATAACCAGAGCATGTACCACTCTGGCGAGACAGTCTGCAGGCAGATAGGGTCTCAGCCTACGTACCAGATGGAGCTGGTAAACAGCTGCCCTGGATACAGATGTGCAAACTGAAATGCATCTCTCGTTTGAAATTTTCATTTTGTGCTGCAGTTTTTGGCCAAAAAATGTATACAAAAATATATATAAAGCATGCAAATAGTACTTAAAATAACATGCAGAAGTGTGTTATAATAGGGGGAATTCAAAACAAATTATATTAAGCTAAATTTCACACAAAACTGTGTTCGTTGGGAGAAATGTGCCCTAAAACACCGAGAAATTTAATGAGCAAACTGATATGGAAATGTGGCAAACCGGTGATAGACTACATGGGCTTGGCAGAGATGACGAGCAGAATCCGAAACCAGGGAAGAGAAACAGCGGAAGAAGATTGGAAAAAATTTAAGGACTATCTAAAGAAATATTGCAAAATTAATGAATGTTAAAATGACGCTGGATTAGGAAACATGTGGTTATTAGCGGTAACGGATAAGTTAAAGGAAAAAAAGTAAGATTAAAATTAAGTTAAAAATAAGGGAAGGATTTGCTGAAAAATTAGTTAGAAATTGGAATACAGAAAGGGGAGGTACGAGGAAGTCGGGAAAGTAAGTTATAAGAAATTAAGGGTTGAATTTATATGTGTTTTTTATATATATTTTTGTTTGTCATTTTTATTGTATTGTTTTGTTTTGTTTTTGTTGTTATAAAAAACTTTTGAAACTTTAATAAAAAAAATTTTTAAAAAAAGGAAATGTGGCAAACCAAATTTATTGAAAAAACAAGGAACTGACGGGGGAGAAACACCAAAATTGACTGATGTGTGCATCCCTACACAGGGGAACAGATGTTGTTGGACTTCAAAGCCCATCAACCACAGCTGGCATGGCCAGGGATGGAAATTGTAATCTTGCAACATCTGGAAGGTCATGGATTCCCCACCCCTGATGTAATGGACAGATGATTTACAGTTCAGTTGATTTGCACCAAAGACAGTTTTCAGCTAGTGAGTATCTTTAGTTACAAGCTTAGTTTTAAGCTTCAGTTACAAGCATGTGGAGTTACCTAATACTGATTCAAACCATTAGTCCATTTAGGCTACAATCCTTTACCTACTATCCTGAAAGTAAGCCCACTTGAACTTGATGGGACTTACTTCTGAGTAAACATTTATAGGCTTGTACTACTCATTTAGCATTGTATGCCTTGGAGCAGGTCTCCAATAACTGTTAGGCAGAGGTCTTCCTCTGAAATCCTGTTAAGCAGAAATGCCAGGAGTTGATCAATTCATGTGTGTTCCACTCAGGTTCAATCAACCCTGACTTTTCCGGAGATCACTCAGTCTGCTTTAAATGTATTGATGCTGCTGAATTTTATCCATCTTTTGCGCTTCCTTCAGCAGTTTATCACACTGAGTTTTATTTCATTTGTTCGTTTATTGCTGTTAATTATCTGAGCAACCCTGGGATTATTTATTTATTTTCTAAACAAAAGAGTGATATGTCTGTTAAATGCACCTATAGAAAAATACAATCGTATATATGCATATATATGGCATTCCATTCACTGTGTTGGCCACAGTCAGGTTAGCTCACCCATGTGATTAATCCAGAAAAGTTTGCCATTGCTCTCAGAGGCCCTGATATGTCCTCATTAACAGCGTCACCTAATCAAATATGATTATCTACAGAGAGCTGTGATGTCATCGAGGCCATGATCCCTGATTGGATGAGATCACCCATATAAGTTTCCAAGGAGGGAGAAGGAAGAAGCAGCAAGGCAAAAATGGTTATAAGGCATCTAAAGGAAGCAATGGCATTCACACACACAATACATTGTAAAATGTACAAACATATAAAATCAAAATGTTTTTCCCCCCCTGAAAACATTTCTACCCTTCAAAAGTTCCAACTTTCAGCCTGAAACAGCCTTTGCAAGTAAAACGTGTGGGGGTTTGTTGGGTTTTTTTATTTAAAAAATGAAGGTGTTATGGATGTTGTTACATAAACTCAAGTCAACTGTCTTTGAGTATATTCTGGCTCATTTAGATCATTTTAAACTACTGCCTTATTTCCTTTTCCTTTTTTTTTTTTTTACTTATCTACCTTCCTACTTTTCAAAATAAAAACCTTTTCCTTGGCAGTTGCAAAAGAAATGTTTTACTACTGCATTTTTAAAAGTCTATGTAAGACAGAAAGATGCTTAGAGGATGTGTTTCCTGAGGTTTTTTAATAGATGTAATTTTGGGTTATTCTGGGAATGCAGAGGTAGAATAAGACACGCTCCACAGGAGTGAAACATCGACCAAACTCAATCCAGCAAAAGTCAGCCACGACTACGGTAAGTCCCATTCAAAACTGTAGAGCTCAAAATGAGCAGTTGGGTATTTAAATCTAATTGATCTCAATGGTACACATACTTCCTGTACTTATCCCCTGGAGTAATGTGGTTATACCTCTTCCCAGTCGTCCAAAAGAAGAAGACATCCCAGAAGCCTCTGCAAAGGCCTCTGGAGCATCCTTTCATTTCACACTGGGAAGAACATCTGCCAAGTCAGATGTGGCCAGCTTCCCACCTGGCATAGAGAAGCTGTAGAGATTGGGATGCAGCTGTGGCTGCCAGCTGGTCAGCCCTTTTGCTTCAGCATATGCCAGACAAGAGATGAGGATGTCCGTAAGGCTTGAGCCAATCATTCAAGAGCAAACCATCCTGGAGACACACCTTACATCGGGTGTCAATGGTCAGAAACTGGACCAACCCTATTAGTGTACCATCGTAAAGAGGATTGCAAACAGCTTGGTGATTTGGGGCATGAGAGAGATGCGGATGGCACTGTGGGTTAAACCACAGAGCCTAGGACTTGCTGATCAGAAGGTCGGTGGTTCGAATCCCCGTGACGGGGTGAGCACCCGTTGCTCAGTCCCTGCTCCTGCCAACCTAGCAGTTCGAAAGCACATCAAAGTGCAAGTAGATAAATAGGTACCACTCCAGCGGGAAGGTAAATGGAGTTTCCGTGCGCTGCTCTGGTTCGCCAGAAGCAGCTTAATCATGCTGGCCACATGACCCGGAAGCTGAACGATGGCTCCCTCGGCCAATAAAGTGAGATGAGTGCCACCTCTGACTGCACTCAGCTAAGAACAGGGCACAGTGGCTGGTAGTGTAGGAGTGTGTATAGCTGCCAGAAGAGGATATATTTATTAGATATTATCCTTCCTTCCTCACATTTGTGAATTCAGCAGGGTGCATCCCTTTGCAGCTTAAAGAGGAAGCTTAGATGGGCTTGTATTAGCCTTTCAGTTTAAGTAATCCAGGATGCTTTAAGGCAGACTGGATTCTTCTGGTATCCCCCCCCCCCCCCTTAAAAACAATAATCACACAAACAATCTTGTAAATGGTAATACCGGTATATCTACATATACATACTCACTCATAATACTTATTGAAGAGTAACAGATATAGCAGCTTTGTTTATTGAAGAGTAACAGATATAGCAGCTTTGTTCAATGACGACAACAACAACGACAACAACAATGATGACAACAACAACAACATATTTATACCACGCCCATAGCCACCCTGGGTGGGTACCAACAGAATATTGAAAACACAATCAAACATTAAAAACTTCCCTAAACACGGTTGCCTTCATATGTCTTCTAAAAGTCAGATATTTGTTTATTTCCTTGACATCTGATGGGAGAGTGTTCCACAGGGCAGGCACCACTAGCAAGAAAGCCCTCTGCCTGATTCCCTGTAACCTCACTCCTCACAGTGAGGGAACTGCCAGAAGGCCCTCAGAGCTGGACCTCAGTGTCTGGGCTGAACAATGGGGATAGGAGACGTTCCTTCAGGTATATTGGGCCGAGGCTATTTAGGGCTTTCAAGGTCAGCACCAGGACCAGCAGGTCTTTCAGGACCAGTGTTATATGGTCTACTCCCAGTCTAGCTTAAGATGGTGTCTGAGCAATGGAGTTCAGACATGCAGATATTCTCACATTTCTGGACTGGTGAAGAACAAAGAGGAAGTGCCCAGCCAGGTGCAGAGGTTATATATGGCTATGCCATCCCCCTGTCAGGGCTCTCTAGCAAACTTACAGGAAAACTCTGTGAGCTTCAGCACCATTCACATAACAAAAACTACCATAGAGATATCCCCCCCCCCAAAAAAAATAATAGGGTGGCCCATGGCTTGGCTTTTGAAAAATGGGGTGTCTACAGCCACTGAGTCTCTTCAGCTTGTTGATCAGAAGCTCAACAGTTTGAATCCACATGACGGGGTGAGCTCCTGTTGCTCTGTCCCAGCTCCTGCCAACCTACCAGTTTGAAAGCACATCAGTGCGAGTAGATAAATAGGTACCACTGTGGCAGAAAGGTAAACAGTGTATCTGTGCACTTTCGTTTCCATCACGGTGTTCTGTTGTGCCAGAAGCGGTTTAGTCATGCTGGCCACATGACCTGGAAAGCTGTCTGCGGACAAACGCCGGCTCCCTCGGCCTGAAAGCGAGATGAGTGCTGCACCCTATAGTCACCTTTGATTGGACTTAACCGTCCAGGGGTCCTTTACCTTTACCTTTTTTAAAAAACTATTTGGGAGCCACTGGCATTGAGTATTGGTATACTAACTGTGCAGTGCTCCTTTCTCAGCTGAGCTAAAGCTCTTGGAAATGCTATGGTGTCAGCCTAAGAGGGTCCACTGTTTACTTATTTGCTTTGTATGCAAATTAAGCCTGGCTCAATCCTTGGCATCTTCAGGTAGGGTATGGCTAGAAAAGACTTCATCTGAAACTTCCCAGAGCTACTGACAGTCCTTGTCAACAATATTGGGTTAGCTGGACTTGGCATAAGCCACTGTCCAATATTTCTAAGTATTCCACATTGGTCAGACTCCACATTTCTGCCATATGATCCGTCCACATTTCTGCCAAAATCCATGTATAGAGTTCCCAAGCAATGAACTGAATATGGATATATGAGAGAGGAACTTGATATTCAGATTTATTTCAACATTCATGTCCCGCCCCTTCTCCAAGGACACCACGGCAACGTACTTGGGTTCATGCTATTTTATCCTGGATGGCTCAATTGATTAGAGCACTGTGCTGATAACACCAAGGTTGCAGGTTCTATCCCCGTGTGGGACAGCTGCGTATCCCTGCATTGCAGGGGGTTGGACTAGATGATCCTCAGTGCCCCTTCTAACTCTACAATTCTATTTTCCTGCAAGGTAAGTTAGGCAGAGATTGTGGGGATGTTTAGGGAGGCAGGAGAGGATATATTATTTTATGATATCCTTGCTAACTTGTGTCAACAAGTTCTATAACTTAGCAGAGTTGTTAAACAATCCCCCCTTTTAAATTGCACAATGGTTAGCTAGTTGCTGGCTCGTCTGAGCCTCACTATTTAGGATTCCTGGTTTCCCTTTTTATATCCCTCCTGAAAGAACAGACATGACCATCTGATTAAAGATAACATAAAACTAGTTTACTGACAATCATCCAGTTCACAATAAGATCCCCAAGGGAACAACGTATAACTATGTGAACTATCCCATAAGGGAAATGGTCTCAAGTGGCTGCAACTCAGCAATCACTTCTCCTAACTCTTAGGAACACAAAAAGGAGAACAGGAAGAGCAGAACATGGAGGTCATGTGCTCCTCTGTCCAAGAACAGGCCACACCCACATTAAGTCACATGCAAAGGAAGTCTGTCCCAGCTCAGGAGGAACTAGCAAGTTTTCTCCTGAGTGATTCAAAGTTTTCCCCAGCATGTGCATTGTGGGAATGTTGTACCTTGGTTTGCAAACAGTCTGGTTTGCATACGTTTTGGATTACAGACACGTCAAACCCGGAAGTGCATGTCCCGGTTTGCAAACTTTTTTGGGATTACAGCCCATTTTTTTTTATTACAAACAAAAAAATTTGGGAGGCCCCTTTGGCAAAAGCATGCCTTGGGTTTCAACCTGTCTTGGTTTACAAACGGACCTCCGGAACGGATTATGGTTGTAAACCAAGGTACCACTGTATTTGACTGCAATACATTTTTACATCCCACAGAGAGAAGGTAAAAAAGGTAGCTTAGCCCCAGTCACCTAGTGAGCACCGCAACCTCTCCAGCCCCAGTTCCACATTATACACAGCACCAAGCTTTTTAACAAGCTTGAAGTGTTGCTAGTTACTCTCCCTGGGTCTTAGAGAAGACGTTTTCCTTCCCTGCTGATGGTACCTGAATATATAAAAAAAAAATTATTCCCAAGTATTTACTTCTGGTTATGTTCTCAAAACCCAACAATCATTGGTGGGTTTGTTTGTTTGTTTGTTTGTTTGTTTGTTTGTTTGTTTGTTTGTTTGTTTGTTTGTTTTAAAAAACAAACAAAATAATTAGAAACACTCTGCTCGCCTTTTAAAATCCTCTGACTCATAAAACCCAAGTGATCCTGCGAGCAACGCACTCCGGTCTCTCCAGCTCTTCCCTTGCTGACAGCATCTGACTCTAGGAATTCATTTAGGAGCCATTTATTTATTTAACTGCTTCTTCCATAATGCAATATCCAGTGACTGATGATGTTCTCCTGCCACATGGTGGAGTTTTGTGGGTCTGCTCCTCGGTGGCTACTGCTGTAGTCTGTACAAACGAAGCCACAGAAAGAGAGAAAAGGGAAAAACCCCAAACGTTTGCAGAGGGGGGGCATGTATTGTGCAGTTCAATAATTCAGATGCGAAAAAAAGGGGGAGGGGATTTTGACGGGATGTACTTGCGCTTCTTAATCCTTCACAGCCATTCAATCTGCTGAAGTTGGTGCGTGTGTTTTGCAGGGGGGGGGGGCTGCGCGATTCTTGTGCATTTATTTCGGATTCCCTTGGATAGTGGTTAAATGTTATTGCGAAGGTACGTGGTCATCTCCCAAGACCCTTCAATGTTTTGCAAGCAGAAGCTTCGCCAAGTTCATCTTTATCATCGTAATTGTATCATATGCACTTTCCCTTTTTGCTGCAGTGGGTTCTTTTTCATACGAAGCTGCTCAGCCTGCCTCCCTGGCTCCTTTGAAAGAAAGGAAAGTCTGGCGCGCCTTGCAAGTTCGAAGGTTGCAAAATCGTTAGCTAAGCCGCGAGCGTTCTTCTGCTGTTACAGAACTCGGGTTCAAGGCGCGATCTCTTCCTTCCTTCCTTGGATATTAGATGACAGTTCCCCTTCGCTCTTTTTAATGGGCATCTCCCTTCCTCCTAGAAATGCATTAAGCTGCTGTTGTCTAGCAAACGATTTCTTTGATGCCGTCTGGGCAAATTGATCCTCTGCTAGGTTGGGTTACAGGGAGGGTTTGCGCGGGGCGCGCGCGTCAAAAATGGAGTCTTTGTGGAGAAAGGAGAACAAGAGTGTGAAGAGTGGGCGGGACATTGTGGGGGCTGGGTGGAGGTGGGAGTTGGGAGGGGGGGTAGCGCATTCCTTACCTGGATGAGACCGATCCCGGCTTTCTGGCATACTATAGAGAGAGAGAGACGGGTCACTTAGAGCTGGTGGGTGCGGAGAGCTTAGCTCCTCATCCACCACCAGTTCTGTTATGTGAGGCACGGAGAGTGAGTCTTTTCCACGGAGAGGGAGCGGAGAAAGGTTGAAGAAATCCATATGAATTCTTTCTCCTGGCTTCAGAAAGACAGGATCCTCGCCTCCCTTCTCTGGTTACTGGGGAGGGGGGGTGAGGGGAGCGACTGGATGACGGAAGGGCGCCGTTAAGACAAAAGCCAGACAAAACAAGAGATTTAAAAAATAACTAAACAAGCATGCACGCACCCACAGTCAAAACACTGGACTTTGGGCCTGCACATCTGTGCTGGGTGTGTGTGGAGTTCGGAAGGCGGAAAGGAGAAGGCAAGGGAATCTCTTCTATAATTTATATGTCCAAGTGGCCCTGATGGTGCTGGCAAACTTAGGGATCCCCTCATCTCCCTCGCCCCCCACCCCACCCCGAGACCCCCCTGAATGAAGCCGTCACCTGACGGTTACTAGTCCAGGAGTGCCAACTTAAATAAAATATTGGGGAGCTCACGTAATCGATCACCAGACGCAGCACACGGACATCATTTGAATGGCAATGTCCATCAACTTCGGGGGGGGGGGGAGGGCAGCCCCCTCAAATATTTTATTGGGGGGACCGAAGGGACCTCGGTCCCTATGGCTAGCTCCAAGGACGGCCCTTGGGCGCTGCCTCTGCGGGAGTCAAGCGGGGAATCGCGCCCGCACCAGCTCTCCCGGAAGGGGACACCCGCCTCCGAGAGCGCGCTGGATGTCACCACCTTTGGACTTCTGCCTTCTGGTCCATTTGTCCCTTTTCGCATCCGATCTGCGGTTTCTCGCGTGACAGCCACTTTATTCTTTCTGCTCCCTCCTTCCCCCTCCCCTGCATGGGGGGGGGGAGCAACATACCCTTTAGACCGCGACTAGGAACTTTGAAATCTTGCAAGGAGGCACTGCAGGTGGCCACCTAGAAGCAGCCGACCCGAGCGAGAGCAGTGGCCAATCTGGTGGCGGAAGCACTCCACCCGTGGGGACCGCGCAAGGGGAACATCCCCCACGCGTGGGACCCACCCCTCCGTGGGGGGTACGAGGCTTTCCTGCGAGGTGCTCCAAGCCGGGCACTCGCCTCGACGCTCCGGGTCCTTTAGACAACAACAGCCCACAGGTGGATCAGGGAGAGAGCATGCACGCCGACGGGGCCACTTTGGAGACATGCAGCGGTCAATGCAACCCACACACGCGCGCACACACCCACACACACACCCGCCAACGGCGCTTGCACATGCGTGCTGACCGCAGCCAACTTCCCATGCCTGGTGACTGGGGCTGAGTGCAAGGAGTGCGTGCCTTTTCTCAGTCACTCCTCGCCAGTGCAGCAGCGGGGGAAGCGCCCGCGGCTCGACAGAGCGCCCGACGCTCCTAGCTGCAGATCCGGCCGGGATTTTTTCCGTCAGGTGACGGACGTGGGCGGCTGTTTTACCTGGCAAGGTGCAGCTGCTGCCGCCCTTCTTTTGCCCCCCACCACCCTGCCAATCCATCCTCCTCCGGGAGCCGCTTCTCCCTCCTCCTCCTCCTCCTCCTCCTCTTTGCTCTGCCTGCTGGATGGTCCCTCAGTCAGCCAGCTCCCAGGGTGGGGCTGGGTGCTGCTGCTGCTGCTGCTGCTGCCGCCGCCTGAGAGCCTCCCCGGTGCGCCTCGCCTTGCCGAGCGCGGAGCGGGCGCAGCATCAGCATCTCTCGCTCCAGCTGCCGCCGCCTCCTCCTCCTCCTCCCTCGCAGGGACCTGCATCCCGCTCGTCCAATCACGGCCCGCGCTGCCTGCGCCACGTGACCCCGGCGGGCTGAGGGGACCTGCTGCTTTCCCAACGCCAGAGGGATGCGGGCGGCAGAGCAGGAGAGGAGGCAGCGGCTGCGGAGCTGCGAGGTGCCTTGACTCTCTTTTCCCCCCAAGCCCAGCCCAGCCCGACCCCTTTATGGCAGCGGCTGCTCCAGCCTCCCGGTCCTCCTCCTCCTCCTCTTCCTCCTCCTCTTCTTCTTCTTCCTTCCTGACCATCCCTGCTCATGCCGTTCCCCGGGCTGGGCCAGGCCCCTGGATATCTCTGCTGAAACTCTCAGGATCATCATCACCATCCTCGCCATCATCAACATGCCAGGACCTGGGTGCCTCTTCCTAACCTGCTGTTGGCTGGGGCCCCCGGGATGCTAAGGATCCCCCCGTCAGCCCGAGAGAGCCATTCGCTTTTTGGGGGACGCTGCTGTTCCCTCTTGCTGCGGCTGCGGAGTTGAGTTACGAAGTCATGGTGTTGTGGGAATCTTCCCCACCTCGGCAGTGGAGCAGCGGCTGGACACTTTGCGATTGCTTTTGCTGGTTGCTGCTGCCGGTGTTGTTTCTCATCGTAGCCCGACCGGTGAAACTTGCAGCTTTCCCTACCTCCTTAAGTGACTGCCAAACGCCTACCGGCTGGAATTGCTCTGGTAAGCTTGGGGAGCGGGAGCGGGGGTGGGGGAAAAAGAGAAATGTACAGCAATGCCCATCCGTCTCTAAAGGAAAGCATCTTCTAAAAAGAGATCGGAGGGGTGGGGTTGAGCCAGTCTCTCCAAACCTCTCTGGCACATCGCGCAGCTGTCTGGAAATTACAGGTCGGATTTGAGGCGAAAGGAATAGAATGGCTGGTCAGGAAAGTATCTATAGATCTTTCTCTACTTGTTTCGCCACCTTTTTAATTGCCTCTGCTTCAAATGGGCTTTTGATTATCATCTCTGCAGACTTGCACGGTCTGGACGCAATCGGGTAACTCGCCAAGGGTGGATCTTTTATTGTTTTTTTTAGAAGTGTTAAAAGTTGGAGCAGGAGAGAGACGGGGAAGATGCTATAAATCAAGTTGTGATTCTCTGAGAGGTCATAGGATCTTGCAGGCTGGGTTAGATCTCCTTTCGAAGAACCAGCAAATTTGCTAATCTGGAAAGCTATCCCCCCCCCCCCACCTGCCTTAAAGCTTTTAAGACTATGCTGTATATATTATTTTTAAAAACAGAGATTGGGGTTGCCTGAAACCTTTTATCTCTCTGCTTTCCCCCCTCTTAGCTTTTAAAAAAAGGAATCCTGTTGTTCTTGAAGGGAACTTAGAGCAAGTGTTTATTCCCAAATTCACACAGCACACAAAGCAAGATAATCTAGAATCGGCTGCCGAGGCTCTTTCCTCCTTCTTCTGTCATGAAACAGACTTGCCTTTTCCTTGTTTCTCTAGACAGCTTCAGCCCTGCTTAAAGTGGTTTGCCAGACACAGTTCAAGTAAAATGTACTAATTGAATAAGGAAGAAACTGTGGGGAGTTACCTCCCCTCTCTCCATCCGTTGTCTTTTCCTATGAACAGACTCATCCTCAATAGGTTAATTGTAGTTCTGTCTGGAGTGTGTTTACCATTTGTACAGTGCTTCCCACACAATCCTGGTTTGCAAATGCTTCTGGGAGTACCTTCTTTTGCAGGCTGCATCTCCAGATTTTAAAAAAAAACACAGAGAGAGAAAAATAAACATTGTGCATACAGCTATAGATGTGTATCTGCAGCTGCACACAGAGACATTTCTAAACACACTAGTAGGGTTTTGATGCAGTTTGCCCTTCACTGAAAATGCTGTGTAACTTTGTATCTTAAACAAAGCACCTACATTTCCTCTCAGCATATATGCTGGATAGATAACAGAGCATGTTACTTCTATCTTATAACTCAAATCTGATTTCACAAACTATGGGAAGCCCAATACTTTACCGTATCTCAAGTTACCCTAACCCCTGCAGCAAATACAGCATTATTTAGCCCAGCACTGTGGCTCTCTAATTTATTTATTTTTAATTACCCCAGGATTACTTTGGGTGTATAACTAGAATGCCATAGTTCAGTTCAGTGTGTGTGTGTGTGTGTGTGTGTGTGTGTGTGTGTGTATAATCATTAGGGTCAATAAGTCACTTTTGCCCTATGGGTGGTCTTTCCATTTTTACTGCACAACCAGGACATGGCTAGGAACACAGAGATGTTAATAAAATCAATAGAACACAATCTTGACGACTTTGGAGCCAAATATGGCTGTTTGGCTTCATACCTTGCTACACACTCTCTGAGTAGGATGGCAACTAGCTGAGGTCTGAAATCTGAGCTGGCATTCATGAGCTGAATCTCCAGCCAGATTTGTTAGCCTGCCTGTCAAAACTGGAGGAAAGGAGCTGGGTCTCCTTTCAGCAGCTCTGTCGAGAAGCTGGCACCCCTCCTATTAACCTGGAGGTGATCAATCTTCATTGGAATCAGACAGCCTATCACAAAAAACACATAGCCTGTTTATCTTTATTATTAGGGGGCTTTGTTATGTCACTGCCTGGAGAAATGCCCATTCTAAGACTTTGGACCAGAAGCGTTAATGGGGAGGGGTGCAGAATCATGTTGTTTTGCAACCAAATGCTTGGTTTTTGTGGAAATGGAAACTACTTTCATAGAAGAAGGCGAGGAGGAGCTGGGAGATTAACAGGGACTGCAAACTCCTCTGGAAACGGGGAAGAGGAAGGCAAAGCGAGGATGAGAAGACAACCTTTCTAGATTGCACATTGCTTCATCAACAATGTTAGGTGTGCCACATACACAGAAAAGCAACTGCCCCTGCCTGATATTCCTTGCCAGACCCAAGGCTGACAGCATTTTTCTCTTTGCGTTTGAGGTTATGATGACAGAGAAAACGATCTCTTTCTCTGCGACACCAATACCTGTAAATTTGACGGAGAGTGCTTAAGAATTGGAGACACCGTGACTTGCGTCTGTCAGTTCAAGGTAAGAAGATTGATCTCTCCTTCCTTAATTCACTAATGAGAATACAAATCAGGGATCTCCCTTTACAACCCATCACTGGGCAATTTATTTCTCTGCATGCAGAGAAGTCGGAGTGAAAACCTGGCAGCTAGTCTAAGGTGCTTGGCAGGGTAGCCAACTGGTGTCAAGAAGATAGAAGATTCTCTGGGAAAATGTAGATGCTGTTCTTCCAAATACCTCTTTAGGGTCGTCAGCTTCAGGTTGTGTGTGCGGGGTTCAGCTGCTGTGGCCTTTTCGGAATCGGGATTTTCTGTCCTTTTTCAGTTCAGCCAAACATATAGCATCTTCTTTATACATCCAGGAAGCCACTGAAATAGTTGTGGAGAACTTGATTTGTAAGATGGCTTTTATACACCAAAGGCAAGTTAAGGCAGTGCGTAATTCAACAATGCTCCTTAATTCACAGGGAGAGAACGTTTCAAGCTAAATTGCAACCCTAATTCAAAATCCAAGGAAGATTCAAGGCTGCTTGAACAGACTGAGTCCCATTGGTTTTGAGGGTGCAATCCATGTTGTTAGAGACCAAACTTTTATGCATTTTGCTGAGACTGAATGTTACCATAAGGGCTACATCAAAAACTTTAATTGAAAGGTGGTGGATGTTTTGTATAGCTTGTACCTGAAAGTAAACATTGCATGGAACATTGCATAAGTCCTGCCTATTCCAGGAGACCGTATTTTCCCACAGGTCTGCCTAAGGTGGCTTAAATCCACATTCTCAAACAAATATGAAGTAGATTATGTTGAAGGCAATGGGATTTACATCCATGTAATGGTCTGGACTTGATACGCTAATGGAACCTCAGTGGAGGTGAATAGTATCATTACTACCTCTCAACGTAGTAATTAAAAATTCATTTTTTTCCAGTATGGAATCTATATTTTGCTTAGGTGTTCAGGTCTTTATTCTTGTAGATTTTTAAATGCATTTAATCTGTACTGTAGTTTGCTGCGCACTTTAGGAGTAGATTTGTTATGGTGAACCAGTATTTCCCAAGCTGGTTCACCCTCCAAATGTCATTGGACTCCAATTCCCATCATCCACAGGCAACATAGCCAATGGTAAAGGATGATGGGAGTTGTAGTCCAACTTCTGAAAGGTTGGAGACGGGTGTGGCGAGCCTAAGGATTCTTTGTATAATTACAAGTGAACAACCAAACATGCCCACCTCACTGTTCAGTGTCACAATATATTAATTTGAAATGTACATTGTTTGATTTTAACAGAGGAAATACTCCGTTAAGCTTGTATAGCATGTCATAACCAGTGACTAATCAATCCCTAAATTAAGTATCGCAGCTACATAATCTTCCTTGCTAAAAATTATTCTGCTTGGCACATGACTCTTCTTCACCTATCTCTAAATAGCTATATGAGATTACATTCAAATGTAAATATTTAACGACAGTTCTTGTCAAAAGGAGAAGGGAACAAGGATACTCTGTCTAAGATTCTTAGTTACTTTGCAAGTTGTTCCTTCCCAAGAGATTGATTTAATGCTCTGTTCTTGTATCACTGCCTGGTGAGTAAAAGCAGCAACCTCAGAACCACCGGCAGTGAAATTAAATTAGACACAGAGTACACTTCGTTTCTTCTGCCTGGTTCCAGTTTGGCTTTGCAGTAGGTTTGAAGTTAGTGAACATGGAAGAATTGAAGTTGGGTTTTGTTTTGTTTTAAAGCAGCAGCTATTTCCACAAAATAACACGAGTACAGTGGTACCTCGGGTTAAGTACTTAATTCGTTCCGGAGGTCCGTTCTTAATCTGAAACTGTTCTTAACCTGAAGCACCACTTTAGCTAATGGGGCCTCCTGCTGCTGCCACGCCGCCGGAGCACGCTTTCTGTTCTCATCCTGAAGCAAAGTTCTTAACCTGAGGTAATATTTCTGGTTAGTGGAGTCTGTAACCTGAAGCGTATGTAACCTGAGGTACCACTGTATATGCTATTCACTTTCTTTAATGTATATCTTAACTTATAAGTCTAATTCCCATGCTAAACAGTATCTAAAAAAACAAACAAAACACTTTTAAAAAACCCAAGAGTAAGTTATAAATGTTTTTGAATTAATACAATATCAGTGCCTTGATACAGTCATACAAAATTCATTTAAGGTGCTTGGAGTTCGGAGTATCTGCAATCTCTGGACACTGTGCCGATTCTCTAACAAGGGAGTCAGTCATTGGACCTCAACTCTTCCTGAAAGCCATCTGCCTTGAAAGCCCCCCCCCCCCCACCTTCATCCTGAGCGTGGGGGCGCTGGCTGTAGTTATTCACTGAGCCGGCAAAAACATGTTCCAGGTAGGGTTGCCAATTGGCTGGAGAGAACTTGCTCCTGTGCTTTTAGCTGAGGATTGATCTGCAGAAATCAGCTGGCAAAGCTTTTTTCGTGGAATAGTGCAGATGAGCACTGCTTCCTCCTAATTGCTGCCAATCAAGCTGCTGCTAAAGGCACAAGTTGAGTTGGAAACAGATCCTGGGACTGAGCCCCAGTGAGTCCTGGCCCTGTTTCAGACCTTTCTGAACTTGTGCTGGAAAACAGAACTACTTAGCAAAACACACATGCGCACACATTATTATGAGGTGTTTATGTAGGGAATAATTAGGGACGAGGGTGGCACTGTGGGTTAAACCACAGAGCCTACGACTTGCCGATCGAAAGGTCGGTGGTTTGAATCCCCACGATGGGGTGAGCTCCCGTTGCTCGGTCCCTGCTCCTGCCAACCTAGCAGTTTGAAAGCATGAAGTGCAAGTAGATAAATAGGTACCACTCCGGCGAGAAGGTAAACGGTGTTTCTGTGCGCTGCTCTGGTTCGCCAGAAGCGGCTTAGTCATGCTGGCCACATGACCCAGAAGCTGTACGCCGGCTCCCTCAGCCAATAAAGCGAGATGAGTGCCGCAACCTTAGTCGGCCACGACTGGACCTAACGGTCAGGGGTCCCTTTACCTTTACCTAGGGAATAATTCTGTATTTCATTGTGTGTGAGAGAGACAGAGATGGGGGCAGGTTGCACTGTTGTCTAGTGCTGTGATTTATTCCCACCCCACCTTATATAAGGGAACGGGAAATGTAAAGAGATATTCCCAATTTCTGGGTAACTCCAGTTTCTGGAGTGAGAGAAGACTTTGCCCCCTCTATCACTGTGTGCAGGATTTCAGCCTTTTAACTCTGACAAGGAGAACTTCCATTTCTTGGTATGGCAGAGTGGTACTGAACACTGGGAAGTGTGTGTGTGTGTGTGTGTTTATATACAGGGGGAAAGATTGAGATGAGATACTTTCTACAGCACTTTGCCCCCAGGCTATTCAATAAGCTCTGAGACTGAGTCTGGAAATCATGTTAAAGCACACAGAGAAATTAGATGAAAATGGAATGGATGGGATCTGCCTTCTGGACAATATTGGGAGTACGTTCTGTTCCCCTTGCCCTGGACTTGCTTATCGTGCACCTGCTACTCATATTGGACAAGCCAATGACACTATAAATGATGGCCATGACTCAGGCTGGCCCTAATGCAAGCCAGTCTTCAAGAAGACATTCAAATAAAAAAAATAAAAGCCACTCCAACCTGTCCTGAGTAAGATCTGGACACAATAATATAATGATTCTATGAATCTGTGGTGCAGCCCTTCTGTGTCCATTGTTGTTCATTCATCAAGAGCTAATGGTAGCCCCTGGTGAAGAATTTGAAGACCTATGATACTGGACTAGTTGTCTTCAGAGTTGCATTATGTGGCTCCGTTAGCATAATATTAATTGGTGGGACTGATACTGGCCTTCCAGAGAACATTCCATCTGGCACAAGCTTTGCCATCCTGCTGCGCTCCAGGTGTGCTGGCTGTAGCCGAAGGGAGTTGACCAAGACTGGTTGGTGATACGACTGCCTGGGTCAAATCAGGCCTGCACAACTTGTGACCAGCAACAGTCATAGAATTCTGGCCGGCCAGTTGTTTGGCAATTCCCTGTCTTGTTCCAAAAGTGTCAAGCAGGCAATGAATGCAGGGAGCCTATTTGGTCCCTGGTAGTCTGTCACAAAGGGCTGTGAGCTGTGGCTTACTACAGTGGTACGTTGGTTCTCAAACTTAATCCGCTCCGGAAGTCCGTTCCAAAACCAAGGCGCGCTTTCCCATAGAAAGTAATGCAAAATGGATTAATCCATTCTAGACTTTTAAAAACAACCCCTAAAACAGCGATTTAACATGAACTTTACTATCTAACAAGACCATTGATCCATAAAATGAAAGCAATAATCAATGTACTATACTATAATAAATAAGACAGTATTGTAGATGATAAAAATTAAAGTTATTTTTCCCCCTTACCTGCTCTGATGATAGTTATTGTTTGGATGGGGGACTTTTATCCATTTCTGCCATCACACAATCAATCAGTAGCTGAACTGGGTTCCACACAGTCACAAAAACAACCGGAAAAGCCTATTTTAAAAAAAAACAACGCAAAATAAATAGCAAAAACAAAAGCGCCAAACTTAATCCATTCCGTCTGTTTGACTTCCAATATGTTTAAAACCAGGACGCAGCTTCTGGTTGATGCAGGCGCCCTGGAAACAATAGCAGACAACTGCATCGGACGTTCAGCTTCCAAAAAATGTTCAAAAACCAGAAAACTTACTTCCAGGTTTTCAGAATTTGGGAACCAAGGCATTTGAGAACCAAGGTACCATTGTAGTTGTGCTGGGCCACATGAAGAGGCTTCCCTCGGATCCCTGCAAGGGCTGGTACCAGCACCTGCTATCCCTGGGCAGCTGCTAGGCCCCTTTGGTCCCCTATTTTATACAATCCACCTGGCCCAGCACTATGAATAATGCCTGAGACTAGCTGCTATTTTAGCTTCCTGAAATGTGCTGCTGCTCAAGGGCATGATGGGAGATTTAAATAGCAGCTAGACCCAGTCACCTGGTTACATGTCACTTCTTTTACTTCCAGATGCACAAGGAGACTTTAAGTTAACCAATCACATGCAAAGCTCCTCCCACTCATTTGCACCTTGAAGTTATTGCTGCAGCAGTCAGCAGGTGGAGCTTCTTATTACTCAAAAACTAAAGTTGGGGGAAATACAAGCTGAATCAAGAAAACCTCAGCATCAAATGGTAGAAGTGAGGAGCTGGCTAGGGAAAGGCTCAGGTATTTGTGTTGCTAGCCTGTGCTGCAAACGAGATACACCGAATTGTTATAACTTGGAGCAACTAAAGCAATTCATGAATTGAGATCCAGTAGTTTTTCAGCAGGTGGATATTAATCCGGTGGGGTCAAATTTTAGGCCCGAGCACAATTTCCCTTCCCAAATTCTGTTTGGAAGGGTTGGACAATTAGAAGTGGTGTATTTTGCCAATTATTTTTGACATGGTGGTGAAAATTATAACCGTTTTTCTCAACTACAACAAAAATTCTCTCCTGAGAAATTTCAGGCAAAGAAACTCCATTGTTAGCTCATATTGTTGGATGAAGGAAGTAATCGGTTGAGATGAGAATCGAGAGGAATGAGTGCCAAAGCTCATGGATTCCTATAAGGATATCAAAATAAGATTGCGCAGTATTAAAACGGGATCCATGCCCAAAATTTGTTAATGGAAAAAAGGGAGAAGCCACTTGGCCAGGGAGGGACTTGTTATTTTCCAAAAGGTTTCCTGGAAATTGTTTTCTGAGAAATTCAAGTACATGCTTTGGGTATACTCTAAGGACTGGATTTGAGAAGTGCATGCAGACTGTCTGGTTGCTTGAGTTAATATTTTTGCTTCAGCAAGATGGGCTCCAGAGCAGGAGTAGGCAATGTCGCACCCACCAAATGTTGTGGACCCCAACTCTCATCAGCCCCAGTCAGCATAGCCAGTGGTAATAAATTGAGGGAGCTGTAGTCCACCACATCTGGATGGCACCACACTGCTCTCAAGGAAGTGATCTGAGGACTGCAGCCTGTCACGCTTTCTGAATTTGCAAATTGTCGGTAGTCTCGACGTCATGTTGTTGTTGTTGTTTAGTCATTTAGTCGTGTCTGACTCTTCGTGACCGCATGGACAAGAGCACTCCAGGCACTCCTGTCCTCCACTGCCTCCCACAGTTTGGTCAAACTCATGCTGGTAGCTTCGAGAACACTGTCCAACCATCTCGTCCTCTTTCGTCCCCTTCTCCTTGTGCCCTCCATCTTTCCCAACATCAGGGTCTTTTCCAGGGAGTCTTCTCTTCTCATAAGGTGGCCAAAGTATTGGAGTCTCAGCTTCAGGATCTGTCCTTCCAGTGAGCACTCAGGGCTGATTTCCTTAAGAATGGATAGGTTTGCTCTTCTTGCAATCCATGGGACTCTCAAGAGTCTCCTCCAGCACCATAATTCAAAAACATCAGTTCTTCGGCGATCAGCCTTCTTTATGGTCCAGCTCTCACTTCCATACATCACTACTGGGAAAACCATAGCTTTAACTATACGGACCTTTGTCGGCAAGGTGATGTCTCTGCTTTTTAAGATGTTGTCTAGATTTGTCATTGCTTTTCTCCCAAGAAGCAGGCGTCTTTTAATTTTGTGGCTGCTGTCACCATCTGCAGTGATCATGGAGCCCAAGAAAGTAAAATCTCTCACTGCCTCCATTTCTTCCCCTTCTATTTGCCAGAAGGTGATGGGACCAGTGGCCATGATCTTCGTTTTTTTTATGTTGAGCTTCAAACCATATTTTGCGCTCTCCTCTTTCACCCTCATTAAAAGGTTCTTTAATTCCTCCTCACTTTCTGCCATCAAGGTTGTGTCTTCTGCATATCTGAGGTTGTTGATATTTCTTCTGGCAATCTTAATTCCGGCTAGGGATTCATCCAGCCCCGCCTTTCACATGATGAATTCTGCATATAAGTTAAATAAGCAGGGAGACAATATATAGCCTTGTCGTACTCCTTTCCCAATTTTGAACCAATCAGTTGTTCCATATCCAGTTCTAACTGTAGTTTCTTGTCGCACATAGAGATTTCTCAGGAGACAGATGAGGTGATCAGGCACTCCCATTTCTTTAAGAACTTGCCATAGTTTGCTGTGGCTCGACGTCATAACTAGCAGCTATGGAGTTAAGTGCATGATAGTTCCATAAAGAGACCAGCATCATCTGAATATTAGGGTCAGCAGCAACCTCTGCACTCAAAGGGTTCATAAGTGAGCCAACATGGCATCATGGCTGGAGGGTTAGGTTTGGAGAGAGCATTGGCCACTTTTGCACCTGTGGCTGTCCTGTGAACATCAGTCTGATCTGCAGCAATTCCCCGATGATCCTCTACAGCTGGCAGGTTCATATACAGCAGACAGCGGAGAGAGACCTTTTCCAGCTCCAGAGTTGTGTTCCCTTTTGGACAGTGTGCTGAGGACCACATGCAGGTGATGGGTGGGACCAGAGGGAAAAAAGTGAGCGGACACAGTGACATAGCATGGGTTGTTGGCATCCAGGGCAGGCTAGCTATCAGTGTTGCCAGAGACCCCCACCAGCCTGGAGACTGAAAGGTGGCCTGGCCTCAGGAATGTGCCTTCAGGAGCGTGAGGAAGGTAGATGGAACCCTCTGCCTGGCCTGTGCGGAGCCTCTGTGATTGCCGGCCTCTACCAGGGATGTGGCAGTGAGGCCAGGCTGGGCTCCAGGCCCCAGAGACCCCCAGCAGCAGGCAGGCAGGGAATGAAAGGGAGCCAAGGACAGGTTGGCCCACCAGGATGCACCTAGGTGATGGTGGCAGTCCCCCAATGGGTTGCTCTGCCACTTTTGCCAACGTGGGACAAGGATCCCTGTGAATCCCACAACCTCCATGGGGGTACCATGTTGCGCCCCTTCAGAATTTTGTTCCTTCAGGCCATGGCCCTCCCCACACTATACATGTAAATTTTACCTTTGTGCAGTAGGCTGGTTTCTACAGATACCACCCCCTCCTCCATGCAGGCAAGCAAGAGGCATGATCAGATTTCAAGGACACATTACAGTCAGGCAAAAACACTCGAGAGAGATGTGAAGCATGTCCAGTGTACGATGTGTTCTGGGGAGAAATGTGAGGGCTGGGTGGAAAGTCCACATTTAGCCCAGGCAGACGTTTCCCATGTCTCATATATACATTGGTACAGCAGTGGATTGTTGTAAAAATTAGTATCAAAAGGCCATGAAATGCTAAAAGTAAATAATAATAATAATAATAATAATAATAATAATAAATAAATAAATAAATAAATTTTTATTTATACCCCACCCTCCCCAGCCAGAGCCGGGCTCAGGGCAGCTAGGTAAAGGTAAAGGTACCCCTGCCCGTACGGGCCAGTCTTGCCAGACTCTAGGGTTGTGCGCTCATCTCACTCTAGAGGCCGGGAGCCAGCGCTGTCCGGAGACACTTCCGGGTCACGTGGCCAGCGTTACAAGCTGCATCTGGCGAGCCAGCGCAGCACATGGAAATGCCGTTTACCTTCCCGCCAGTAAGCGGTCCCTATTTATCTACTTGCACCCGGGGGTGCTTTCAAACTGCTAGGTTGGCAGGCGCTGGGACCGAACGACGGGAGCGCACCCCGCCACGGGGATTCGAACCACTGACCTTTCGATCGGCAAGTCCTAGGCGCTGAGGCTTTAACCCACTGTGCCACCCGCGTCCCTGGCAGGGCAGCTAACACAAGTAAAATTACAATTAAAAAAAAACCAATTTAAAATAACAGGTTAAAATATAATTTAAAATGCAGCCTCATTTTAATAGTAGCCCATAGATCAAAGCCACAAGGGGAGGAAAAAAACATAAGGGTCAGACTGAGTCCAAACCAAAGGCCAGGCGGAACAGCTCTGTCTTGCAGGCCCTGCAGAAAGATGTCAAGTCCCGCAGGGCTCTAGTCTCTTGTGACAGAGCGTTGCACCAAGTCGGGGCCAGTACTGAAAAGACCCTGGCCCTAGTTGAGACCAATCTAACCACCTTGTGACTTGGGACCTCCAAGATGTTGTCATTTGTGGGCCTTAAGGTCCTCCGCGGGGCATACCAGGAGAGGCAGTCCCGTAGGTCCGTGGGTCCTAGGCTGCATAGGGCTTTAAAGGTCAAAACCAGCACCTTAAACCTGACCCTTTACTCCACTGGAAGCCAGTGCAGTTGGTAAAGCACTGGATGAATGTGATCCCACAGCAAGAACCCCGTAAGGAGCCTCGCTGCGGCATTCTGCACCCGCTGGAGTTTCTGGGGCAGCTTCAAGGGCAGCCCTGCATAGAGCGAGTTACAATAATCAAGCCTGGAGGTGACAGTTGCATGGATCACTGTGACCAGATCAGGGCAAGAAAGATAAGGTTGGTTGAGGTATGGTTGGAAGGCAGCCTATTTCAGGATGAACCAGCCCATCATTTGATGTGTTTAGTTCTCTGACTATGATTTCATAGCCCTGTTAAGATGTCTCCAAAACCATGGGGCTCCAAGGGACCTTATTTCCCAGCTCCAAGTTTCTGAGAAGCTCATAGAAGGCACGGCAACATCGTTCCTTGGTTTCCTACTGTTTCAGCTTCTGCTTGAACTGGTGCCACAATCCCTTCCCTAGACGTTAACTTTCTGCTGTAGCAACATAATTTTCCTGGCTGCCAAATTACCCACCAAGGAGAAAGGAGGTTATAGGCCCATTGTGCTGGATGTCTGCTGAGGTCAATGGATGAATCTGGCGCTGCCAAACTATCAGCGGCGGCTGATGCACGCGCTCGAAATTGCAAATGCAGCACCAGTCACAGCCTGCTTGCGCAGGTATTAATAGTAGCATTCTGTGCGATGATATTATGTAGTACTTATTAGATCAGCATTACAGAGTAAATTAACAGAGTTAAGGGTGGTGGGGCTTGCTGTAAAGAGAGGCAATTTAAACAAAGATTAAAGAGGAGAGGCAGTCAGGGGAGAGAAAGGCAGTTCCATGTAACGCTGGAAATAATGTTTGACAACTAGGCCGAGAGGTGCAAGGGCTGAGAGGCAATAAGCACCCATGCTTCTTCTTCTTTGGCGATCACTCGTAGCCGAGCAAGATTGTCTTCCATAAACACGGTTTTAACAATGAGTCCGTAAGTAACTGTGGAGGCCAATTCTGGATCCACACGTCCTTCCACAGTGGGGACATTGGTTTCCGGGCGGGAGTTGATCACGGTGAGGGTTTGCCCAGTGTGCCTTCCTCTTAGCACGTTTCTCCCTTGCGTCCTGGGTTGGGTTTTTGGAAGACACCTGTGCGTGAATTTGTTTTATGTGTGTAGATCAGTGTACGCTGATCAATGCACAGTCTTCGCAGTAAGGCTCTGTTCCAGTGGCATGAGTAGTCACGACAAACCGGTAGATCTGCTGCAGCCTTCATCCTCCTTCACAGCCGTTGTAACATACCGCTTGTTATCATCCGCCTGCTCTGCCCTCGATGACTTCTTGGATCATTCTTTGTCTAGCTCCTTCCCTTTGACCTTACCGCCTTGGGTGACCCTGCTGGGAGTACGAGATTCCCCGACGGCTTCACTCACAAGGGTCATAGGAACATGCAAGCCCACTCACCAGGACAAGGTGATGATCCAGCACCCATGCACACACACCAACATCTCCCACTCTTTCCCACACTGACTTGTTTTCTTTTGCCATGGTGTGATGGGGAGGAGAATAATAGAATTGTAGACTTGGAAGGGACCTCAAGGGTCACCAGGTCCAACCTCTGATCTGCAGGAATCTCAACTCAATCTCAATTCATGACGGATGGCCAAGGAAGGTTATGGTCCATAACCTACCAAGGGAGACCATCCCACTCTTACCATCGAAAAGTTCTTCCTGATGTTCAGTGGGAATCTCCTTTCTTGTAACTTGAAGCTATTGAGCTGTGTCCTACCCACCTGAGCAGGAGAAAACAAGCTCGCCCCATCTTCCATGTGACAGCCCTTGAGATATTTGAAGATGGCTATCATAGCTCCTCTCAGTCTCCTCTTTTCCAGGCTTGAACATACCCAGCTCCTTCAACCGTTCTTCATAAGGCTTGGTTTCCAGACCCTTGATCATCTTGGTTGCCCTCCTCTGCAAATGTTCCAGCTTCTCAATATCCTAGATTGCATCACATTGTTTCATCCGCCAACATAAACTGCTCATTTTAGAGCTACTAAGTATACAGTATTTAGAGTTACTTAAGTATACAGTCACCCCTCATTCCTGGGCCTTTGGCAGTAGTTATGCTGCATACATTACCAAGCTGCAATGTTTATCTCTGGGCTGCAAAAAGCTTCAACGGCTGGTTTTTGCAGATCACGCCGCTGCTGGGAGCAGTTCAGGGCATTTTTCCCCCCTTGCTCAGATGACGAAGTGGTTCATGAGAGCTTATTATGAGAGTTCGATGTTGGTGACGATGGTCACATGTGATCATTTCTATGTGCTACAGAAACATTTGCTGGTTTTGCTACCACAAAGGAAAGACCTCACCCTGAAAATTGTTGGAGAAGCCAGTACTGTATAAGTTAGGGATGGGAGAATCTGTCAATTTTAGTTTCCCACGTTTTCAGTCATAAATTCAGTTCTTCACATTTCCATGTCAGTTTACAGTATTTTTTTCCCAACTTCTTATGAAAATGCATCATTTTAGTGTGAATTTCTCTTAATACATACATTTTTGCAAAGCATTTCCCCTACATATGGTGCATTTTTGGGATGCTATATTCTAATCCAAAATGCACCATATATGAGGAAATTGCTTTGCAATAATAATAATCATCATAATAATCATAATAATGCACACTTTACCCTACTATATGTATTTATTTATTTATTAATTATTATTATTTTGTAAACATTACTTGGCTGGAGAAGTGCAAACTTCAAAAAATGGGTGTGTTTCCATTTTGGAAAGTGCAGATGTGGTAGGTTTGACTTTAAATCAGTGTTTCCCAAACTTGGATCTCCAGCTGTTTTTGGACTACAGTTCTCATCAGCCATGCCTACTGGTCCTGCTAGCTAGGGATGCCCTGGCACCTCATTCCCAAATCCCGGGAAGCTTCTGCCCAGCTTAGGGAGGCACGATGCTTGCTCATGACGTCAGGACATCAGGACATTATGCACAAACCTCAGTCCCCCACATCACCTTCGCAAGCTGGCACCTCTGGCCTTAACTGTTCCCCTATGGAAAATTTCAAGGTACAGCATCAGAGAGTGGAGTCCCCCAAGGACAGATCATGCAATTGTACATATCTCAGGGCAGGTCTCATTGAACTCAGGCAGAAGCTAACTTCTGAGTAGCTTTGCAGAAGCATTACACTGTAAATACTTGCATGTAGAAAGGAGACTTTGACTATAGTAGGAAAGGACAGGCAACATTTGACGCTCCATTGCTGCTTCTGCTACTTCAAGTACTTTCTTTCCTGATCGTTGTACAGTGGTACCTCGAGGTAAGAACTTAATTTGTTCTGGAGGTCCATTCTTAATCTGAAACTGTTCTTAACTTGAAGCACCGCTTTAGCTAATGGGGCCTCCCACTGCCGCCGCACTGCCGCTGCCCAATTTCTGTCCTCATCCTGAAGCAAAGTTCTTAACCCGAGGTACTATTTCTGTGTTAGCGGAGTCTGCAACCTGAAGCGTCTGTAACCTGAAGCGTCTGTAACCTGAGGTACCACTGTATACAAAATAGGGCCTCTGCCAACAGAAGTAGCAGGTTACATAAATAAGTAGATCCTATGTACTCAAAAGGCAAATGCAGATCAGGTTGCTTGGCATCGCTCGAATGAGTTCTGATCCCTTCCAGGCAGGGCCTTCGTCCCAAGAAGCTCATTTTGTGCTGCTTGATAATTCTGCAGGCAGATAGACCACCAGGCACCTACTGAGTCCGTACGGTGAGGGAACTGTATTTCTCTGCAGAGCACCCATTATGCGTCTGCTTCCACAAGAACAGATGCTAATTCTGTCTTCTGCTAGAGAACAGTCTGATGTGCTCATTAGGGCATTCATTCTTAGGAGTCTTCCCTTCCTTTTAGACCTCCGTACCATCTGTAGGTTGCTTATTTGTTCTAAAAGGGGAGGAAAATAAAGCAGGATTGCTTCCTAACTTAAAGGCAGCTGTTGAGGAGGAGATTGTTATAGCTAAACTCAGGGTTGCAGAATCCTGGCAGCTTTTAAAGGAAGGATGGAAAACCTTTGGCCTAACAGATGCTGCTGGGAGTTGTAGTCCCAGCAAAAAAAAACCACCTCTGCTTTAAAATGCATGCACACAGACTCATGCAGAGCAGGGAAAGCCACTCTGGGAGAGGATTATTTTGAGTGGGCACATAGAAAAGGGTGTGTGGGCTTAGTGACCAGGGGCCAGCAAACTTTTTCAGCAGGGGGCTGGTCCACTGTCCCTCAGATCTTGTGGGGGGCCAGATTATATTTTGAAGAAAAAAAAGGAATGAATTCCTATGCCCCACAAATAACCCAGAGATGCATTTTAAATAAAAGCACACATTCTACTCATGTAAAAACACCAGGCAAGCCCCACAAATAACCCAGAGATGCAGTTTAAATAAAAGGACACATTCTACTCATGTAAAAACACGCTGATTCCCAGACTGTCCGCACAGCGGCGTAGCGTGGGTTGTCAGCACCCGGGGCAAGGCAAGTAATTTGCGCCCCCTAACCCATGGATTTGCGCCCCCTAACCTGTGGATTTGCGCCCCCTAACCCGTGGATTTGCCCTAACCCCAGATGTTGCGCCCGGTGTGGCCGGCCCCCCCTGCACCCCCCACGCTACGCCACTGTGTCCGCAGGCCAGATTTAAAAGGTGATTGGGCCGGATTCGGCCCCCGGACCTTAGTTTGCCTACCCATGGCATAGTCCTTTCTCTGCTTCCATCAACAACACTTTTCTGCTTCAATCAACAACTGTCAGGAGTGAGCAAGCAATAAATCACACAGAGTCAGTGAAGTTTTTTTTTTAAAAAAAAATTATTTAATCTTTATTGATTTTATAATGAATCACAGTTGTAACTCTCCATCAGTAGTGTAAATAAAAAGTAAAAAAAAAAAGTTGGGAACAAGGTAAAGTTCTTCCCATATTGAGACTTCCTTCCTCCCCAACCTGGGTTCTCTACATTTCTATATCAACTGCATATTAAAAGGTAAAGGTACCCCTGCCCATACGGGCCAGTCTTGACAGACTCTAGGGTTGTGCACTCATCTCACTCTAGAGGCCGGGAGCCAGCGCTGTCCGCAGACACTTCCGGGTCACGTGGCCAGCGTGACAAAGCTGCTCTGGCGAGCCAGAGCTGCACACAGAAACGCCATTTACCTTCCCGCTAGTAAGCAGTCCCTATTTATCTACTTGCTCCCGAGAGTGCTTTCGAACTGCTAGGTTGGCAGGCGCTGGGACCGAGCAACGGGAGCTCACCCCACCGCGGAGATTCGAACCGCCGACCATGCGATCGGCAAGTCCTAGGCGCTGAGGTTTTACCCACAGCGCCACCTGCGTCCCACAGCGCCACCCGCGTCCCCAACTGCATATTAAACAGCATCTATTTTGAAATTATCCAATACTTCCAAGAATTATACCACATTGCAGTAGTCATTCAAAGCCTGCCAAAGATTTTACATGTTTACAGCGATCTTTTAAATATTGTCTGTACTTATCCCATTCTTGGTTAAATTTTTGATCTTGATTCCTAACTTTCACTGCCAATCTTACCATCTCAGCACACTCAAATAATTTTATCTGCCATTCCATTTTTGTCAGTATGTTCTCTCCTTTCCAACATTGAGCTAACAGCATTCTTGCAGCCGTGGTTGCATACATAAATAATCTCCTGAAATCTTTCGGTATCTCCACACCTATAATCCCCAGGAGAAAGGCTTCTGGGGTTTTTTTGGCAAAGGTTAATTTAAACATTTTTTTTTAGCTCATTGTAGATCATTTCCCAAAATTCCTTTATCCTTTTGCAATTCCACCACATATGATACATAGTTCCTTATATTTCACAGGTTAGAGCTGGTTCTTTACATTTTTGCTAGCTTACAGGTTGTCAGCGAAGTTAACTCTTTATTAGAAGAAACAAAATCTGCTCAGGAGTGTCAGGCCTAATGAGCACAGCAACTCTTTAGTAGGCCTTGGCCCTATGAGTCAGTTGTATAAGCTCAAGGTCCTCGTCTTCCCACTGCTGCCTAAGTCTCTTCCTCTCCTGGGTCTTTCCCAAGCAACCTGGGACTATGTTGGCGTGCCTACCTTTGCTCCTCCCACTTCAGCCCTCTCTTGGTCATAGTAGACTTGGAGGAGGGGAGCTGGTTGCAGTAGCATGAGGAGACACCCTTGCTTCTTCAAAAGCCTGACTCATATCTGCCCCTTGGCCTCCCTCCTCTTCTGTTTCTGATTTTAGACTTCTGTCTGCAACAGCCTCTTCCTGCTCACTAAGCCCTGGTACCGCTTCAGCTTCCAACACCTCCTCCTCCCAGTCTTCTCCCTCTTCTCTCTCTAACCACCCATCATTGCTCACAGTCTCTTTCACTGGGCCCACAGCAACTTGCAAGTTGGATCCACTGCGATCTACTGATCCCCCATGCAATAGGTACCTGCTTAAAACCAGCTTATTTAAGAAGCTTTTCAGCAGAGTAATTCTGTTAATGCTGTTTCTGTCTCTCCTCTTGTTGTTTTTGGCTTTATGGAGTTGGGCTTTTGCTGTTTGCTAGACTCCGTTTCCTGGGTTAATTGCCATTTTATTGCAATGGTGGCTTAATGTGTTTTGCGGTTTGTATTTCTATTTTGTCTGATAGTTGATGGCTGTGAGATGCTTTGAGTTCTCCTTTGAAAACAGGCAACAAATAATATATATATATTTAACCTAAACAACAGAATTCCAGTGGTGGGGACCACCACTGAAAAGGTCCAATCTGGGCTTATCAACCCCTACTTCCTTTGGGGGCTGTTTTTATGATGGCCAAATCATAGAACAGACCTAAGGGCCAAATACAGTGCCCCAGGTGTCTCTGTTTGGCCACCAGAACTCTCTCCAGACCGTACCCCTCCCTTGCCACACCTCCTCTTCTTAGGCCACACCCCTCACTGGGTTTTTTTGGTAGCCTTCTCCACAGTTATTCCTTGATAATGTTTTCCTTGCCATGATGGAGGACAGAGGCAGCATGCAGGCGTGTGTACAAATTAGTCTCCTCTAGAAAGGAAAAATGTGCCATTGTTGCTCTGCACACTTTTTCCTCTGACTCTGCCCATCACTGATGTGCGGTTGGTTACTCAAATGGTTACTCAGAAGATAATGTGGTCCTCGGGCAGAAAGCATCCTCCATCTCCACCATAAAGGTTAAGGGTAAAGGGACCCCTGACCATTAGGTCCAGTCGTGACCGACTCTGGAGTTGCGGCACTCATTTCGCTTTATTGGCCGAGGGAGCCGGCATACAGCTCATGTGGCCAGCATGACTAAGCCACTTCTGGCGAACCAGAGCAGCACACGGAAATGCCGTTTACCTTCCTGCCAGAGCGGTACCTATTTATCTACTTGCACTTTGATGTGCTTTCAAACTGCTAGGTTGGCAGGAGCAGGGACCGAGCAACGGGAGCTCACCGCATCGCGGGGATTCGAACCGCCAACCTTCTGATCGGCAAGTCCTAGGTTCTGTGGTTTAATCCACAGTGCCACCCGGGTCCCTTTTCCATCTCCACCATAGTGGTTTGCTAATCAGATTCTCACTAGTTTGACTATACTTGGGTAGGATGGTCTACTTTTAAAAATAAATTTTATTAAGGTTTATAGAGAAAAATACAAAACTTTTAAATAAAAAACCTTTTTTTTAAAAAAACCAAACCAATAATTTTATCTAAATAAAATAAAAACACAAAACGTGGGGGAGGGGGGGGGGGAGAGAAACACAGTTGTACCATGGAAGTCAAATGGAATCAGTTCTGGAAGCCCATTCGACTTCCAAAACGTTCGAAAACCAAAGTGTGGCTTCTGATTGGCTGTAGGAAGCTCCTGCAGCCAATTGGATGCCGTGAAAGCCCCGTCAGATGTCCGGCTCCCAAAAATAGTTCTCAAACCAGAAGACTCACTTCCGGGTTTGCGACGTTGGGAGCCAAAACATTCAGGAACTAAGCTGTTTGGCTTCCAAGGTACGACTGTAGAGAAAGTAAAAGGATAAAGAATAGAAAAAGAGGTTAAAATAGAAAAGCAGAAAAATAATTTTCAGTAAGTAAAGAACTTCTGATTCTTCATCTGTCTACACACACACACTTCATCCAATCCAATATAAAGGTAAAGGGACCCCTGACCATTAGGTCCAGTCGTGGCCGACTCTGGAGTTGCGGCGCTCATCTTGCTGTATTGGCCGAGGGAGCTGGCGTACAGCTTCCAGGTCATGTGGCCAGCATGATTAAGCCGCTTCTGGCAAACCAGAGCAGCGCACGGAAACATCATTTACCTTCCCGCCGGAGCAGTACCTATTTATCTACTTGCACTTTGACGTGCTTTCAAACTGCTAGGTGGGCAGGAGCAGGGACCGAGCAACGGAAGCTCACCCCGTTGCAGGGATTCAAACCGCCAACCTTCTGATCAGCAAGTCCTGGGCTCTGTGGTTTAACCCACAGCGCCACCCGCGTCCCCCCAATCCAATATAAAACCCAACAAAGCTTTCTTTAAACAAACATTATCTCCAATCCAGATATCATGATTTCTTTTTCACACAAAAAGTCTGTGGGAGGTTTCCAATCTTTAACAAATGTCAACAATGGCTTTTCTTTGACTAAACATGTCAGTTGGGTCTACATTTATCCTGACACGAAGCACTCTCAGGTAAGATCAAAAGCCTCCCCTTTCCCCCTTTCCTCTATCTGCATTTCTCTGTTTGATGGCTTCCTTTCCTCCTCACCCTCCAGCTGACTTGTCTTTGGTTTCTGAGCCAGGATGAGATCAACAAAGAAGTAAACAGAGAAGTATGGGGAAGTGTGACAGAAGTGAGGGGCAGGTCCCTTCAGTAGCATTGCTCAAGTCTCTTGTATCATGGCTTAAATGAAATATTTCCTCTTGAGTCAGTGGTTTGCATTGGCTTCCTTGCTCATTTGCGATACACAATGACTGAAAGGAACTGCGGAAGCTGCGTAGTTCTGGCACATGTGATATTCCCATATTAAGTATCACTGGAGTATATGAACCTTGTGCTATATGATGATCCAAGAAGCCCTGGGCTCTCCGAGTGAGTCTATGTCATATGTGATGCATGTGACTGCAAAGAAGAATGGGAGCTGTCATGAGACAGATTCACGTGTGAAGTTTCTTCAGCAAGGCGGCTTGGAGCATACAAATGTTGCACTGTACAATGGAGTAGTTACCATAAAGCTTGGAGAGCTCAGGCTCCAGTTCCTTGCAAAATTCATCAAGCACAATGAGCAGCCCCTCCAGAAATAAAAATATTGCTGGTTGAATTCCAAGCTGGAGAATAATTCTGTTTTCCCAACTCGTTCCCCAGTCCCCTTCCCAGTTAGCTTCCAAATCCATCACCCACATACCCACCAACATTTCTCTGATGAAAATAGGGATATCCTATTCCATTAAAAGGGATGCGGGTGGCACTGTGGGTTAAACCACAGAGCTTAGGACTTGCTGATCAGAAGGTCGGCGGTTCGAATCCCCGCGACGGGGTGAGCTCCCATTGCTCAGTCCCTGCTCCTGCTAACCTAGCAGTTCGAAAGCATGTCAAAGTGCAAGCAGATAAATAGGAAGGTAAACGGCGTTTCCGTGCGCTGCTCTGGTTCGCCAGAAGCGGCTTAGTCATGCCGGCCACATGACCCGGAAGCTGTACGCCAGCTCCCTCGGCCAATAGAGCGAGATGAGCGCCACAACCCCAGTCAGCCATGACTGGACCTAATGGTCAGGGGTCCCTTTACCTTTATCCCATTAAAAAAAAATTATTTATATTCCGCAGCTCTGGGTGGCTTCCAACATATATATAAAAACATTAAACATTAAAAAAACTTTCCAGTACAGGGCTGCCTTCAGATGTCTTCTAAAGCAGGGGTCAGCAAACTTTTTCAGCAGGGGGCCGGTCCACTGTCCCTCAGACCTTGTGGGGGGCCAAACTATTTTTTTTTTTGGAGGGGGGGAAATGAACGAATTCCAATGCCCCACAAACAACCTAGAGATGCATTTTCAATAAAAGGACACATTCTACTCATGTAAAAACGAGCTGATTCCTGGACCATCTGTGGGCCGGATTTAGAAGGCGATTGGGCCGGATTCTGTCCCTGAAAAATAGGGACACTTGGAGGGTCTGCACACACCCTTTCTGCATTTCTATAAATGCAGGGGGGCAGCAGCGGTGAGAAGAGGGATGGAAGGGGATTGGATCTCTGGCTCCTTTCTATCTCTAGTGGGCTGATTACAGGAATAATGGCCTCAGCAACTCTTGGGAGTTCCACCTTAACCAAGGGTGATTGTGAAAGGCAGCCCCTCTGTTGCTCTTGCCATGTCATCAGATAAGTATTATTAATGGGGAAGTGGGCTTGAAAGGTTGGAGTATTGGGCAGGGAGGGTATTGGCAGGAGGTTAGTGAGAGGGTTGGGGTGGCTCCCAGTACGTTTCTGAGCACAATTCAAAGTGTTGGTGCTGACCTTTAAAGCCCTAAATGGCCTCGGTCCAGTATACCTGAAGGTGTGTCTCCACCCCCATCATTCTGCCCGGACACTGAGGTCCAGTGCCGAGGGCCTTCTGGCGGTTCCCTCGCTGTGAGAAGCGAAGTTACAGGGAAACAGGCACAGGGCCTTCTCGGTAGTGGCACCCGCCCTGTGGAATGCCCTCCCACCAGATGTCAAAGAGAATAACAACTACCAGACTTTTAGAAGACATCTGAAGGCAGCACTCTTTACGGAAGTTTTAAAATGTTTGATGTTTTATTGTGTTTTTAATTTCCTGTTGGAAGCCGCCCAGAGTGGCTGGGGAAACCCAGCCAGATGGGCGGGGTATAAATAATAAATTATTATTATTATTATTATTATTATTATTATTATTATTATTATTATTATTATTATTATTTAAAGAACCTAAAAGTCCAGCATTTTCTTTTGACAGTGGCCAACCAGATGCCCACAGAAAGCCCACTAGCTTCCAAGGTGGGGGGAACTGGAATTTAGGGACTTAGAAAACAAGCCAAGCTATTTCTGATTTTGGAGTAAAAGAGCACAGCTTGTTTCCAAGCCAATTCAATTTAGGCTGCGGTGTGGGAGAGCTTACCTGTCACTATTGATGGGCCAGTAAAGTTTGTAATCTATGTGAATCCAAACCGTCTGTGCCCACGTGGATTCCTGGTTACAATGATATAACCAGATTTACAGAACTAATAACTGCATGTGTGTGTTTGTGTACCAATATATTAGTAGGCCTTTTAGAGCAACAAACATTTCACCTTCAGGAATGTGGAAAGTAAAAATAATAATAAAATGAAAAGGCTGGGATGTGTGTCTGAATGGAGAATGAAACACAGGCAAGATTGCCTCACTTTCTTGAAATGCAATGACTTTTTAAAAAAGTCATGCTAGCTGCATCACAACACTGGCCTGCCAAAACTCAGCATAAACTTTTAGTCCGCAAACAGAAGGGTGATATTCCCCAAGGCTACAAAATGTCAGAGATCTGATCAACTTCTGTCCCATGACACTTTGGTGTCTGGAATACAAACTCCAAGTGGCAATGATGTCTCCCTTTCTCAGTTTTTGGAAAACTATATTCAGCCAGGGGGAAGAATGTTAATATGTTGGTGTTTGAATGTTGCCCACAAAAGAAGCGCCAACATATTAACATTCTTCCTCCTGGCTGAATATATAGTTTCCCCAAAACTGAGAAAGAACTCATTGTGATGTATAATTTAGCTCTAATCTACAAGGCCAGTGCAAGCTGAAAATTGATTTACAATTCCCCCTCTATGCACCATTTTTAGTGCTTAGCAGAAAGCTTGCTTTCAGCTTGGTTTTCCGGGGAAAGGAGGAGATGAAAAAGGGAGAGGCAAATGCCTTTTCACCATGGTGGTCACTTTCATGGTGGCAGACGTCGCCTTGACAGCCACCAGCTGGTGGCTGACATTTTTATTTCCCACAATTCCCATGGGAATGGCATTGTCTTAACATGTCACACCTTCCCCAGGAAGCGTCCCCCTGTTTTCCTTCCTCCCTTCTGAAAATTGCTGAAAAGGTTTCCTAATTTCTGACACTGTTCAATTGGGTGGCAAATAATGGGGCACATTTTGGGCCACCCTTAAAGATCCCCAATATGTGGATGCTTCATGAAGGATGGTGGAGGTGTCTCCCTGCTAATGCCACCATATTCTTCTGGTACAGCTGATGCTGGCCTGTTGTTGTTTACGTGTTGGGTCTCCCTGCTTTCTGTACATCTGGCTTCCATTCTGCATCCTACTACATAAGGACATGTCTGGTAGGTGTTGCTCTTCTCCACGGGGAGGACAAGTTCATAGACACAGAGCAGGCTTCACCAACCTAGTGCCCTCCGGAGGTTCTGGATTGCAATTCCTGGGTGTGCAGTGGGGAGCCCAGCCAGCCGACGCTGCCCTACTTTGAGGGGTGCACTCACAACACTCTGCAAGCCCTGTGCCGCTTGCATTTTGAACAAGAGTGTTTGGGGTATCCGCCTGCCTTGTTAGATGTTCTTGCAGAGCTTGCATTAGGTTGCATGTGGCAGGCAACAATCGGCCTGCAGCCTTCTGCATATGCACAGTTGCATGTTCTTGATAGTCTGTGCTGCTTTCTCCTTATATCTAGGGGACAGCTGAGATTTTGATCCTTTGCTTTGGAAGGCATCAAATCCCTACAGGCTGCGTTAATTGCATTGGCAGATTCTGCCAATTTGCCCTCCAGCTCTGTTAGAATCTCTCTCTCTCCCCCCCCCCCCTCCCGGCAGGCTCTGGATGAAGTCTGGCACCTCTCCTTTCAGATATACTTCAGCTTTGCAATGCATTTATCATGCAGGCAATTTGAAAACCAACAGGCCCCCTTAAATCTTCTGGGTGGATGGATGGAAGATGACTATTCAAAGTCTTTTTGGAGCCCTGGAGGAGGGGAGGGTCTTTTGGAAGCAGCTTAGGGGCTCCTTAATGGGAAAACTTGGTAAGAGCTACCAACCTTCCCAGAAAGATCTCGTGTTCACACATAGCAGTAGTGATGCCCAACTATGGCCGCACATGAACTGAGCATTCTCTCTATAACATTCTTTGCAGTGTTTCAGTGGTTGGCATTAAAGCATATTGGTTTGTTACATTTATAGATCCCTCGTTTCCTAGAGGCAACTCTAGGCTACGCACTGTGTTCTCCCCTGCTCCCCATTTTATCCTCACAACAACTCTGTAAAATAGGTTAAGCTGAGAGATTGGCCCAGTGGGACACAGGTGGCGCTGTGGCCTAAACCACTGAGTCTCTTGGGCTTGCCGATCAGAAGGTCGGCGGTTCGAATCCCCACGACGGGATGAGCTCCCATTGCTCTGTCCCAGCTCCTGCCAACCTAGCAGTTTGAAAGCACACTAGTGCGAGTAGATAAATAGGTACCACACTGTGTTCTCCCCCGCTACTAATTTTATCCTCACAACAATTCTGTAAAGTAGGTTAAGCTGAGAGTTTGGCCCAAGGTCACCCAGCAAAGCCTCATATCTACATAGGGATTTGAACTTGGGTCTTCCCAGTTCTGGTTCAAACCACTACACCCCACTAGGTCACAAAGGTCATTCTAAAGCAAGGATGGGACACCTGTGGCCATCCACAACTCCCATAATCCTGGATCCTGGTTTGGGCTGATGGAAATTGGAATCCAACAACAGCTGGAGGCCATCACATTAGATCAGGGGTGTTTAAGCAGACACATCAACAGAGACTCTTTCCGAAAACAACTGGCTCAGCAGAAACAGCCTTCAGTCTCCGTGGAAGGGCTCAGTCTGTTTGGAGAAAAGAATATCGGAGGCGTGATTGTGAAAGTCAAAGAAGCGCTGGTGAGTCTGATTAACATTTTGGCAAGTGGAAGATTCTTCCTCTCTTGGGCAAAGTGACATTTCAGTTTGGCCAAGTAATCATCATTTCCCTGGCCTCGTGTCTGTGCGTAACGTCCGATCAAGCTAAACCTTCGTATCTCACCCAACATGTTAATCAACACAAAACAACTGTCCATTGCTGAGGCATGTTTTGAAGTTTGTCATCTTTATAGATCTCCGTTTCCTCTGGTGTGTCATGTGCATTAGCATATCGTGAGATGTTTCAAGACAGAAGAGCTAATTGGCAGTGTGACTTTTTTTTTTACTGGTTTTTAAGCAGAGGTGATCATTTGTAAATAATAATCTTGATCATTACATTTGTTCTAATTAAACAATGAGGCATATCAGGAGTACAGTAATCATGAGATAATCACATCCCTGGCATAATTATCAGGTATGGGGCACAGCCAAGTATCTCTAATGCCGCCGAGTGTGATTATCTTGTGATAACTGCACCCTGTAGGTTGCTTAATTTTCATTACAAAATGGAATTATTTTTATTAAAGTGAACAAGGGGTGGAAGTGGGTGGGGGGCGAAGCTGTCCTTTTCTTCTGACAGAGGAAGAGAAGACTGATAGATTACAGTGGAACTATGGCTTAGCTGGAATTTCAGGTGGGCTGATACAATGTGGATTAATCATTGACTGCAGGTGCTCTGTTCAGATCCACGTGGCTTTGCTATGATATGAATAACAATGGACTTAATACATCTGGCTCTGTGTGGAAGCTAAGAAAGAGGGTCAAGTCAGCTGCACTGAGTCACAATGCTGCATATAAGGGGAAAATTGGGGTTGCCAGACACCCAGAATTTCCCAGAATGCTGCAGTTCGCAGTACAGTGGTACCTCGGGTTAAGTACTTAATTCGTTCCAGAGGTCCATTCTTAACCTGAAACTGTTCTTAACCTGAAGCACCACTTTAGCTAATGGGGCTTCCTGCTGCTGCTGCTGCCGCGCCGCCGGAGCACGATTTCTGTTCTTATCGTGAAGCAAAGTTCTTAACCTGAAGCACTATTTCTGTGTTAGTGGAGTGTGTAACCTGAAGCATATGTAACCTGAAGCGCATGTAACCTGAGGTACCACTGTAGTGTCCTGGCAGAAATTGGTCAAATGTCCAGGAAAATCCTATTTCCCATAAAAATAGCTCAAAACTGGCATATATATTTTTCACGATTTTGCTAAAAAAGCTCAACAGCTTTGCCCCCCCAAAAAAAATGCTGAATAAGTTTTCTGTTCAGATTTTAACTGTTTGAAATACAGTGGTGCCTCGGGTTACAGACGCTTCAGGTTACAGACTCTGCTAACTCATAAATAGTACCTCAGGTTAAGAACTTTACCTCAGGATGAGAACAGAAATCATGCGGCAGTGGGAGGCCCCATTAGCTAAAGTGGTACCTCAGGTTAAGAACAGTTTCAGGTTAAGAAAGGACCTCTGGAACGAATTTAGTTCTTAATCCGAGGTACTACTGTATGGCAACCCTAGTAACATATTTTTAGGAAGTCCCCAATTGCACACATCATTGTTGCAATCACTTGCCATTTCTATATCCTTCCCTAGAGTATGTTTGGGATTGGGGTGGGGGAAGAAGTTCACATTTAAAGCTGAACCTACCCAGTTCCCACTTTCTGAAACCATATGTGAACTTAAACACAGCCACCCTTTCAAATTTGCACTTCTCTGAATTTTCATAGAATCATAGAGTTGGAAGAGACCACAAGGGCCATCGAGTCCAACCCCCTGCCAAGCAGGAAACACCATCAGAGCACTCCTGACATATGGTTGTCAAGCCTCTGCTTAAAGACCTCCAAAGAAGGAGACTCCACCACACTCCTTGGCAGCAAATTCCACTGTCGAACAGCTCTTACTATCAGGAAGTTCTTCCTAATGTTTAGGTGGAATCTTCTTTCTTGTAGTTTGGATCCATTGCTCCGTGTCCACTTCTCTGGAGCAGCAGAAAACAACCTTTCTCCCTCCTCTATATGACATCCTTTTATATATTTGAACATGGCTATCATATCACCCCTTAACCTCCTCTTCTCCAGGCTAAACATGCCCAGCTCCCTTAGCCGTTCCTCATAAGGCATTGCTTCCAGGCCTTTGACCATTTTGGTTGCCCTCCTCTGGACACGTTCCAGTTTGTCAGTGTCCTTCTTGAACTGTGGTGCCCAGAACTGGACACAGTACTCCAGGTGAGGTCTGACCAGAGCAGAATACAGTGGCACTATTACTTCCCTTGATCTAGATGCTATACTCCTATTGATGCATATGCTAGGGTAGATTGGTGGAACTAACATAGAAAAATGCATTATATTTGGGGAAACTGCTCTGCAAAAAATAAAATAAAAAATGTGTCTGTTGTGCAAAATTGCATACAAGAAAGTGTTTAGTAGGAGTAATTTCCACCACAAGGCTGTTGAATTTCCACGAGGATTCAAAAGAACACACTTACAAACTGATGTGGAGAGCTGAATTAAAGATTCGAAAAATGAGAAACCAAGAGAAACCAAAATTGACAGGTTTGCTCACCCTAAGCAAATAGAAGGAGAAGAAATGGAGGCAGTGAGAGATTTTACTTTCTTGGGCTCCATGATCACTGCAGATGGTGACAGCAGCCACGAAATTAAAAGACGCCTGCTTCTTGGGAGAAAAGCAATGACAAAACTAGACAGCATCTTAAAAAGCAGAGACACCACCTTGCCAACAAAGGTCCCTATAATTAAAGCTATGGTTTTCCCAGTAGCGATGTATGGAAGTGAGAGCTGGACCATAAAGAAGGCTGATCGCCAAAGAATGGATGCTTTTGAATTATGGTGCTGGAGGAGACTCTTGAAAGTCCCATGGACTGCAAGAAGATCAAACCTATCCATTCTGAAGGAAATCAGCCCTGAGTGCTCACTGGAAGGACAGATCCTGAAGCTGAGGCCACCTCATGAGAAGAGAAGACTCCCTGGAAAAGACTCTGATGTTGGGAAAGATGGAGGGCACAAGGAGAAGGGGACGACAGAGGACGAGATGGTTGGACAGTGTTCTCAAAGCTACTAACATGAGTTTGACCAAACTGCGGGAGGCAGTGGAAGACAGGAGTGCCTGGCGTGCTCTGGTCCATGGGGTCACGAAGAGTCGGACACGACTAAACGACTAAACAACAACAACAACAAAAATTGGGGTCACATGGTCCTTTTTCAATAGGGCTGCCAGTTTGCATCCTGGAAATTTGTGTTCCCAAGTCCCTTATCTGCCCTCTTTCCACTCAGTTCTACTCAATGGCCTTGTTTGGGTGCTGCATTCCCAGCATAGCTGTCACCTTTTCCCTTTTCTTGCTAGGAATCCTATTCGGAATAAGGGAATTTCCCTTTAAAAAAAGGAAAACGTTGACAGCTATGGTTCCCAGCTTGCCAAATTATAGTTCAGCAGCTGGAAATAAGAGATGGGACTGTGTGGTCATTCCTCCTTCTTCCTTGGTATTTACAACCTGGTTTAATTAAAACACGGTTAGTCATTACAGCCACAGTGGAGAACTATATATTAATGCCAATTTGCAAACCGGGATCTTAAACCACAGTTCTAAGTCAAGTTTAATTAAACTGAAATATAAGCCCCAGAAAAGAGTTTTTAAGTGTGTTCTATGCTATGTATTTTGGTAATTTTCCTGTGGCAGCATGTGGAGCACATCCAGCCTAGTCATTCTTCAGTGTGTCTCCCCAGTTTGGAATCGGTCAAACAGGCAATAAGGAACCATTGTGATAGGCCTTATTCTCTCTTCTAGTTTGTATTGGGTCTGTTTTAATAAAACCTGATATGATGATGATTTATTAATTTTATTATTCATCCGAAGATTCCAGAATGGTTCACAACAACAAAAATACAAAAATAAAATAAAATACAAAATACGTAATAAAACAAACTAACAACCCCTCTTTCACAAATCCATTTTTAAAAGCCATAGAATGTTAATCAGTAGATAACTTTGTGGAAGAGAAATGTTTTCAATTGGCGCCTAAATGTAGGCACATAATGTAGGCACCAGGTGAGTTTCTCTGGGGAGGGCATTTCACAAATGGAGAGCCAACGCAGAAAAGACCCATTCTCATGTTGCCACCCTCTGGGATCTCTTGTGGTGATGGCAGAACAGGTCTTCTCTGCAAAAACATTATAAGCTGTATGAATGTTAAGAAGGTGCACGATTTAGAAAGTTTAGCTTCAGCAACTCTATTTGGGGAATTGAAAATTAAGTTATAAGAAAAAAGAGGTGGAAACATGAAATAACTTTATTATGTTTATTTTGAATGTACAAGAATTGGGATACAATACTTTGAACTTAGAAACATGATAATTGAAAGATACAGTAAGTTATGAAACAAGGTAACAAATTGCTGATGACTTTATTACAAAGAACGCAGGGTTTGGAGGATGTGGGGAAGTCCAGTTGGATTGGTAAAAACATTATGGAAAGTTGGTTTTTTTATATTTTTCTTTTTCTCTTTGCTCTTTTCCTTTTTTCTCTATTCTGTATACTCTTGACTGTAAGGAAAGAAACTCAATAAAATATTTTAAAAAAACAGAACAGGTCTTCTCTGCAGTATCTCCCCATTTTTGAAATTCTCTTTCCAAGGAGGCTCACCTGGTGCCAACCTTGTCCTCATTTTTGTTTTGGGGGGGTTCTTGTTAGGCTATAGTTCCATTCCACCTTAAAAGGAACAGGCATGACTGTTGTGTGTCACATGCCTGTTTACTTCCAGCACAGCCTGCTGGGAACTTCCGTTTGTATATTGCTTTTGCTATGCTGCTGTGTACTTGGACACGAAAGGAAGCAGACATGGTTTTTTCTTTCGTTCCTGAACTATGCTGAATAAACGCCTGTAAATAATGCTTACACATGTCTCTGTCCGCCACTTCCATTGTGAGAAGTTATTCACTCTGCTGACTAGAGCATGCCAAGTCTCTAAACGTATCTGAGGCTTGAGTCGCAGTTTTGATGCTGTTCTGAGAACCGGAGTTTGCCCGGCTGCTGGCCGGTGGCTGGAGCCAGCTGGGGGCCTACAAAATGCCCCCGTCTCCCCGACAGTATCCCAACAGTTCTTTAGGTGCCATCAATGATCTATTGTTCCATTTGTTTCTAATATGCTTTTTGCCGATTTATTCTTGCAGTTTTGTTGTTGTTGTTTAGTCGTTTAGTCGTGTCTGACTCTTTGTGACCCCATGGACCAGAGCAGGCCAGGCACTTCTGTCTTCCACTGCCTCCCACAGTTTGGTCAAACTCATGCTGGTAGCTTTGAGAACACAATCCAACCATCTCATCCTCTGTCGTCCCCTTTCCCAACATCAGGGTCTTTTCCAGGGAGTCTTCTCTTCTCATGAGGTGGCCAAAGTACTGGAGCCTCAGCTTCAGTATTTATCCTTCCAGTGAGCACTCAGGGCTGATTTCCTTCAGAATGGATAGGTTTGCTCTTCTTGCAGTCCATGGGACTCTCAAGAGTCTCCTCCAGCACCATAATTCAAAAGCATCAATTCTTCGGCAATCAGCCTTCTTTATGGTCCACCTCTCACTTCCATACATCACTACTGGGAAAACCATGGCTTTTACTATACGGACCTTTGTTGGCAAGGTGGGGTCTCAGTTTTACTTGCTTGTAAATCTAGGGTTTCCATATCTTGAAAAGCAAAAAAAGAGGGCAGCCCAAGCCACTGCCAGTCTGAGACAGGGGTAGAGGCATGCAAGGTGAATCCAACAAACACCCACCCAAGACATTTCCTTTAAAATGTGAAAAATCCTCCCAGATGGGTATGTTGGCCCCACAAAAGAGGACTTGTCTGGGTTTCCCTGGATGTATGGCAACCCTAGAAATCACTTTGGGGCTTATTAGAGGGACAAGATACACAGATTAAATTAACATGGTGGGCTGGTGTAGAGGACTTCCTGAATGCGGTAACTGTGCCCCTGAAAGACCAGGTGCACAGCCTGGGAGTCATTTTGGACTCACAGCTGTCCATGGAGGCACACATCATTTCTGTGTCCAGTGCAACCGTCTACCAGCTCCATCTGGTACGCAAGCTGAGACCCTTCCTGCCAGCAGACTGTCTCACCAGAGTGGTGCATGCTCTAGTTATCTCCCGTTTGAACTACTGCAATGTTCTCTACGGCTACCTTTGAAGGTGATCTGGAAACTACAACTAATCCAGAATGCAGCAGCAAGACTGGTGACTGGGAGTGGCCGCCGAGACCATATAACACCAGTCCTGAAAGACCTACATTGGCTCCCAGTACGTTTCCGAGCACAATTCAAAGTGTTGGTGCTGACCTTTAAAACTCAGTCTAAACGGCCTCAGCCCAGTATACCTGAAGGAGCGTCTCCACCCCCATCGTTCAGCCCGGACACTGAGGTCCAACACCAAGGACCTTCTGGCGGTTGCCTCATTGTGAGAAGTGAGGTTAAAGGGAACCAGGCAGAGGGCCTTCTTGGTAGTGGCACCCTCCCTGTGGAACACCCTCCCATCAGATGTCAAGGAAACAAACAGCTATCTGACTTTTAGAAGACATCTGAAGGCAGCCCTGTTTAGGAAAGTTTTTAAATGTTTGATGTTTTATTGTGTTTTTAATATCCTGTTGGAAGCTGCCCAGAGTGACTGGGGAAACACAGCCAGATGGGTGGGGTATAAGTAATAGATGATGATGATGATGATGATGATGATGATGATGGTTATAACACAACCCTAAACTTGTTTCATTCTGTCTTTTTCTGCTCATCAGTGTAACAGTGACTTTGTGCCTGTGTGCGGCTCCAACGGCGACACCTATCAGAACGAGTGCTACTTGAGACAGGCTGCCTGCAAGCAGCAAAGCGAAATCCTCGTGGCGTCAGAAGGATCGTGTGCCACTGGTAGGTCTAGCAGGCTCTGTACGGCATATTATCTTAAGCCAAATCTAATAGGCTGTGTGTCGTCGCAAACAGTTGTTTTGCATTGCTGACTGATTCATTCCAGTAATTGAAAGCTTGGCACAACATGTAATGACAGCTACAGTTGGGGTTTTGTTGTTGTTTCCGCCTTGCAGCAAACCATTTCAGAACCTGGGAACTATGTTTTCATTTTAGGGTTGCCATATGTCCTCTTTTCTCAGGACGTGTCCTCTTTTTCATGGGTAGAGTCATCGTAGCAATGTTAAAAGTAGAAGTTGGCAAATGTGTCCTCTTTTTTGCTCTTCAAAATATGGCAACCCTAGAATGTGTGGCCTGCAAGATAAGTTTTCGGGGTGTTCTGACCTGCTTCTGACCACTGGCGGAGGAAGAGGAGTGGGGGGGAGCACACCGCCCCCAGCAGCGCGACCCCCAGGGTGCCAACACAGCTGCCCCCCGCCCGCTCTGGGTGCCCAGCTCTGGGTGCCCCGCCCCCCGCCCCGGGACACATGCCAGCCCCACCCCCGCCTGCCCTCCGCCCCCCAGTGCCAGAGTATGAAGCTTTGCCACTACTTCTGACACATGACCAATGAGGAAGGGCGAGAGCTGCACTACCCAATAGAAAACAGCCCATGATATCTGTCTGCTTGTGCAATGGAAATGTGCTGGTCCCGGGGGGGGGGGGGTTACCGTGCGGCGTGGTCTGAGTCTGGTCCTGGGTTGAGGGTCTGGAGGTTGTCCGTCAAGGGTGAAGCGGGGTCCAAGGCAAGGAGCCGGGCGTGGTCAGGAACTCCAGAAAAGCAGGTCAGGGTGCTGGCAGGAACAGCTTTCCAACGACGTTGCTCCCGCAACCTGGGACTGGGCTGACTGGCCTTTATCTCCTCTGAGGCCTAGGGCGGTCCCAGCCCACAGGTGACTCGCCTCTCCTGGCCTGGAGGTGAGCACTCTTCCTGAGAGAACTTAGTTCCCTCCGCCTCTCTGCCCTGAGCCTCTGCAGCTCAGGAGAGGCTGGAGGGTTACTGGACCCAGAGGCTACCTCACCTCCCCCTGACAGGGCTGGGAGAGGAGCACCTGCAGGCAATGGGTCCTCAATCACCTCCGGAGCCAGAGCGGATTCAGCTGGTGTCTGCTCCTGAGGATCCAGCACAGGTGGGGACCCTTCAGATTCAAGCCCCTGCCCCGGCTCAGGCGGCCCTGGAGGCGGGGACTCCTGTGCAGGCTGGGATTCCTCCAGTTCAGCCTCTGAATCAGATTCCCAGGCCGTCACAGGAAATCTGCTTGAACAATGGACCTCTAGCCACTTGCATATTTGCTGCAAAGCAGATTTTCGGGGTGTGTGTGATGGGTTGGAGGGGAGAAGCCCAGTTGTGTGAGTGGACACCCACTCATGCCATGTTAGCTCTCACCCAATATATATTTGGCAATTGAATGGTGTTGCCTCAGTTTATCTGGAAGGGACTGGGGCACAGATGCAGATTGGCTCTGCTGGTAGCCCCAGCCTTGCAAGCTGCCCTGGAACCATCCACGTAAGTTGCAGTGCTGCCAATGTCATCCCCAGCCAGCAGGACCAGTGGTCAGGGATGATGGGAATTGTAGTCCAAAAATAGCTGGAGACCCAAGTTTGGGAAGCCCTGCCCTAAAGGGACCATAAGAGAAGGAATGGGGCACTTGCAAGATGGTGTTAAGTGGTCAAACAATGTTCTTAAAGTAGCTAGAAGAATAGGAGTGAGAAGTGATAGCCATCTTGTCTCATGGTGTTAGATCTGTATGGCTCTTGTAATTTTGTGGCATTTCAGAGAGCCCTGCAGAGAGCGAGAAAGGCCCGCCACAAAAGTTAATGCTTACTTTCCTTATGCGGCAAAATAATGAATAGGAGGGTTTATCCTAGAGACCTTTTGGCTCAGAGGAATGTGTGTGTGAGGGAAGATAATCTTGTTTGTCATCAGAGAAAGCAGGACAGAGTCGCACGAGAGGCCCCATTTGCCTTTTGCAGTTTGCGATAATATGGTAAAAAAAAAGTGAGAGTCCAATTTCTGAGCCTTGCTTATCTGCAAAGCAAGCAATTGTGCAAAAGAAAGAAAGAAATTGTTTGCGGGCTCATCTTTTGTTTAGACACACACCGGGTTTCTGTTTTGTTTTTAATTGCAAGCCGCACTTGCAATTTGAAGAGCATCACGGCTTCATTTAAAATGAAGATTTAAAAAGAAAATCGAAATGATGATGGAGGTTTGCAAACTGATCTAGATTAACCAGATCTGACTGTAGATAAATTGGGATTCTGACTCTCAGCATTCAAGCAGAATCCCAATTTTGTCTTTTGCAAGCTCTCCGTTTCCCTTCCTAACTGCCTGTGACACTGAGGAGCCTTTGCGGACCAAATCTCTGCCTCTCTGCAGCTTTGCCTGCTTTTTGTTCAGATGCCTCAAGGGACGCGGGTGGCGCTGTGGGTAAAAGCCTCAGCGCCTAGGGCTTGCCGATCGAAAGGTCGGCGGTTCGAATCCCCGTAGCGGGGTGCGCTCCCGTCGCTCAGTCCCAGTGCCTGCCAACCTAGCAGTTCGAAAGCACTCCGGGTGCAAGTAGATAAATGGGGACAGCTTACTAGCGGGAAGGTAAACAGTGTTTCCGTGTGCGGCTCTGGCTCTCCAGAGCAGTGATGTCACACTGGCCACGTGACCCGGAAGTGTCTCCGGATAGCGCTGGCCCCCGGCCTCTTGAGTGAGATGGGCGCACAACCCTAGAGTCTGTCAAGACTGGCCCGTACCGGCAGGGGTACCTTTACCTTTTTATCCAGCACCTTTTAAAGAGTAGCAGCGCAGTCCGATACCTGGCTACTCAGAAGTAAGCGCCGTTGATTTCAACGGGACTTACTCCCGGGCAAGCATGTATGCAACTGCAGCTGGAATTTCCTTTTGAGCTATATGTCTCCAAGTAATTTTCAATGTAGTTTTCAAGTTTAATTACAGGGCTACTTAACCAAGTGCTTTTATTGACTAGGCATCCAAGCATAGATATTAACTGATTGCCTTTTGCCCAGAGTCTTTGGTGACACAGAGAGCTGGTCTATCTTGCTCAGGGCCATCCATCCTGGGGGTATAGGATGGGGAGGCCCAGGGGAGCCATGGCCCCAGGTGCAAATTTTTGATTGGGCATGAGGGGGGGGGGTGTAACCTGGTCCCCTTATCAAAGCTGGAGCCATGAGGAGGCAAGCCAAGCCAATGCCAGAGAAGGGATGCTTGTATATGTCCCACCCCTGGGCTGGCCGAGAGCAAGGGTGAGGGCAACAGCGCTGCTGCTGCCACCCACCAAGGACAGGTGAAATGTTCTGGCAGCTGCCTCCTTCAGGAATGGGGTGCCACAGTCCACAGCTTTGCCCTCCTCGTCGGGCCACAGCGAGCCTCTTTCTCCCTCCTCTTACTTCGCCTTACTTGTGTGGGAATGTTCAGGGATACAGGAGAGGATATTTTGTTTGATTATATCCTTTCCAACTTGTGTTACCAAGTTCCACAATATAGCAGAGTAACGTTCCCCCTTTTAAATTTGCACAGCGGATGCGTTTGCTCAGGCTCGCTAAAGCCCCTAAAATACGTTTTCCTTTTGGTAATTCCCCATTTAAAGGTAAAGTGACCCCTGATCATTAGGTCCAGTCGTGACCGACTCTGGGGTTGCGGCGCTCATCTCGCTTTATTGGCCGAGGGAGCCGGCGTACAGCTTCCAGGTCATGTGGCCAGCATGACTAAGCCACTTCTGACGAACCAGAGCAGCGCACGGAATCGTCGTTTACCTTCCCGCCAGAGCGGTACCTATTTATCTACTTGCACTTGATGTGCTTTCGAACTGCTAGGTTGGCAGGAGCAGGGACTGAGCAACGGGAGCTCACCATGTCGCGGGGATTCGAATCGCCGACCTTCCGATCGGCAAGTCCTAGGCTCTGTGGTTTAACCCACAGCGCCACCCGCATCCCAATTCCCCACTTAGTCCCTCATAAAAAGATAGACACAATACAGGCTTCTATAAAAGTGTAAAAAGAGTTTACTCGCACATTCTGTTCACAATTGGATCCCAGAAGGCAGACTTAAGTTACAAAAGTAATATACACCTGTAAACTATCCCATAAGGAGACAGCTCCTTTGTCCTCTCTTGGCTGCACCTTAGGCTAAGCAGATGTTGCTTCTTCGATGAATGTGGTCAGAGAGAGAGAAAAATGGGTGACCAGTCCTGTTCTTTTGTTACCTGGGTAGGTGAGGTCACGCCTGACTCTAGTCACATGCAGAGGAAGTCTGTCACAGCCTAGGAGAAACAGGTTCTGATTGGCTGGTCCAGACATCCCCTTTTATGTCCACTCTAGGGATGTTGTACTTGACTGATCTTGCGTTTCACATCCCACAACTTGCCAATGGCTCAGACTGCCATAGCTCAGTCGGTGGTGAGAGCTGGGGCTGGTGTGGCCACTCTCGAGGTCCAACCCCCCCCCAGTGCACACACATGCCCCCCCCGGCTGCTAAGACTGCAGGTCTGCCCTGAATGGCAGCAGCTGTCCAGGGTTTCAGCGTCTCTCAGCCTGACCTGCAGATGTCAAGGACTGAACCTGAGAAAAGGCAGATGCTCTAACTCAGAGCTACACATGTCACTTCCCTTGTACCAATCCTATAGTATCAGTTTGCCAAGATCTGGTAGTAGTAATAATAATAATATATTATTTATATCCCACCCATCTGACTGGGTTTCTCCAGCCACTCTGGGCGGCTTCCAACCAAATATTAAAAATACAATAAAACATCAGTCATTAAAAACTTCCCTAAACAGGACTACTTTCAGATGTCTTCTAAATATCATGTAGTTGTTTATTTCTTTGACATCTGATGGGAGGGCATTCTACAGGGCGAGCACCATTACCAAAAAGGCCCATTTGCCTGGTTCCCTGTAAGTTTGATTCTCACAGTGAGGGAACCACCAGAAGGCCCTCAGAGCTGGACCTCAGTGTCCAGGTTGAACAATGGGGATGGAGACGCTCCTTCAGGTATACAGGACCGAGGCCATTTAGGGCTTTCAAGGTCAGCACCAACACTTTGAATTGTGCTCAGAAATGTCCTAGGAGCCAATGTAGGTCTTTCAAGACCAGTGTTATGTGGTCTCGGCAGCCGCTCTCATTCACCAGTCTATCTGTCGCATTCTGGATTAGTTGTAGTTTCCAGGTCACCTTCTAAGGTAGCCCCACGTAGAGCGGGTTGCAGTAGTCCAAGCAGGAGATAACTACAGCATGCACCACTCTGGCATTTTGGAATATTATTTTGGAATTTAAACCTCCTTGGTGACCAGGCTTACTGATGTGGAAATATACCAAAGGTCCAAAGGTGACGATGTCTACAGATCCAACTGTTTTGCCTGATTCACTTGACACTGCAATCCACAATGGCGCTACGCTGGCATTCCCACAGCTCTGCTGCTTGCTTAATGAGCGTTTTAGTTGCCCATTGATTGTATTTTGTATTTTATTGGTTTTAATTTGCGAATTGCCCAGAGGACATGGTTAATTGGGTGGTATATAAATGCCGAGAACAAGCATATGCTGTGCTATTTAAAAAAACAACAACGAAACCTTCCAGCAGTGGATCAGGCAGCAAAATGATCTAGTGCTCCAGCATTGTTGTTTGAAGCAGACATAGAACATCCTGGTCAGGTCCAGCTGTAGATGCTGCTGCCTCATCACTTCAGAAACGGCTGTGGTTGCTGAGACCAGTTTCATGGCAGCACAGGGAGATTTTAGATGGTCAGGGCCTGTCTGCATGGGGTCTGTGAGGGAGCAGGGATAGAGATCTCACCCATGGGTTGTGTGGAACATTGGTAGGCAAACTAAGGCCCGGGGCCGGATCTGGCCCAATCGCCTTCTAAATCCAGCCCGCGGACAGTCTGGGAATCAGCGTGTTTTTACATGAGTAGAAGGTGTCCTTTTATTTAAAATGCATCTCTGGGTTATTTGTGGGGCCTGCCTGGTGTTTTTACATGAGTAGAAGGTGTGCTTTTATTTAAAATGCATCTCTGGGTTGTTTCTGGGGCATAGGAATTTGTTCATTCCCCCCCCCCCAAAATATATATAGTCTGCCCCCCCACAAGATCTGAGGGACAGTGGACCGCCTCCCCTGCTGAAAAAGTTTGCTGACCCCTGGTGTGGAACGTACCCCGCGACTCTCACAGCCAAATGTAGATTCGGTTCTCCTTTCTTTCAAAAGCTTACGTTCGAAAAATAAAAACAGAGCGCCCATCCGACAAATACTTTATGGAAGAAAATGGAAAATTTGTCAGGAAACACAGTAACGTTGCCAGCCTTGGTGCAGTAAACCGAGGATTTAGAAGAGGAACACCTGTAGAATCTTAAAAGGAACTTCCCAGCATCAAACAGAAAGTTCACATGAAACATTTAGCATAGATCTCTCTAATTGACAGAGGAATGGCATAAAAAAAGCACAATTTGCTACATTGCATTTTAACTAAGCAGGATGTAGTTGCACATACATACAAATTATCCCGGTATTCATACATCTATATAACAACAACTCCTTTTTTTCTCTCCCTCTTACAGATGCAGGCTCTGGATCTGGGGATGGAGGTAGGAATGCTTTTATTAATTCTATTTTTCCACCACTGGAACCTGCTGACATCACTTGCCACATTGCAGTTAGACGTGTTGGATAGTTGTTTTGTACCACCCTGTATTGTTCAGATGAACTGATCCTCTGCATTTTTGTCAAACTCCAGCCTAATGATGAAGAGCTGGCTTGTTTTTGAAGATATGTGGAGGGCTGTATTACACTTGGTATGAATTTGTATTATTCATGATTCAGCAAGGACTCTATCTCCATCTACTGTTACTAGAGCTCTTGTGGCACAGATGGTTTTATTTATTGTTATTACATTCTCAACGAACCCATAATAGTTCCAGGATTTTTCTCCCGTGACTAGCATAGTCTTCCCAAACCATGAGGTGGAGGGAATTCACAGAAAAATTAAGAAGAAAGGTTATGGCTTTAAACGTGGCTGTGTCAAACAATTTGATTACAGGGTATTGCCATGTTGGTGCATTTTAAAAATATGCATTGCAAATATACTGACTCATCTTTTTAGGTCTTTTTATAAGTTGTGAGCACAATCTGTCTGAAAGTAAATACAGTGGTACCTCACAAGACGAATGCCTCGCAAGATAAAAAACTCGCTAGACGAAAGGGTTTTTTGTTTTTTGAGCTGCTTCGCAAGACGATTTTCCCTATGGGCTTGCTTCGCAAGACGGAAATGTCTTGCAAGTTTGTTTCCTTTTTCTTAACACCGTTAATACAGTTGCGACTTGACTTCGAGGAGCAACTCACAGCACGCGGTGTGGTAGCCTTTTTTGAGGTTTTTGAAGACTTTGGTGATTTTTGAAGCTTTTCCAAAACTTTCCCGACACCGTGCTTCGCAAGACGAAAAAAATCGCAAGGCGACAAAACTCGCGGAACGAATTAATTTCGTCTTGCGAGGCACCACTGTAAATAAATAAATATCTTTATTGCGGTCCATAGACCCACAAAACAGTTTCAAAACAAGATACAGTTAAAACAACCAAACAACAGGTGAAAGAGAGCGAGGTAGTCGTTTTGTTATGTCTAGCATGATGGTCTTTGTTTCTTGCGACCTCCGAAAGAAACTTTGCCACGGTCAGTGTAATATCATTTGACCTATCCTCCAGAAGGTATTTAATATGGGAGCCTTCAGATTTCCCCGGCAAATTTGCTAGTAAGGGTTTGATCAGTTGATACCTTGCTTGCTCGTACTGCCCACAATGCAGTAGGATATGCTTCATGCAGTCAATGTCCTGAGAACATCAACAAAGCCTGTTCTGGTAGGAGATGCCTCTCAGTCTACCATTTAGAACTTCCGATGGAAATACATTTAACCTAGCTTTGGTAAATAAACGCCGATAGGTGGGTATGGACAAATTCCTAAGGTATGAGGCTAACTGAAAGTCGTGCCCGTATTGGATTCCAGCTGCAATCGGGCCACAGATTACATTGGATCTGGATCACAGGTCGCTATGTGAGATGTCCCAAAGCCTTTGCTTCAGGGATACAAGGGTGGTATCATAGCCCAGTTGATACAAAAGGGATGGTGACAGTCCAATCGAGGTGGCTTTTCTGGCCATAGTTTTCAGCCGTGGGCTGATAAACTCCTCGTTGGTTAGATGTACAAGTAATTCCTTCCCCAGGCCAAATACTGAGATCTTAAGCCAGTATTGTCTGAAAGTAAGCATTTCATGGTGAAGTCATGTGCAGTTGTACATGAGCAGTTGTACACGAGCAGTATATAGTGAGACTTACTTGTGGTCAAATATCCACAAGTTAAGATGGCGCATCTCCTTCTTTTCAACAGAAATTCATGTCACATTTGCTGGATATGAATAGGACTCCTGTTTACATTTATGGGACTTAAAGTTGTTCTGCTTTTGCTTGAATGTGCTCAGGCTGTTTGTGCTTCTTCTGACAGAGGGGTGGTGAGTAACTTACGGAAGTTGCTCTTGTAAACGGCATGCTCAAAAACGGGGAAGGCATTCTCTTCAGGCTAGAACTGGGCGTTATGTTTGCATTGTACGCTTCCTCATTGATGAGTGGGGCCAGGTTATTAACCATTCTTCCATTGCTCCATTCACAAGTTCACCCATGGGCCAGGTTCACTGTCTGTCCTCTCAACAGTCTTATCATTTGGGATAGGCTGAGAAGAATGATGGGTGTGTCCAGCTATACATTGTTTTAGCAGCAAGCCTGCTGTGGACTTTCACTTCCTGCATTTGGGGCATATTGGCCATTTTGGAATCCAGGAAGGTGCTTAATTGTAAGCCAAACCTTTGGTCTTTGTAGACCAAACTGCGCCAACTGGCTGTGGCACTCCATGAGTTCAGAGCAGAGAAATTCCCATCCCTTCGTTGGAGATGCCAAGGATTGAATGGGGACTTTGGCTTGCAGTTGGAGGACTGTGCAAATCACTGATTGGAATAATAATAATAACTACTACTACTACTACTACTACTACTACTACTACCACCCCAACCATCTGACTAGGTTGTCCCAGCCGCTCTGGGTAGCACCCAACATATATAAAAGCATAATAAAACATTAAACATTAAAAACTTCCCAATACAGGGCTGCCTTCAGATGGTCTTAGGATGGCAACAAAGGGCTGAAGTAGTAGCTCCCCAGAAGGTGTGGGTTTGTGGAAGAACACCAAATGGGATTTGATATGAGGGGTAGGTCTGGCAGTGAGACTACCAAATGTAGGCTTGCCATATTCCCCAAAGTGAAAATCCAGAAAAAGTTGTTGAGCTTGAATATCCCCCCCCAAAAAATAAACCCCTGAGGTTTTGTGGCTTTTTTTTTTTGGGGGGGGGGGTTTAAAGCTTTTCTTTATTGCTCTACTTGCCATATGTAAGGGTGTCCCCGGACATTTTGTCAGTTCAGCGAAAATCCACCCAGACACCGTTTTGACAGCCTGATTCCCGGATGTGTCTGGGATAACCCGGACGTCTGGCAGCCCTAAAATGAGAAACTCTTGTTTGCTGTGAAAGCAGGTTGACCGATAAATGTAGGCCGCTGATCTCTCCACTGTTGACCCCAGCCTTGTCTAAAAAACTGTAGGCAGAATGAGATTTTTCAAAGTGATTGGACCTTCTTGTTCCAATGTGATAGATTTAGCTTGACTCGTGTTGGTTGGGTCGACCTTCCCATACATGGGCCATCTTGGCTACAGTATGTTATGTTCCTTTCCTTGGGCATATGTTGTGCTTGCTCCTGAACTCCCTTTGTGTATCCCACTCGTACTTGGATGAGAGAGGCATTAATTTTTGGTGTTTCCAACAGAAGCTCCTCCTAACACAGTGCGTTGATAAGCAAAAGTGACATAGCCATTTCCAAGCTCGGGAGGAGAGGGGGTTGCGGGCTACCCTCCCACACACACGGGGGCTGGCTTTTTGCCCCCGTGAGATCCAGGGAATCCCCGGGCATGTCTGCGACCCGGCCCGCCAATCGGCGGGCTGGGGGGGCATGGCCTAGCCTACTTAAGGCCAGGCACGCCCGGGGACTGCCCTCTTTCCCCCTCTACAGCTGAGCGGTTTTCCCATCCCTCCCACCATTAGGCTTAGCTAGGTATGACCTTGCTATGGACTCCGGTTGGTCGCCGCAAGGGGCCTGGTAGGAATTTTTCCAACTTGGCGCACTTTCAGCCTTTTGGTTTTTTCGCCTACCTCGTAGCAAACGTCACAACTTCCGCGGTATTGGCGGTTAGGCATTGGCAGGGGTAATTGTTATGCAAATGAAGGGGGGAAGGAAGCGCCATCACCTTCCCCCCAAGGAAAAGGGAAGTCCGGTAGAGGACTCCGGGGGACGTTGCCTTGTCCGAAACCTCCGAGCGGTGACACCCGTGGGAATCCTAGTTGGCGTACTTCAACAGGACTTCCACGGCTTGTGGATAACCCTTCCCGGTCTCCAAAGTTGTGGCCTTTTTATGCCCATTAACCTTAAATAACGTGTCCGGTGTCTTCATTTCACATGGGGGAGGGGACTTGCCACGCAATCACTATTATTTCTGTTCTTCTGTAATAGCACCATATTCATTTTGTCCCCATTGCCCCTACTCATAAATTTCAGACTTAATATCACAGTACCTTGAAAGAATTTCATTACTGGTATTTATGCTTGGTTATAGATGCTTCAATGTATTTGTATCTTTGTGGGTTTTTCCAGTGTGATTTTTCCAACATTTCCAAAGGAAATGGATGACTTTGCGCTTGTCTCCATTTTGGTGGTGACTCAAAGCCTCATTATCCAAATAGCCTCATTCATCCAAACTGCCTGGCAGACATCAAAAAAAGTCTGTCAGATAAATGGGGCAGTTATTAACATAGAGTTACTCTGACATAAGACACACAAGAGACAAATAATGTTATTTTATGTAACTGGCAGATCCACAGAACTGAGTTATGGATCAGAGAGGGTGCAGGAAATTCTGCTTTTATGCATCCGCAGTGCCTGAATGCAACTTGTTTAGCATCTTCTTATTTTTCGGGTGACTTTCTAAAACACGGATGCATCCTGAAGCAAAGCAACAATATTATATAAGGACCAGGGGACCCTGGAAGATGGAGAAGAACATCTGCCTGTGTCTGTTCCCTTCCATTGGGCTGTCCTGCTGCAGCCCAGGTAGCTCAGTAGGGCTCACCTTTGGTAGGAAGGCTCACCTTTGGTTGGGCTTCTCATGGCAAGGGATCCTCTATTCCAATTGCAATTTCCCTCCACCTCTTGCTTCCTGACACTAGCTGGGATTCTTTCCCTCTGTCTTCCAAGGTAGTCTCCTCCTCACAAGTCTGAGGTCTCCCTTTTCCTCTTATGGCTTTTCCTTTGTACTTGGCTTTCCTCCAGGGGAGCTGGATGTAAATGGAGACTTGGATGGATCAACGACCCTTTGTTCAGTCATTGGCCTGAGTGCCAATCTAGGAATAATAATAATAATAATAATAATAATAATAATAATAATAATAATTCATTACTTATACCCCACCCATCTGGCCGGGCTTCCCCAGCCACTCTTGGCATCTTCCAACAAGATATTAAAAACACAATAAAACATCAAGCGTTAAAAACCTACCCTAAACAGGGTTGCCTTCAGATGTCATCCATCACGGCCAGGGCTTTTTCAGTGACGGCTCCGACCTGGTGGAATGCTCTGTCCCACGAGACTAGGGCCCTGCAGGACTTGATCTCCTTCTGCAGGTCCTGTAAGACAGAGCTATTCCACCATAGCTGTCAACGTTTCCCATTTTTTAAGGGAAATTCCCTTATTCCGAATAGATTCCTCGCAAGAAAAGGGAAAAGTTGACAGCTATGTATTCCACCTGGCCTTCAGTTTGAATTAGCCTGATCCTCTATTCCCTTTCCTCTTCTATGAAGAAACCCTTTCTGGGACCCCACATTTAAATTCTTATTCACACACCTCCTTGCTGTCCCTAGTAGGACCAACTTGGCCGGTTAGCTCTGGTGATCATTCAATGTCCACTGACTAGGGTTTTTTATTCCAAAAATGACCCCTGAGTTTTTGAATTTTACTGATATTGATGCTGCATTTTATGTTGTATTCTATGCTGTTTTAAAGTCGCATTTTAATCAATGTTTTATATTTGCTGTTAGCCGCCCTGAGCCCGGTTTTTAAAGCAGGAAGGGTGGGGTATAAATAAAAAGTAAATTAGTATTCTATTTATTTATCTAAAAGTAAGATAGTTGTTTATTTCCTTGACATCTGATGGGAGGGCGTTCCACAGGGTGGGTGCCACTACCGAGAAGCCCCTCTGCCTGGTTCCCTGTAACCTCACTTGTCGCAGCAAGGGAAGCGCCAAAAGCCCCTCGGAGCTGGACCTCAGTGTCTGGGCAGAATGATGGGGATGGAGATGCTTCTTCAGGTATACAGGGCTGAGGTGGTTTAGGAAGTGGGTGAGTGGAGTAGGAGAACCCACCCAACAGCCAGCAGACTAGCATCCAGTCTACTGCCTGAGCTTGCCAACTGAAGGGCAGGGCAGGCCGGGAGAACATAGACCTGCCTCTTTAATCTGCATAGCCCCGCTTTATGTTGTTGCAACACTGAAGATAGACCAAGGAATGCTTTGCCGTGGGCAGTGGGAAGGAGAAGCGAAACTATTTACCGTATTTTTTGCACAATAACACTCACTTTTTTCCTCCTAGAAAGTAAGGGGAAATGTCTGTGCGTGTTATGGAGCGAATGCCTACGGATGGCGGGGGGATCTGCTGCAGTCGTGAGCAGAGGATCCATGGTTCCCCTTCCATCCCTCCTCTGTGCCTCGCTTTGAAACAGCAAAGCGGGAGAAGAGCCGCTGAGTGGGGAGGAGAGAGGGACAGAGAGCCTGCTTGCTTTAAAGGAGCAAAGCGGGAGAGGAGAGGAGCCACTTACACGAGTCCAGAGCTGTTTTTTTCAGTGAGCCGGGGAGGAGGGAGAGAACAGCTCGCTAAATAGCAGCAAAGTTTTTTTGCAAGCAGGCTCTCTGTCCCTTCTCCTCCCCACTCAGCTGGCTACATAGTAGCAAAGTTTTTCAGCGAGCCGGGGAGGAGGGAGAGAAGCAGAGCCTTTAAAGGAGCAAAGCGGGAGAGGAGAGGAGCCTTCTCCTCTTATACCCCTCTCCTGCATTATTAGCAGCATCCTTCTCCACCCACCCCACGCGTGCTCCTTCTCCCCTTAAATCCCTCTTCTGCATTATTAGCAGCATCCTTCTCCACCCACCCCACGCGTGTTCCTTGTCCCTTGAGTGCTTTTCCTCCCCTCCCCACTTAAAACGTGGTTACAAAGCACGGATCCACATGGATCCTCAGGATTTTTGCACTGGGTCACCCCAAACTCACCGTCAGATCACATGTCTGTGGCCACAGCATGAACCACAAAAATCATACATCCACTGTTTCGTTTAGAATATTTTTTCCCTTGTTTTCCTCCTCTAAAAACTATGTGCGTGTTATGGTCGGGTGCGTGTTATAGAGCGAAAAATATGGTATATTGGCTCATCACAGAATATTTATTTTCAGGCAGTGGCTAAAATGCGTGCAATAAGACACCGGGGGGGGGGGGGCGGAATGGCTAAAGCATCAATTTTGTTCTTTAAAAATAAACCAAGAAGAAAGTTGGCCACTCTCCCTAGATAATGAATGCCGGCCTGAAAGAGCGCAGCAACTAAAAGCATGATTTCCAAACAATTTCAGATGAAAAGCACAGGCTGACAAAAGACAAGTAGAACAGGACCTCGGGGAATGCCTAGGCAGCTTTTTTGGAAAGTAGATCTGTGCAGGAGGCAGGATCAAGTCATTGCATCCCTTTTAAAGGTCTACAAAACTGCCCGGCTTGTATATAAAGCCCTTGATTGAATAGACATCTAGTGCAGCTTCCAGGTGCAGAAGCACATTAATGTGCCAGAAAGAGGGGGTGGGCCAGGGGGAAAACAAACCTTGTTATTTAAACCTTCTCACAGCTTCCTCCTTTAGCAGGTATAAAGCCATGTAATAAAAACCATAATTTTATATGTCATTAAAGCAAGCGTTGGAAGAAGAAAAATTGATAAATGCTGAAGGAAGTGGGATGTTTTCAGAGAAGTGCACCGCTGGAATTATTATCAAGTCAGGGCACTGATAAATTAAAGTCTGCAATATATTAAAAAACCCACTAGATTGATGCCTGAAAATGTTGTCATGGTGCACATTTTTGAGCGGCTAAAAGAAAGCCTCTCCAGTTGTTACACAAACAATGGGTTGGGTATGAATGCTTCTTCATTCTGCTTATAGGGCGGCGGAGGGAGAGGATATCAAATAGAAGGGGTAAAACTGAGTTACACGTGTCCCCAATTTGTGGTGGTGTCAGGGACCATGCTGAGGGGAGGCCGCACTGAGAAGGAATGGTGGGAGCCTCCCCCTCCCCCTGCTCCTGATCAGGATCCTGAATCTTCCCAGGAGGAGTGGGACAGTATAGATTTGGAACAGTGGTTCACAGAGGGACATAGCTCAGAAGACAAAAGTTGGGAAGAACTGGGGAGTGAACAGCTAGGAGAAGATGAACTGGGAGAGAGAAAGCCTCCATCCGCCCAACCCAAGGTCACGATGAGCAGATATGGTGGCAGCACAGAAAGCAAAGTGGTTGCGAAATCAGGTTGCAAGATGAGGAAGTGACTCGGGTGACTCGAGGGTGAAGTGGGTGGAAACCTTAATTGGGAGCACCTTTACTCCAAGAATGAACTCTTTGTTCTTTTGCTGTGATTATGAAAATCTCTTTAAATGGTAATAGACTATTTTTGCTTTGTTCTGCTTTTACACGACCGAAGGGAGGGAGGAAGCCGCTCCCCCAAAGCCTGACAGGTGGAGTGCTAATTTTCTTGGGGGATGGATTAGAACCAGGGTTCAAATCCCCATTTATCAATGAAGATCTCTAGTGACCTTGGACATGCCATGAAGATCATTGGTGGTGGCCTTGGGCATTGTTTCTCAGAGCACCTCATTCACAGAAGCATAGACACAAGAGGATGGAAATCTCATGTTGTTTTTGTTGTTTAGTCATTTAGTCGTGTCCGACTCTTCTTGACCCCATAGACCAGAGCACGCCAGGCACTCCTGTCTTCCAGTGCCTCCCGCAGTTTGGTCAAACTCATGCTTGTAGCTTCGAGAACACTGTCCAGCCATCTCGTCCTCTGTCGTCCCCTTCTCCTTGTGCCCTCAGTCATTCCCAACATCAGGGTCTTCTCCAGGGAGTCTTCTCTTCTCATGAGGTGGCCAAAGTATTGGAGCCTCAGCTTCACGATCTGTCCTTCCAGTGAGCACTCAGGGCTGATTTCCTTAAGAATGGATACGTTGGATCTTCTTGCAGACCATGGGACTCTCAAGAGTCCCATGGAGATTTCATACCCTCCAACATTTCTCTGATGAAAATTGGGATGTCCTATTCAATTATTATTATTATTATTATTATTATTATTATTATTATTATTATTTATTACTACCCCGTCCATCTCACTGGGTTACCAAAGCCACTCTGGGTGGCTTTCAACATATATAGAATCATAAGAAAATATTAGAAAATATTTTAAACTTTCCCTGTGCAGGGCTGCCTTCAGATGTCTGCTAGAGGTTATATAGTAACTTATCTCCTTGGCCCGGGGATCACATAACTCCATACCCTCCAACATTACTTCGATGGAAATAGGGACGTTCTAATGAAAATCGGGGCATTTTGGGATCAAATCAGAAACCAGAATGGCTTCTGTAAATCCGGAACAGTCCCTGGAAAATAACGAAACTTGGAGGGTCTGAGATTTGCATATGCAAATTGATATGAATAGATGCACATTTAGAAATACACATTATAATTTGAACAAAAGTGCAGTACGTCTTCCCATAATGGGGAAGATTGTCACATTTGCCTCTGCTTTCTGGGTGCTGTTGAGTGTACCTCACTCAACAGACTCTATGGCCTCTCATTTTAGGATATTTTATCAAACTTAGGGTTGCCATATGTCCGGAATTTCCTGGTCATAGCTGGGATTCAGCTATCTGTAACAGCGCCTGGGTGGAAATTGCTTAAATGTCTGGGAAAATCCAGGTGTATGGCAACCCTATGTCAACTTTGAACCAGACTTAAATCAGATAGGCCTCATGAACACCCTGTTTAATCTCATGTAAGCCACACTGAATGTTGTGAAGAAAGGTTTTAATGTGATATATATATGCCACAGCAGAGCAACCAACTCTAGGAGAACCAAAAAAACTCATTCCAAGTTTTCATGATGAAGAACAATTAGTGAAGGAATTCAAAACTGTCCTGGCTGCTGCTTGTGTCCCTCCTCACATTAAAACAATACATTTATGTGGCACAATCATGTAATACATTGCTACTTTCTGCCTATTGATACATTTCATTGTCTCCTTTCGACGTTCCCACTTTTCATATACTTGCCGCTGGTCCCTGATAAATGGAGAGCGATATATTTTTTAATTATATGTAGCAGGCCTTCAAAATGTGTGCAGGGAGTTTAAGCCAGGATATAGCTGATCTTTTTTAGTGTGTGGCAGCTTATGACAGGCAGGAAGGTTTTTAAATGGAGCTAGGCTGAGATTGCTCAGAAAATACTTTTCTGAGATGTCCTCTGAGAATTTTAGTCTTGAGGCTCTCTTCCCCCAAACTGCAGGCAAATATCCTCATGGAGAGATTTATTTTCCCCTCCTCCACCAGAAAGAAAAAAGAAAAAATCACTTCTCTGCCTAAGAATAAGGGAGAGAATTTTGGGTTCAGCTTTGAATATGGCCTTAATATTGTTTCATATTAATTTTACCATGGTTGAAGGAAGCAATTTGCCTCACCCCTCCTCCTCCATTTCTCCTTTATAACCCCACTGCTGCCTTCATCCACCAATATGAACTTGCAGTGAAATTTCGTTTGATAGTTAGAGAGCTAAGCTTTGTTAGAATAGAGTTTTCCGAGGCCTGCTCATTTTCACACTGCCGAAGAGTTCTGCCTTACCCCTATTTTGCCACCTAGAGGTAAAGTCGGGACATGGGTGGCGCTGTGGGTTAAACCACAGAGCCTAGGGCTTGCTGATCAGAAGGTTGGCGGTTCGAATCCCCGCGACGGGGTGAGCTCCCGTTGCTCGGTCCCTGCTCCTGCCCACCTAGCAGTTTGAAAGCACGTCAAAGTGCAAGTAGATAAATAGGTTACCGCTCTGGCGGGAAGGTAAATGGCGTTTCCGTGCGCTGCTCTGGTTTGCCAGAAGCGGCTTAATCATGCTGGCCACATGACCCAGAAGCTGTACACTGGCTCCCTCGACCAATAAAGCAAGATGAGCGCCGCAACCCCAGAGTCGGCCACGACTAGACCTAATGGTCAGGGGTCCCTTTACCTTTATATTGGATTGGATGAAGTGTGTGTGTGTAGACAGATGAAGAATCAGAAGTTCGATACTTACTGAAAATTATTTTTCTAATGGTCAGGGGTCCCTTTACCTTTATTACAAGTAGGGTCAATAGTTTTGAGACGCTGTTTTCATTACACACTTAAAAACAGAGATGGGGAGTTTTTGCATTTGATTTGGTTGTGTTTGTGTGTGTTTAAAGAGAGAGTTAAATTTGAGGACAGTAACACAGTGCGCCATGAAAAGATGGGGAACCTTGCAGTCTATTAAACCAGAGTTTTTGCCTATTTTTCTATGAACACACCCTTATACTGTAAGTAGCAGCATGATTAATCCTGCCTCGATGTTCTGTATTTGGATGCTGTGGCAGTAATGCACTGCTCTGATTCACATTTGTTCCACATATTTTTTACCCTCTCTCTCTCTCCCTCCTTAAAAAAAAAGAAAAGCAGGAAAAAAACTGCTACGTTGACCCAAATACATTTGTACCTGTCTTGATGCTATTTCAGTGTGAATAACTGTTAAATTCAGGAAGGCTGTTTTCTTCCCTACTTCTGCTTTTCTGAAAAACAAAGAACCCAAAAAACCTTTGCTTTATTGCATGCTTGATTGATAGGCAGGGCTAGAGAGAGCACAATGAACATTGCTGTAAACACCTCCTGAGCAATAGCACTTGAGCCAAAATACTCAATAAGAGCCCAAGTGTGCATTGATTTGAATGGAGCTGTGTATAAATGTGTTACTAAAGCACAATAGTTTCACAATGGACGGGAAAATAATGAGAAAGGGGCAATGCAACCGGAAAATGCAATTTGATTCAGGCTCCTTTTCTTCCCCTCCCCTCAATCTTAGAGTGACTACCTATTGTAGATAATATGGTGGTACGTCATAGGGATTTGGAAAGGTTGACTAGTCCTGGCACTTTTTATTTTATTTTATTTATTTACCAAAGTTCATTGCCTGAATTCTCCCCCCTCCACCCTTCTTTTGGTTGCATTTTGTCCTGTACTGGATTTCCAGAAGGGTGTATTAATAAGCCAACCATGCTTAAAACTTTAATAGGGCATTCAAGATCCAGTCGATAGAATAGCTGAGGCAGCATTTGCTATCTGGGAAGCGATGGAATGGGAGCTGTGTGCCGGTACATTTTGTCTTCATGTGCATACATTCTCGCAGTGCTATTTTTTTAGAAAAAAGAGGTGCCAGAACTCGCCATGAATGCTGCTATGTATTCAGTGGTCTGTGCCCACCTGAGCTTGAGTCTGGACTAAGGATTCTGAGTCCCTGTGTTCTGATTCGATACAAGATATCCAGTCACGTAGCATTACTAGGCTGTGGGCTACTGGTATTGGCTCTTCGCAGCTTGGGGGGTTTAGACAGCCAATCGCGTTGAGAGTGGGAGTGGCCCAGGCCTTCAGAAATGTATATAAGCAGTCGCTTTGCCCTTGTTCAGTTCTGTTGGTGCAAAAAAGTCTCTTGCTGTTACCACGGTGTCTCGCCTCGTAGAGACCCATGTACACTTCAAACGCCTCCCTCGCTCTCTTATAACGGCAATGGTGCCCACCTGATAGGTGCCAGAACTGAGTTCCAGTGAGTTAATGACTTATGACTCATTATTTGTTTGGACAGAAACAAACCACAAGCCTGGGTTTGGATGACACAACAAGCCAGATTATCCCAATAACAACAACAACAACAACAACAACAACAACAACAACAACAACAACAACAACAATATCATCTTATTATTATTTATACCCAGCACATCTGGCTGGGTTTCCCCAGCCACTCTTGTCATCTTTAGTATGGCAGGGATGCCATAGGGACCCTTGAAGGAGCATGAACTAGCACACTGTTCATTACTATTAAACCATGGTTTGTTTTAAACTATGGTTTAATGTAACATGTCTACTGGACCACAGCCAGCAAGCCTATGTATGGCTTTGTGTATGGGACCCTGTGAAATCTGCATAAATATAGGTTTGCTCCCTTTTAAATTCAGGCCCAGTGTGCAGCTCAGCACCCCTCCCTCCCCCCTTGGAATTCAGTCTTTGCAAATTTTCATGTGAACTTCTGGACACCGGAATATGCAGATCTTTCATATCTTACTAATGTAGAATCATGGGATAATAGAATTTTAGTGTTGGAGGAGATCCACTAGCTTTTACACTTTCCATAGTTTGTGACACAGTTCTTTCCTCAAATACTATACCAAAATGCATTTGGAAAATGCATATTTTGAGAAAGAAATGCATTTTTTGGCATGTATAGTTTGATAGAAAAGGTGTTTTGAAATGTGAGTTACGAGAAAAAATGTTTTAAAATATTTTATGCGTTTGAATGCAATGCTTTGTGAGGATTTTGACTCGATGACCCTCATAATCCCTTCCAACTCTACAGTTCTACGATTTTATGAGTCTATGAATCCGCTCTTGCTCTCCTTAGGACTTCATATCTAGGATGTTAAATGCCAAAATCAATAGGTTTTCTGTGCCCTTTCCTTAAACTATTTTCTGATGTTATAGGATTCTTCCCCCACTGAGCTCCATCTGGAGCTCCCTGGAGTTATCGAAGTACCAATAAGTTGAGGCTAGTTGAAAAAGTATTTTAAAAAGGTTCACACGTTCCTTCAAATTCAGCTTATATTTTGCAGGCCTATGCTGGGTTTCCACAAAATGGAAAAGGTCACTTTGGCGAATATATAGGTATGATTGGCCCTTTCCCTTGAAAATTTAAACCAAAATGAGTTTCTTGGGACTTCAGAGCATCTCTTCTCTGTTCTTGAGTGGCAAACTGTACCACATACATTTTGTAGCTAAGACATTGACAATTAGCTGGGATGAATTGGTTCTGAGAGTGGAGAGAGAAGAGGGGGGAAAGAGCTTTGTGGAGAAGCTGAAATTTGGGTTGTAGGTATGGAGACTGACAGTGGATTAATTTTGGAAGGGAGGATGGATAAATGAATTACCCACCACACCCCACTTCTAACCCAGTGGTTTAATCCACTACTCACCCACAAACTACACTACATAAACACTGAGTGCCCAACAAGCTGCAAGTAAAATATTAAAAGGTAAAGGGACCCCTGACCATTAGGTCCAGTCATGGCCAACTCTGGGGTTGCGGCGCTCATCTTGCTTTATTGGCCGTACAGCTTCTGGGTCATGTGGCCAGCATGACTAAGCTGCTTCTGGCGAACCAGAGCAGCGCACAGAAATGCCGTTTACCTTCCCGCCGGACCGGTACCTATTTATCTGCTTGCACTTTGACGTGCTTTCAAACTGCTAGGTTGACAGGAGCAGGGACCGAGCAATGGGAGCTCACCCCATCGCGGGGATTTGAACCGCCAACCTTCTGATCAGCAAGCCCTAGGCTCTGTGGTTTAACCCACAGCGCCACCCATGTCCCACAGTAAAATATTAGGCTATAACAATAGCACTCTAGACAAGGGGTAGTCAGCCTTTTTATATCTAACGCCCACGAATACATCTTTCTTGATGGTAAAATTTCCTTACCGCCCACCAGTGCTCAATGGAAGGAGGATACAACTTGTGCTGTAGAACCCCCTACCGCTCACCTAGAATCCTGAAACACCCACTAGTGGGTGGTAGGGACCAGGTTGACAAGCCTTGCTCTAGACAAACGGAATGGGTCTTAGGTGGTGGAATAGAGAAAAAGCAGAGGTAGGAAAATATGAAATATTTGGTGACATGTCATAACAACAAGGGAGCAAGAGTTTCTACCCAAACTGCTGCTTTATATGTTTACACACATTTTTGTCAACATTGGTTGGAGAACTGCATTGCAAAGTTTACATAAGGATTTTGGTGGTTTGGTTCTCATATTGTTTTGACGCATGAGGAATTTGGTAAATTCGGCTTTAAATGCAAACTGAATCAAATTTCTTCCTCACTCATAGTCCTAACCCAGAGATACTTTCAAAATCAAATCAGACAACTACCCCCATGTCTCTGATCTTAATTTCTGGTACCAGCAGACCATTTTAATAATAATAATAATAATAATAATAATAATAATAATAATAATAATAATAATAATTATTTAAGCCGTAATGAAAATTCAACAGCATTTCTCTGAAACTGTCCTAATGCACACATTTTTGTATGCAATTTTCCCTAAAGTGAAGCATTTTTTATCTTTTGCTTTCACTCATCTGTGTGTTTTTTGCACACTTCCCCCCTGCTGTGTGCAATTTTGTACACATTACCTGGTTGAAAAACTGCGCTGCAAAATTCTGAGAAGTGCCAGTTTTGAAGGACGAAGGGGCTTTGGTCCGTATACGGTTTCAATAAGTGTGAATGCGGGAGGTTCGGCTTTAAATGTGGATGGAATTGAATTTCTGCTCCACTGTGCTGCTATCCTAACTGGGTATGCCGTGAGTGTGTGACTACTGTAACCACACGAGCGAGGCTACCTGCGAGGGGCTTTCTGCTTTCCTAAAATCTTGCTCCCACTGCAGCTTGAAAATGTTGAGATCGCCCTTAGAAGCAGGAGTTCCATGTCACACCATAGCGATCTAGAGCAAAATAACAGAGTGCTTTTCTATACTAAAAGAAAACTTAATCAAAATAGGAGCAGGCACAGCTCGTTTATCTTGGAGGCCATGACAGAGCACTATCTAGTGTTGGAATCCATTTACGCGAATGGTAGAAAAGTGTGGCTTATGCGCTGCTGCTTGTCTGGATCAGCTGTTTCTCCCCCCCCCCCAAAAAATAAGCTGCCCGGAATCAACAGTCCCTAACCTCCCCCCCCCCCCTTTCAGTCTGTTTACCCTCATTTAGCCACTCAGATCAGCCAAAAATTAAGCAACGCCACTTGTAATCTGATCAAAGGTGAAGGAGAGTCAGAGTGAAAGTCCGTCTCTTTTGCAATCTCCATGAGAGCTGGAGACTTCAATGGCTTGGTATGGTGTGCAGCTAATTTCACATAGGGCTGCTCTGTGTTGTGTGGGATGGAATATGACTGAGCATCAATCTGGTAGATCCAGGTTTCGAACAATGGTAGCAAGAAGCCCTTTGCCCCATCATCATATTTCCTTTGGCTCCTTATCATATCCATTTATAGCAGCATGTAACAAGCACTGCCGCTCTTTCAATGTGAACCTTTCTCAACACATGACCATTATTTAATTTATTTATTAGCTATTGATTTCCTTCATCTCACGTTTTTCCACTCGGGAGACAAACTGATTTGAGCTGCTTGAGTTCTGAGCTCTAATGCTCCAGCTAAGCTGATGGCCGTTAAGAAGGCACTTTGAAATGCAGCAGAACCTAACCCCATGAAACAGAACTAGCCCTTCAGTTTTGTTTTATTTCTGAAAAGTCTGCAGGTATCCCTTGCTGCAGATATTAATAATGTGCAGCATGAAGCAATTGAATGCATAAAAGCCACTCCTTTACAAAATAAATAAATAAATTCCAGACCCACAAGTATCAATCAAAGCTTTACTAACCAGAACTTATTCAAACAGGTACAAAAACATCAATGTTACATCCAGAAAATTGTATAAAGCATATGCATAGTCAAGCATAGGTTCTTCTTCTTAAATATACATCATAATTACGATCAGAGCAAAATTCAAATCTCTGCCTCTCCCATAGCTTGCATTAGCCTGTATTCACCCTAAGACTAACAGGCAACTCCTTGTAAGATGGAGATTTGGAATTGAATACCCTCACATGATCTAAGGTTAAACACTCATGTGGGATCTAGCAAAGAACAACAACAGTTAATTATCAACCCAGCCAGACCTCAAAGAGCTCTCTTCTTTTTTAGTATATTGCAATGGAATGTACATACAGGCATTCTTCATTTATTTCAGTGTGCAATTAAACAATTATACTTAACATTCCCTGGTTTGTTCATGTTTTAGAATAATAATTTTTAAAAGACTTGGGAAAGCATGGGAGATCTTTTGATTATTCAGAGGAAGAGGGATATGTGGGAAAAGGATAATGGCATTTGTTGCAACCATAGATACTCCTCCCCTTCCCATCTCCTTAAATCCAAAATACAATGGAAAGAAAATCACAAGACTTTGCGACATAGAGTGCAAAGTAGCGTTAACTCAGATGGATGTGAAATAGAATTTGGAAAGGCAGAACCTGGTCCTAACTAATCATAGAAGCATCCTTCATCACCTCCCTGCCCCTCAAAGAAGCATAAGTACCTTGGATGGGATGAAGGCTATCGTAGAAGCAGGCATGGAAAAATGAGAGGGACAAGAACAAGGCAGGAGATGGAGAACCTGCAGGAAAGTGACCTTTTCTTCATACATCGTTAGGCTTAGAATGACTGGCTACCCTTTTCCCTTGTGGATTTGACTGCATTGCAGAGAGAGGAAGCACTATAGCTCTGTGGTAAGAGTGTCTGCTTTGGATGCAGAAGGCTCCAGGTTCAATCCCTGGCCTCTCCAGGTACAGCTGGGAGAGACTCTCTTGCCTGAAAGATTGGAGAAGCCATTGCCTGGGTCAGTCTAAGGCAGCACCCTATGATCCTAGAGCAACAGAAAGTGTGTTTGTGTCTTGCGAATGCTACATACGGTGAAAGGCATATGCCTCGAAATCCCGTGTGGTAAAACAGATCTGCAAACACCTTGAGAAATATCTTCTCTTTGTGACAGAATTTCGCTTTCAAATTAATCTGCTGCATGAGGCTGCTGCCATTTGGATCTCAGCAGCAAAGATAAATTATGCCAAAATGAAAAGTGGAAGGGGTGGGGGGAGCCAGTCTAGACAAAAAGAACCGTATGCCAGTGACAGTCACCAGAGAGTTTGTGTAAGCTTTGATTTGTGACTGGCCAAATTAATTCCTTTTTCTTTTTCTTCCTTGCCTCGATACATTTTCTCTTTCTTTTTCCAGCAAGGGGCCTAACCAGCGCTAGTTTAAAACCCCTTTAGCAACTTCAGATTTCATTAAGTATATCACAGAGAGCACTGAATTCCCGTCTTCTCTTTGGAAGATGGTGGAAACCTGCCCTTTCCTAGGCCTTTGTTATAATCACAGGTTTGCCACATAGTTTAGCAACACACAACACAGGATTAGCAGCAAAGAACTCCAGAGGCCACTCTTCAGCTAATATGGATGACACCAACAACAACAGAGAAGAAAATGAGGATCAGGAAATGCATTTAGCCTAAGGGGACTCGGAGAGGCTGAATTCTGAAGCTGGGTTGTATTAGCTTCAATAATAAGTTTAATTCCTAATATTTGGAGGCTGTGGGAGAGAGAGAAGCTTGTGTCTTTGCTATTGGGCATGAGTGTTAAAGATTGGATTAAGGTAGGCACTTATGGAAGTGAGAGCTGGACCATAAAGAAGGCTGATCGTCAAAGAATTGATGCTTTTGAATTCTGGTGCTGGAGGAGACTCTTGAGAGTTCCATGGACTGCAAAAAGGTCAAACCTCTCCATTCTGAAGGAAATCATCCCTGAGTGCTCACTGGAAGGACAGGTCCTGAAGCTGAGGCTCCAATACTTTGGCCACCTCATGAGAAGAGAAGACTCCCTGGAAAAGCCCCTGATGTTGGGAAAGATGGAGGGCACAAGGAGAAGGGGACGACAGAGGATGAGATGGTTGGATAGTGTTCTCGAAGCTACAAACATGAGCCTGACCAAACTACGGGAGGCAGTGGAAGACAGGAGTGCCTGGCGTGCTCTGGTCCATGGGGTCACGAAGAGTTGGACACGACTAAACGACTAAACAACAACAACAAAGGCACTTTTAGGATTGTGACACATTTGAGTTGAAGCATAGGAGCCAACTCCTAGGGGACAAGGCCCCTTTGGCCCCCTCAATAAAATATTTGAGAAGGCTGGGCCCCTCCAAAATTGATGGGCATTGCCATTCAGATTATGTGTATGCACCTCATCTTCTGATTATGTGGGGCAGGGGTTGCCTGTCCCCCCCCCTCCATATTTTATTCAAGTTGGCACCCCTGAGTTGAAGCAATATCTTGTTGGGATTCAGGCTTCAATGTGTCAAGCTGCCCCAGGGCCAGTCCTACTATTAGGCAGAGTAAAATGGCTTTCTCCAGCAGCAGATGCTGAAAGATGGAGAGCAATGGCAAAGTGTTGGAGGACAGAGTTCTGTGTGCCACATGGCTTGCTCTAAGCTAGCCTGCTGCTGTCAGATGTAGCTGGGGATACTGAGCTATCGCCATCAGTGCTGAGGTATGTTTCAACTGCCAGTTCAGTTGGCTTCTGTACAGGGAATGGGAGATGGTGCCCTTTTGCTCTTCACCTCAGGCAGCAAACTATCTTGGCCTTGAATGTTTCTAGGACAGAGTCTCATAAAGTGAAGCCTGTTCTTGCCAAACAAGGTCCTTGATGAAAAGGACAAGAAATTCACTGGGCCTGGTCTATGATGTTGAAGGACCTGAAGATATTCTCTGTGAAACTTGAAGTGTGTGCTAAGCTCTCCTTGACAGCAAAACACCACCTCTCCTCATAGCTTTTGTATCTGGAGATAGACTGTTCCTTGGACAGTTCGATATTCCATGTGCTTGCTCAGAAGGAAGTCTCATTAATTGCAGTGGGGTTTACTCTGAAGTAAGGAGAGTGTCCTCAATCTGATATATGCATTGCCTTTGCTTAATTGACAGGCCGTGCTTATGCATTTGTATGAGTCTTTTTGCTGCAATATTCACCACACACACACACTTTAATCCAGTCAGTTTATTGCATTAAAAAAAATGTATATCACAACCGAAGCAATTTTGTGAAACTGGCTGCAATGCAACATCTGCTTATAAGTGCCTTGGGGATGCGAGACAGAGGCAAACTGCTTACCGCGTGAGAAATCGGCACAACACCATGCAATAATGTTGCAGTGTGAAGAGTCACGGAAGCGCCAGAGCCTGGTTGTGGATCAAATTGTTGTGTTGGTAATTAGAAAACAATAAGACTACATGCAATTGAGCCAAGATGTATTAAAAGTCGGGTAGCAATTCCCCCTTAACGCTGACTAGAAAAGAAACAACCGGAACAGAGGAAACCGGAAAGCATTGTTTATCTGTCCTCATTACAAGGTCTGTTTGAATAACTGCATGTCACCTCAGCCTGTTTAACCTTTTGTGAAAACAATGCACCTTAAAGAAGAGCCATTGGATATTTGGTGCACAGCGTTGCATATAAAAATCTTGCATGCATATAGCTATAGCTATAGGGTAAAGAATGCATAGACCAACCTCATTAAACTACTGGCCCATCACCCAGATTACAGTATTCAAAACATCCCATGCTTTGGACATTTTAAAATAACATGCCCTGAAAATCAGGCCTGAAATATTCTCCCAAGGGTTACCAGAAATGGACTGAGAATGGATGTTTTGGATCTTTGTGTGAATGCATGAATTGAACAGCAGCTTTGGTCTTCGGTTGCCCTTTGTTCCAGAAACCCTACTGAGAACCAGTGGCGTAGCGTGGGGGGTGCAGGGGGGGCCGGCCACACCGGGGGCAACATCTGGGGTTAGGGCAAATCCATGGGTTAGGGGGCGCAAATCCACAGGTTAGGGGGCGCAAATCCACGGGTTAGGGGGCGCAAATTACTTGCCTTGCCCCGGGTGCTGACAACCCACGCTACGCCGCTGCTGAGAACATTTTCATGTTTTTGCTCTAGATCCCAGGTGGAGAACTATATTTATGGGGGCCAAAATTTACTCCCACCCCAGCTCAGGCCTCTCTATTGGGTCCTCGGAGCTTTCACTCTGGCCTTTGGGACTCTTGCGAGGCCACACAACCCTCTCACTAGGCCTCTGTTCTCACTGGATCTGCTCCATACCCCCCCCCCTGCCTGCCCTGAATGTATCCTTGAACTCTGGTGCAGCTTCTTCCTTGCTCAGATGGAGAACAGAGAAGGGGCCTGTGAATGCGTGTAGACGTCAGCCCACAAACTTCCTGGCATAGAAAGAACAAGAATGTGCAACATCAGCAGCTGTGATTGGTCAGGCAGTACAAACCCAATCCTGCAGGGGTAGACAGCATGGTGCCCTGCAGGTGGTTGTTGGACTCCAACCACCAGCAGCCTCATCCAGTGTGTCCAGTAATAAGGGGTGATAGGAATTGTAGTCCTATGACTACAACTCAGATAGGACCCACAAGTTGCATGCTAAATGCTCCACTACAAATGTGATACAAGCAGAAGAAGCAGGTGTGTAGCATGCCCTACACCATAGGAGAAGGCCCATGAAAGCAAATTGCAGCTGTGTTCAGAGGCAATGCTAAGCCACAAACCAGGGGTGGAGAATCTTAGTCCCAGTCAGTGGCATAGCGTTGGTTGCTGGTGCCCAGGGCCCCACATCGACCAAGCCTATGCTAGAGCCCAGGCCTTAACTTCACATTGCGTGGTTGTAGTACTTTGAATCCTTGTTGTTTGCACCATAGCCTGAGTACTACATTGTTTGGACCACATCACTTGTTTCTGATCCTGCTGAACTCAGTCATTTTAACTGTGTCGTGCAGGTATGGCTAACATTTCCCCAAATGGCTTAACTGATGCTGAAAACCCCATGCACCTTACAGTCAGGAGTTCCATGGCATCACGGGCTATTTTTTATTTTAAAAAAGTTATCCTGAACTCAGTAGTAAGTAGCTGATTTTTTTAATAAAAGAAAGCAAGAAAGAAAATGCACTTTTATAAGCCTCTGAAAATATGTATTATTAAAACAGGCAAATCCTAAAGCATTCTCAAATCCACAGGAAAGGAGCTCAGATGACTCAAAAGCCGAGTAAATTGCTAGCAGTCGTGGGGAGACAGAAATCCAAAAGGGAATTCCAGCTTGGGGACAGAAGAGGTAGTATGATAGAAAGTAACAAATTGCATTTAATTATTTTTATATATTGGCTAGTTACATGAGGGGAGAGAAGGAAGATTATACATACGTATCATCATTTAAAATACTCAGATCACTGGATGAGTGAATTGTACAAATACCATAGAGGAGGGGGGGAGGCCCTTTAGCTGATCAAATTAGAACAACCGCCACCTGAAGTATATTGGCCCAATTTTCTGTTATCTATTGCTTGTCTTGCTTCAGTATCTCAGATATTGGGGGGGGGGGGTATTGTTGTTGTTGGCTCCTGTCTGTCTCAAGAGACAATGGAGTGTGACTCCGGGGGTGACTGTGGGGTTGCTGCGCTCATCTCGCTTCCAGGCCGAGGGAGCCGGCATCTGTCCACAGACAGCTTTCCGGGTCTTGTGGCCAGCATGACTAAACAGCTTCTGGCGCAATGGAAAACCGTGACGGAAACCAGAGCACATGGAAACGCCTTTTACCTTCCCACCGCAGGAGTATCTATTTATCTACTTGCACTGGTGTGCTTTCGAACTGCTCAGAGCTGGGACAGAGCAACGGAAGCTCACCCCTTTGAGGGGATTCGAACCGCCAACCTTCTGATCGGCAAGTCCAAGAGGCTCAGTGGTTTAGACCACAGCGCCACCTGCATCACTTTAACCTCTGGGCCAAACAGCTTTCCCAGGTTTTTTGACTGCTACCAAGCCTGCACAACTTCTTTCACCTGAGTTAATAGCACAGCACAAGAAAGTTTATACATTCTGCCTTCTTCAAAACTGTGCTCAATCTCAACATTTTTGAAATACGCGTTCTTCACAGTGCACAAAGGTTGCTCTTTTTAAATCTTCCCCAATAGCGATTTTCCTGTTTTCTCGTACTTGAAACTGCAAGTGAACCGTGAGTCTGAATTACTAGAATTTGGGCAATTGTACCTTCTCACCTTGCTTTGTTTTGAAATGTAATGAATTGTTTGATTTTTTAATCTGTTTTTTTTTTAAAAAAAATTGTATTATGGCACATTTGCTAGCATCTACTGTGGTGAGCCGCTTTGCGAAACTTTTGATCGAGGAGCGGCCTGCAGTGCTGTAGATAAATAAATAAACCCCAGTAATGTGAAAAGAGAAGCCACTGCATGCCGAACTTCTATCTTCCTGTGTATTTTTTGAAGGCATAATTAGAAAACATACCTGTCCGCTCTAGTGTCCAATGAATTATGCTTGCAGATGTGTGCCCCATTGAAAGTATGGGTGAGACAAAGGAGGCGCTCTTAGGGGTTTCTACTGAACCTGGGAAAACAAGAGGCACACACACAATGTACACAGAATGAAAAATGTCCATTGACTAGAATTGATGTGAAAAGCGTGATTTGGGGAGCTTATTCCAGCTAACCCTTTTAAGCTTCCTTTGTGATTAATGGCTTCTAGTTTATTTCAGAATCAATTTGCAAATTGTTCACCCTGGATAACCTCTGGTGTAATATTTCTGTCCAGGAGTGGGGCAGGGGAGGAAAGGTGATACAGATGGGTCATAATAAAAATGGCTTGTAACCCATACTTACATTTATGAAATCAGCCCAGTTCATTGGTTTCAGGAGCGACATTTTCCCCCTCCCACTTCCTGGTGTATGCTGACCATAGTAGGATGCAGATTTTCCCAGTTTTGTTTTGTTATTTGTCTCCTTGTTGGTTTCGTTCTGCCTTCTGCTCTGTGTTCTGATTTTATATTGAGAATTTCTAGTTAGTTTCATAAATGGCCCATACACCATTGACCTCTTTTAATTTCTATCCCCCTCTCCCAGATAATTCAGATTGATCATTGTGCATATTGGAACACATATTTGAAAAATGTAGGGTAGTATTTCAAGCCAGGTCCATTGATTTCAGTGTGTCTACTATGAGTAAAATTTAGGTGAATACCACCCTGGTTTCTGATTGTGGAAATGAATACATATTCGTCTGAAAACAGCATCACCACAACTGAGCTAAGGTTGATAAAGGATGTGCACATTTTCATGTGCACTGATGTCACTCAAAAAGAAAAGAAAGCACACTTCTGAGCAGGGTGGTATTTACAGGAGGGCAAACAGGGCAGTTGCCTGGCATGGCAAATTTAAAGAGGCAGTGATGGTCACCCATTGCTAGCTGGTAGGCTGGGGTCTCTTTCCACACATCCTGGAGCCGGGAGGGTTTGCTTCCAAGGATCAGAATAATGAAAGCCAGGATTCCACCCCAGTTGCTCTCATTCTTCTGGCTCAACCTCGCCGCTCCATCAGAGCAGTCCCCTAGACATTCCTTCATCCCACCTGTGCTCCAAAACTAGACAAAGATGAACAGGTGTGTTTTTGCCTTGGGGTCTGTTTGGCCAAGAGCTTCAGCTGTGATTGCATCTCCTTTGTGCTGCTTCCCATCCAAGGGCCTTGTCCAGAGAGAAGAGGAGGAGAGAAGAGATCAGCGTTGACCTCTTGAGGGGGGACCCCTGTCAGAGCAATTCACTGTCAGAGACCAGACTGAGGATTACAGCTCTGATGAGGAATGGTGGGAATCTCCCTATCTTCCTGCTCCTGACCAGGATTCTGAAGCTGCCCAGGAACAATGGAGCAGTATAGATTTAGAGACTTGGTTTGCAGAAGAACCTAGTTCAGGAAACAACAGCTGGGCAGAGCTGAGTGGGGAACAGCTAGGAGAAGCAGAACAGGAAGAGAGAGAGATAACTGACTCCCCTTCGCTGGAAAGTGTCCAGCCTATATTTCCAAGGACAAGGAGAGCTGATAAGGTGAGAAGGCTCAGTGGTTGCGAGATCAGGTTGCAAGAATGGGGAAGTGACGGAGATAATTGGGGGGGGGGGGAGTAAGGGGGAAGTTTAATTGGGAGCACCTTTATTCCAAGAATGGATGCTTTGTTCTTTTGCTGTGATCATGAAAGACCCTTTAAATGGTAAGGGACTCTTTTCGCTTTGTCCTGCTTATCTACAGCCAAAGGGGGGTGGGTGGAGAAGCCAAGTCCCTGGAGGCTGACATTCACATATCAGGCACATCACCACTTCCTGTTTGGGGTTTGTTTGCATGATGTGTTGAGCAAAGCACATCACCCCTCTAGGGCAGGTGAGACAAGGACAGGGTGAGCTCTGGCTTGTGCCCTGGGTGCTCTCAGTTCTGTTTCTCTCTAGGTGCCCCTGAGGAGTCGCAACAGGGCAGAAGCAGATAGGGTTCAGTTAGAGGCCCTGTGCATTTGGAAGAGGAGAAGCGGGGACAGCAAATCTCTTCTGCCCAGGGGCAGCAGACATGATTAAACATCACTCTTTCTGAACAAATACTTTTTTAAAATAAATGATCAGAGAGGACAGATCTATGGAATGAGAATCAGAGGAGCTGCATTGATTT